>NW_028327175.1:187553687-187880332 GCF_987537825.1 Furipterus horrens
GGGAAGTAATTCTTATCACTGCATTTAGAAGATCAGTATACAGAAAAGAACATAACAAAGACAAGTAGAAAAAAAATAATGTAGGTCCCTATTCATTCCCATGAGGGGACCTTTCAATAAAAATGCAAAATTGTGACATGCTAAAGGAAATCGGGATGCAGTGGTGAGCTAAACCTGTTTTTTACGTTCAGATAGCATCAAATTCCCTGCACTACAGGTAAATATTTTATGGAACTCATTTGTGTTTGTAATTTATTATGTATCTCATTTCTTTTCTGTCTGGTTATTTCTGGTTTATTATGATCCAGGACACAGGATCATAATAAAAAGAAAATGAGAGTCTGTTTCTAGCAGTGGTGAAAATTGACAGAAAACAATCATACACTAGGCTTTTTATAAGAAAGTAATTAAGTCATTACAGAGGCAAACACTGAGTAAAATCACAATCTTGTAAATCTGAACTAAAAGAGATGGAGCTAATGATAAGGATGTGTGAGATTTTTTTATTTAACCAAAAAAGTAAACATAAACTACAGCTTCTCTTCTATTCCATGGCCCTCAGCATTCCCAAAGTTATGTTTTTAAAAATACAATTCTTGAAAATAAGAAAAAGGGGACCTCAGAGGATGAGAAACCATTAGGCATCCTAAAAAGCTGAAAAGCAGATGGAATGGACTGAAGAAGGAAACCATAGCCCAGCAGAGCTCAGACATAGGCAAGTGTTAGGAGTGGTTCCTGTTTAAGTAGATGAAAAAACAAAATCTCCAAAGATGTGACCTTAGAGCGTGGTTAACAGTTTACAAGAGGATGCTCTGATTTATAAAGGGATCTAACTGTGAGGTTCTTTAAATGGGCAGGTAGCCTCATGTCTCTTAAGTGTTTATTAATGATGTTAGGTAAAAAAGGATCTGAGGGACTTTAAAAAAGCTGAGGACTAAAGTGTAATTATATCGATCCACTGAGAATCAATATAAAACAAAGAGGTAGTATTTCTAAAGTGGTAATTAACATCAGAAGATGCAAATATTTTTGACTTGCAAGAATTCAGCCTGCAACCAAATCGTCAGTGGCTTAAGGATAATAAGACTTTATTTTCTCACGAAAATAAAAAGTCCAAAGGTAATATTTATCTCTCCATGTGGCTTGACTCAGGAGTCAAATGACCTACTCGTGTCTCTCTTCTCTGTGTTGGCCCTTTCTTCATCTTGTCCTAACAAGATGGCTGCAGGCAGCTTCTGTTTGTTCCAGGAGAAAAGAAATAGCATGTCTCTTTCCTGGGCACACCACACAAGTGCTAAGATTAGTTCTCATTGGTTCAAGTTGGTTCTATGACTATTCCTGCACCCAGGTTTGTGACCAAGGGAATAATGTGTCCTCCCTGGCTCAGGCCTGAGGTCCCATGCCCGCCTCTGGAGCAGCAGGTAGGCTCAGCCCCATCCATAGCTCCCTCTCAGACTTAACACCAAAAGGAAAGCAGCTAAAGCAAAAATAAACAAGTGGGACTCCATCAAACTAAAACGCTTCTGCACGGCAAAGGGAACCATCAACAAAATGAAAAGACAACCTACCAAATGGGAGAAATACTTGAAAATTATATACCTGATAAAGTTTTCATATCTAAACTATGTAAAGAATTCATACAGTTTAATAGGAAAAAACAATCTAATGTAAAAATACACAGAGGATCTAAATAGATACTATTCCAAAGAAGACATACAGATGACCACTAGGTACATGTGCTCAGCATCACAAATCAGTGAAATGTAAATTGAAGCCACAATGAGATCTCTCCTTACACCTATTAGAGTGACTATTATCAAAAAGACAAGAAATAACAATTGTTGGTGATGTGGGAAAAAGGTAACCCTTATGCACTATTGGTGGAAATGTAAATTTGTGTAACCACTATGGAAAATAGTGTAGAGATGCCTCAGAAATTATAAACAGAACTATCATTAGACCCAGCAACTCTACTTCCAGGATTTTTTTGTTTGAAGGCAACAAAATCGCTATCTCAAAAAGATATCTGCATCAGCCTGCGAGCCAAGTGTCGTGGGTACGATTCCCAGTCAGGGCACATGACTAGGTTGCACGTCAGGTCCCCAGTTGGGGGCACAAGTGAGAGGCAACCACACAGTGATGTTTCTCTCCCTCTCTTTCTCCTTTCCCCTCTCTCTAAAAATAAACAAGCAAACAAATAATTTTTTTAAAAAGATATCTGCACTCCCAAGTTCATCGCAGTATCATTTACAGTAGCTAAGACAGAAACAACTGAAGTATCCATCAATGGATAAATTGAAAAGGAAGTTGTTATATATATGAAATCCTGTCATTTGTGACAACATGGGTGGATCTTGACGGCATTATGCTAAGTGAAATAAGTCACACAGAAAGACAAATACAGTATAATCTTACTTATATGTGGAATCTTAAAAAAAAAAAAAAACTGAACTCACAGTTGCATAAAATAGGTTGGTGGTTGCCAGAGGTGTAAGGTGGGGGTAGGGGAAATGCGTGAAGATGGTTAGAAGATACAAACTTCCAGTAAGGTGAATAAATGTTGGGATGTAATGTACAGCATGACCCCTATAGTTAACAATACTATATTGTATATTTGAAAGTTGATAAGAGAGTAGATATGAAAAGTTCTTGTCACCAGGAAAGTGTTGTGAGTGTGTTGTGATGAATGTTAATTAAAATTATGTGGTTATGATTTTGCGATATACACATAAATCATTACATTTCATACCTAAAACTAATATAACATTCTATGTCAATTATATCTTAATTTAAAAAATTAAAATATAAAAAAGAAACATATACTTTCTGTTAAGTAGGGCAGCTGGGGATCTCCAGAGGGAAATGGAGCTTTCTTTACTAAAAGAAGGGAAAATGAAAGTGGGGTAGCTAAAAATAAATAAGTAAGAATAACAAGAAAGGGTTCGGTAGGCTCAGCATGTACATGAACTTCCTGGGTGACAGCCTGGTGTAAAGCTGCACAAATGAACAATGTGGACCTGGTGAAGGGATGGGACAAGAACCGAAAAACTTGATTTTTTCTAATGTTCCAAGATGAAGAGAAAAAAAGAACTTAAGTTAGTCTTGTATGGTGTTAAGTCTGGGATTTAGCAAAATGCTGCAAGAGGGACTTGAGTATTACAATAGAAGTTGGAGGTGAATGAGAAAACCCTCAGTTTCATTCAAGTCCATCTAGATTCCAAGTCTGACTGCCCATCAAAACCACCTAGGAAGGTAATTCACATGGAATAAGTAAGCAGAGAGACTCTGATTCACCAGGTCAAGAGAGAACCTGGGAATCTCTATTTTTGGCAAGCAATTCCAAGTGATGTCATTGATGCCACCTGCCTATAGGCACTTGGTAATTTCTTTTCAGTTTGCTTATCTCATTACATTCTCACCCATCCCTACAAAGCATGTGTGAATTCTCACAAGAGGAAATTGAGGCTTTGAGAGGTCATGGAGCTGGTGAGTAACACAGCAGAACTGTCAGAATGTTTTATTTAACTTGAATTTAAATAGCACACGTGGCTGGGGCTACAACATTGGACAATGCAGATACAGAGAATTCAAACTGGAATGAGCCTTAAATTACTGCCATCCTGCAAACCTTGTACTTGTCTTTGGCTCTTGGCAGCCCAAGGCCCAGATTAGGTCACTGTTTCCTGGGACAACATCAAAGCCCTCCTGCCTAAGGCTGGCTCTGATAGACCCAACATTGAAGGCTAGTCAGCTCTTGTGATTGAGGACTCAGAGGTGACCCTGACCTCCTGCCTTTGGTTGAGATCCCAGAGTCCAGATGTCTTTTGGATTTGCTGTCACTGCCATTCCTAAAGCCTGTCCTTGCAGTCCATGAATTTCTGAAATGCTCCCCGATGTAAGTGCATGATCCCTGCTCTCATGGAGCTTATAGCCCAGTGGAGGAGCTAGAATCATCAAAGGCTCAAAGTATTGAGTGCATAGTCGCAACTGTTAAGTGTAATATGATAAGGAAGTTCAAAGTATTTTAGGAGCTGTAAAAGGAGACTCTCACCTAAGCTAAGGAGTCAGTCAGGCTCACAACCAATCTGAGAAGCAGAAGCCTCTTCTGACCAGCCCGTTCAGTAGCACCTACTGTCCAAATGGAACGGACAAAAAGTCTCCTGCCAGATGGAGAGGATGATGGGGATCACTTGGCAGAGAAGGAAGGCAGGTTACCTGGCATGCATGTGCATCGGCAGCTGATCCACCCCACTCCCCGCCAACCAGCCACAGCTTCACTCTCTCTTTGTGGGACAAGAAATTTACTGTACCTGACTGCTGTGGCTCAGTGGATTGAGTGTCAGCCTGTGAGCCAAGTGTCACTGGTTCGATTCCCAGTCACAGCACACTACTAGGTTGCATGTCAGGTCCCCAGTTGGGGGCGCAAGTGAGAGGCAACCGCACAGAGATGTTTCTCTCCTTCTCTTTCTCCTGATCCCTCTCTCTAAAAATAAATAAACAATTTTTTTTTAAAGAAAGAAATTTACTGCATTTTTGTAGCAAGTCACCTACTGACCCTTTTATGACTTTTGGCAGAATAAGCAGTATTTTCTACCTTGTTTAGTCTACACTGACAAATGTCTACACTGAAATATTCTTAAAAATAAAGGCAAGGGAAGACTCAGGAGCTGGATGAGTTGAGTGTGAAAATGAAATAGAGAAGACTTGGTGAGATTACTAAAACCACTTGAGATTTTTATAATGTGCCCTTCGCTTCCCTCCTAGTCACTACAAAAAAGATGACTCGCTTTCATGGAAACGCTGTTAGCATGACAGCAACGTTTCAAAGAACTTTTTAGAAAGAAAAACTAAAATCCTCTTCTGTTTTGAAGTATGGTCTGCAGATATATTTAGATTTTAGGCATAAGCACTATCATTCAGAAATGATCATTTTGCTGAAGTCTTTCTTTTCACAGTTACCCTTCTTCCATCGCAAACAAATGTGATAAAAAGGCAAACTCCTGTTATTAAGAAAACGATCCCACTTTGCATAGTTTGTTTATAACTCTCCACTAGCATCTCTAATCAGGACTGGCATGTGATGAATTTCTGGTGACAGGATTAGAACAGCACTTTTGCTCAGTTGTCAGGAAGTGACACAGTAGGTGTCTGACTGGCTTCACTTAGCCTTCCAGTCTCCCTGGAAAGAATCTGGAATAGAAGTCTCACTACATCCAATATTTAACACAATAATGAAGCCAACATAAAACCTGCATTTCTGGGGGGAGAAAAGCGTGCTGACCATAAAACAAGACTTAACACTTGCCATTTAAAACAAAGAACCACAAGCATAAGAATGAGCCAACTGTTGAACTGTAGTGAAAGAGAAGTGTGAGCCACTCCAAAAGGAAAGGCTAAACCTAGGTTACCAATGCAACACTTTTCTGAGAGCCACGGCTCTTTCTTTGCTGAATAAGGGGAGTCTTGAGTTTCCAGAGGATTCACTCCAGATTTCTCTCAAATATAGAGTCATTCTGGATTAGAGTGGAATTCATCTTATAAACATGAACCCATTCCACCCTCATCAGACTGAACAGGTTCAGGATGGGCGGTGCAAAGTGATTCTCTTCCAGAGAGTACAGGATGGAAAGGGGAGGGGGGGTGACTTTACAGCAGAGAAACACCAGATAAATTCCAACTGTGGGTCGTTCTACACGATTTCTGACCAGTACTCCTCAAAACTGCTAAGGTCACCAAAGTCTGAGAAAGTCTGGGAAACTGCCCAGCCAAGAGGAGCCTATGGAGATGTGACAACTAACTTTAATGTAACATCTTCAAGGGGAGCATGAAACAGAAAATAGGACATTAGATAAAAACTAAGGAAATCTGTATAAGAAATGGTATTTAGTTAATAATAGTATCAGTATTGGTTCATTAACTGCAACAAATGTACCATACTAATGTAAAATGTTATTAATATGGGAAATTGGATTTACGGTATTTGAAAAGTGCCTTTGACTATCTTTGTAATATTTCTCTAAGTCTAAAACTGTTCTTAAAAAAATAAGATGTATTTTTCCTTTTTTATTAAGTTTATCCGGGTTACATTGGTTAATAAGATTATGCAGGTTTCAAGTGTACATTTCTATGATACATGACCTATATATGTTGCATTGTGCATTTTTAAAAAACATAAGCACCAGTCACTTTGCAGGAATGCAGCTGATCACCCTAGTGTAAGCTAAAGAGAGGTGGAGGGGGGGGGTAGTGCCACCTCTGGCCCAGGGAGGTCCCTTTTCCAGGAGAATTCCCTTAGATCTGTAAGCACTGTTCTATCCACAAGCCTTTGTGGTGTGAGGCTAATGTGTAGCCCCAGAAAGATGTCTTCCAACGACCGCCCTGGAAGGCCATATTTTACAGCTGCTGTTTCACCTGTAATCAATCTCCACGCAGGTAAAATTAGCAAACACGGCAAATCCCAGGAAAGCAGCCCCAAGGCCAGGAAAGACCTTCTGCCCAAGAGTGTGTTCTCTCAGGCTTCTCGAGATTTGTTTTCTTTATGTGGCTGCCACTCTTTAAAAATGATGGAGGATGTTGCCCATCAAAGACTGTGCAGCTTTCAGACCAGGACACTGTTCCTCTGGGAAGAGAACATACTTCTCCTCAGGGAGCCAGGCTGCAGGGGGTCAGGGAGCAGAGGTGCTCTCACAGCCGGGCCTGCTGCTGCGTATCAAAGGTTAAACCTGTGCATCTGACAGTCCATCTTCTTATCTCATTTAATGTAGATAAAGAGTCAGGAGATCTTTCTGTTGTGCTTCCAAGGAAAGTTCACTTTCAGGTAATACTATGATTTAAAATAGCACATTTTAGGGTTACTGCTGTATTACGATTCTAATTTAATGATGTGCCATATTTTATTTATTTATCCACCATGTGCTGGATTGTGGGGGAGACAGAAGGCAAGGAACCCTAATGACTCAAAAGATCTGCAGTATCCTGGATTCAATTGACTCCTATGGGCCCAGAGCCTCTGCACCCAGCAGTGAGTAAAACCATCTCTGCCTGGGATGAGAGGTAATGCCATATTCTACAACCACTGGGGCTCTAGCTGGGTTGTGCCTTCTCTGACATTGGGGCCTTATCCTGTTGCCAGCTTTATACCCCCTGACCCTCTTATGTAGCAGTTTGACTTGACATGTGTCTTAGTCTGCTCAGGCTGTGGTAACAAAATACTACAGACCATATGACTTAACAGACATTTATGTTCTCACACTTCCAGAAGCTGGCAGTCCAAGATCAAGGTGCCATCAGGGTTGGTAACTGATGAAGGCTCTCTTCCTAGCTTGCAAGTGGCCACCTTCTTAGTGTGTCCTCACATGGCCTTTCCTCCAATCTTGAATGGGGAGAGGAAGAGAGAGATCTCTGGTGTCCTCTATATGGCACCAGCCATATAGCATTAAGGTCCTAACGTTATGACCTCATCCAACCTTAATTATCTCCTTAAATACCCTATCTCCAAATATAGTCATACTAAGAGTTGGGGCTTTAACATATGAATTTTGGAGGAACACAATTCAATCCATGACAACATGGAAACATAGCACAAGTAATTTAAATACTGTAGTAGAAAAACCACTAGCTTTGGAGTGAGAAAAGCTAAGCTTGAAACCAGGCTTACTAGAGAAGTCACTTGCCTTCTCTAATTTATTTCTAGATTTTTTTTAAAAGAGAATAAAAACAAGGCCTATAAATCAGAGTTGTCATGAAGATAAAATGTCTCAAAGCATGTGAAAATGCATTGTTGTTAGCAATCCTCAATTACATTAAAGTATGGACCCACTGGTTCTGGAAGCACTACAAAGGGATTCAAAAGGAGGAGGAGTAGGCTCCCATGGTGCTTCAATCCACATAACAACCAGGGCAAGCTCTGGGCATCCCAGGGTGTGACCAGCTGCACTTCTCTTTGTCTCTGCAGCCCCAGAAGAACATGAGCTGCTGTCCCTATCTGAGCAGGTTGCTAATACAGAGCTCAGTCAGGTAAAGTCTGCACCCTAGGGCATTTACCAGTGCTGATGGAGGGAGGTTCAGAAATTAGATTGAGGCAATTGAGTGCTGTCAAGTTGCCTGGGCCCAAGCTTCTAAAAACGATGACCTCTGCTTAAAGGATTGATCGATGAATGGATTGGATGTCCCAGTGGACAGGATTTTTGCTTTGTACAGGTAAATTTCAATAGTGAAGGACAGAATTTTGTTGATCTATGCAAGTCCTTTGTCTCCAAGGCCATGCAGTAATCCAAGGCAGAACTAGGATGCAGCCCATGCCTCTGGGTTTGTAATTATGCAATGTATCTAACAAACTAAGCACCAGTTGTGCTGGGTTCCAGGAATATAAGAACACAGCCACATGTTGTTCTTGTCATCATGGAGCTTATACTCTTGAAGGAGACAGATATTAATCAAATAATTACACATATTTTTAAAAATGAAATCATTATTGTCAGAATATGTGTATGGTGTGGTGGGGGTTGAGGTGGGGTGACCCTGAGGACATAAGTGACATGAGAGCTAGAATCTGGAGGATGAGTTCCAGTGAACTAAGAAATGATTGGGAGAAATAGACAATAGTGGGTCAGGTAGAAGTTCCCATGTCAAGAGGGAGCGTGGCAAGTGTGAGGAATAGAAAGCAATGTGGCTGGTGTGCTTGATGCAAAAAGAGAAAGTGGGGTGTGGTGTGAGATGAGGCTCATGAGACAGAAAGTGGGAAAACAAATAGGCCCTTATAAGTCATGTTATACATTTTTATTTTATTCTAGGAGCAATAAGAAACCATTGAAGTGTTTTAAGCTCTAGGCAGGAGATGATGTGATCAGATTTGCTTTTTGGGGGGCATGGAGTGGGTCCAGATCCCTTTGGTCATAATAATGGAACACTGTCTGGGAGGAACATAGATCAATAAAGCCCATATAGGGAGCTCTGGCAGCTGTCCTGGCCAGACAGCATAGTAGCCTGGACTAGAGTGTCATTGGTGGGGAATCATTTTTTCATCAAATATTCATTGAGTGCCTGTATATGCCTAGTCCTGTGCCAGGGTTTGAGCAATAGTTGAGAGGTAGAATAAACAAGACATGCCGATAAACTGCACATGGAGTACAAGAAGAGACAGCTGTTGAAACTAATCTCTAAGTCCCTGACTCATAGAATACAAAAGGGATAGTGGAGCTGGATGAGGGCCGTGGCTGGGGAAGAAGACTGAGCATTTGGATCTGGGCATGTTGAGTCTGGAATGCCTTGGAGACATTATGTGGAGATATCAGTGGGATGGCAGGGTGTGTGAGCCACCAGCCTACAGATCGTAGTGCAAGCCACAGGTGTTGTGAGATCCATCAGGGCCAGTGTGTGAAAAGTGTGAGAAAATAATGGGCCTTAGGGCTAATCCTCAAAGGATAAGCAGTAGTTAAGGGCTGAGGCGGGAGAAAGATGAACCAAAGAAGAACTTCCCCCACCCCAAAGAAACAGTAGCAAGAGAGATCAAAGGAAAACTTAGGACAATGTGGAGTCATGGAAACCAAGAACAGCAGGAACTGGTCAACCATAGAAAATTCCGATAATGAGTCAAGTGAGAGGAGGACTGAAAAATATTCATTTGTTCCCTAACAAGGGGATCATGCATGTGAACCATCAGAGTAGAGTGGAGGGACAGTAGCCGAATGGGAGTAGGAAGAGATGTAAGGCAGACCAGAGAAAGGAGAGGAAGCTCAAGAGAGCCTTGGCTGTAAAGAGGAGGGGGAGATGTGGATAACCCTCCCCTTACAGTGTACAGCTTTGCTTTGACCCTGACAGTCTAGGGTTTCCACATCTCCATTTCCTGCATCACAAAGAGTACAGGCTCTCAGACCTCAAGATGTCCCAGGGGCATCCCTAGGGCTCAGCTCAGAGCACCCACCCTGGCTCTGAAATACAGGTGGATATATTGCATTTGTGGAATCAGCTCAGGAAGGAAGTTCCCAGGAAGGCGGTGGCCCCCGGTCAGGAAGCTGCTCGGAATGGTTCCAAGGATGAGAGGAAAACATTTGACAAACTGTGACTTTATTAACAAAATTGCTACTCTGGGTAACGTTTCAATACGAGCAAATGTTTCTGCTAATGCAGGTGCTTTCACAAGTAACTAATCCACTGTTTTACATGACAAGCAATGGTGACAGATCTGTGCTACTAAATACTTCATTTCATTAACTGAAGCTGTCTCCTTCCTTATCAACTCACGGAAGAATCCTGCCACTTAGAATCCTGCCAGAAGCAGACATATCATTATCCCACAAAACTGGCTTTCCTATAGCTCCTTTTTCTGCTGGTGCTTAAGCTTCGTGGCGGTAAAAGGGGACAAACTGTCATTTGTCACTTTCTGATGGCAATAATTTAGCATCTAATGAGCAAAACTAAGCCCTCCCCCAAGGCAGATGCTCAAGAGCTGATGCTGGGGGCAAAATGGGAGAGACTTTACAAAGGGAGCAAATGTGGCTCAGACATAGCAATAATGCTGAGAAAACAGGCTCCTGAGTGTGCTTGCGAAGGCAATACAAGGAAGGAACGTCCAAGGCAGGTTATTGATGCATGTAAGACGATAGAAGGGCAGCTGATGCCATAGTAGTAGTAAAAATAAAGTACTAGTCATAATACTGATGGTAGTCCCCAATTATCAAGTGCCATGTACTGTGTCCCATGCACTTGGCCAAGGGTTTTGCATGGTGATCTCATTTCTTTCATTACAGTAATGTCATGAGTGGTTCAAGTAACCCAACTCCTCTGTACTTCAGTTTACAAATCTGAAATAGAAACTATAATGACTACTAAGGTCACAAAGCTAACTTTGAGTGTTAGAGATAAATTTTAAACCCAGGTGCATTTGACTCCTGAGAATAAGGTTTTTAACAACTATGCCAGGGACTGGACTAGAAATTAAGAGATCTGGTGTTTTACTCACAAATGGCAACAAATGAACTATGTGACTCAGGACCAGAAAGATAAAATAATGTTTTCTGAGTTTCACAACTACAAAATGAGGAAGTTGGATTAGGTGAATTTTCTCCTCCCCTCTGGAATTAACACTGCCATTCTCATTGGCCTTCCTCCCGAGAAATTGCTTGAATTGTGGTTTTTAAACCTCTAGTAATCGAGCGGACCATTTTAAGAAACAGTCCATGCTATTCCAAGAATAGAGTATGCAGTTTGTGCCACAATCATTGTAGCGTTGAAAGATCTAGTAAACCTTTTTGAAGTCTGAGCTGTACTAATCACACCTTCATCCTCTCCTCTCAGCTCTAGCTAACTAACAGAAAATTAAAAAGAAGAGCCAAGTAAATCTAGTAGTAGAAATACACAAGTATGTTAAGAACTGTGAAGAGTCTGAGGTAGTACACGCTTGCAAGTTAGTAAGTGATTCTGCCAAAATCTCATGGATGCCAACACAAAACCCAAGATTCCTGAGTCAGAGGCAAAGCAGCATAAGCCTCACACTCACATCAGCTCCCCTTGTCCCTCAAGTTCACAGGGAGAATGCAAAGCAGCTGGTCAATGCAGTGTGTGCAGTGAGTCTGCATAATAGCTGAGGAATCCAAAGTCCAGGAAACCCCAATCTTTCATAAGGAGTCTATTAGCAAACCTGCCCAACCTTTGCCTCAAAGAAACACATTATCTTTATTACCTTGGGAAGCAAGCAAATCTTCCCTTTGCTCTAGAGGGTGATACTATATATTCCACATCCTTAAAAAGATTGTTTCAAACGAAATCTGATACAAGACATGAAGAAACACAAGGGACCCATAGATAACTGTTGTCACTCAACAATATAAAAGCACTTAAATGTTTTAAAGTAGGGAATTTATAATCTACTGCACCCAGGAAATAGATGGGAAAGAGTCAAGTTGAGAGGAAGATGAGGTATACTGATTTCACCATTGTTCATAGTGAGGAGTTAATCATACCAGTTAAAAATTATAAGAGTAAAGTTTTATTTTTTTGAAAGTTAGACCAGATACACTTGCAACTTGAGAAATAAGTCATGCAGCATCGTTTGTCAAAGCAAAATGCCTATTTATCTATGAAGTTCTAACTGAAATGTTACTTTCCTGCAGAGGCTTTCCTTGAACACAGACCATGTTTGCTGTCCTTGGTGTCACCGCCTATCGCTGCCAAGGTCACACAGCTAGTTAGTGGTGGCGCTGGTGCAGAAGTCTGCACCCTCTGTAGCTCTGCTGGCCACTCATTGATGCATCTAATTATATTCCATTCACACCTGATAGTATATCATTCTGTTTTGTCCTCTAACTTTTCATAAATGCAAGCTTTAATTCTCCAATGCTCTTCTAAGGTATCCTAAGAAATATCTTATGTTTCCTGAGTACAGCCCCCAGGACCTAGTGGGAAACAAGTAAATCATTCAGTACATGATATTGAAATCAATAAACACTTGAGGAGCCCAAATAAATGCAGATTATCCACACTGCCTTACAGCACACAGGTAACAGATGGAAGAAGAAAAGCCAGGACTGACTCTACCTCCTGACTCTAAGTCATTATCTGTCTCTAATGAATTATGTGTGAAAATTCTGAGTTTATAAGGAGAAGCCGCATACAGACGGTGAAATAGCTTTCAAGGGTGAATAATGCATGTTCTGTATTGAATGCATGAGAATGCAAATGCAGAAAATTGCACAGAAGAGGTCAAACTTCCATGCCCTGTAAGGAGGTTGCTTTCTGTCTTCTCACCAATAAATGAATCACTGGTTATTACAGAATTTTAAACATCTAAGCAGTACTCCTGGGATCCATAAAGTCTGTTTTTCTCTGATCTTTTTGCTGCAAGCCATTCTCCTAGTCACATATAGTCATATGTATAAGCAATGCTAAGGATTTTACACCCTTCTGAAAAGCAGGCATCACAGCTATAGTTCCTAATAGCAGTGGCTACCATGTTGCAATCAGAGGAAAAATAAATTTCACCATCCTGATGACATGTCTGTTGCAGCTGAAGCGAGGATGGAGAAGCCAGAATGGAGGGCTCTGAGAAAATGGAAGCATTGATAGTGTAATTTTAACACCATCAAATCATTGGGGTTTTTTCTTAAAAGTCACTCAATACTTCCCACAGCTATTACTTTTGCCATCAAATATTACTTTGGAAAAAGTTAATAATTTAGGAACTTATACATATTTTTTTAAAGGCTAATACAATAAATACATGAAATGCCATTAAACAGAGAGCCCTCTCACTCCGGGGAATTTTGCCTGATTGCTTCAGTTGGCATCATCAACTCAGGGCATCAGAGAGGAGGGGAGGGGTGCATAAGGAGACACTCCCGGGAATCTGGAAACAAGAGAGTCAGCGGCAGCCCTGGAATGGTTTAAGGGCATGCTGTGACTTTTATTTGGAAAAGAGACTTTTCCTATCCAGTGATAGTCTCATCCTTCACTTTTAAATTTAAATAAAACATCATTTGATTGCAAAGACTTTAGTCTTCGGGCTGAAGCACGTGGATAAGGGACTTGGTGCCTTACACATGCTACCTAGTTTGATTCCCTAATTCCACATTGTAGGTAATATCATTAATCCCATTTTACAGACATAAGAACCAAAGCACAAAGTAAGTTGGCTGTGGTCACACAGCAAATATGAGTCATAGCTACTAAAACTACTACATTTTACTGGCTCCTAGCAATAGCTACCAATTAAGTACATGGCAATGGGCCCCATGGTAAATATTTTCTCATTTGATCCTCTAAAAAAAAATGAGGTAAGTCTTTTGTATTCTCATTTGACAAATCAAGTAACTGAGGGTTATAGAAATAAACAACTCATCTATAAATAGACTACTCCCATTGTTTAATTTTTAACTCTACATTTAAATATGTATTTAATACATTAAAAGGTGTTTAATTTTGACCACTTTTGGTTTAAACTTTTCTTGTTTCTTCCAATGGCACCTCATTCTCAATTTTCCTCAGCATACATGGAGCCTTTGCAATTAGAGGGTCTTGTTGGTCCCTGGAAGAAGTCTTCCAGCTCTGGACCAAACCGTACATGACCTGCCAACTGGTAACCATGCATCCCTGAGGAAGAGATTTCTGTGCGTTCTTGAGAAACACCTCTGGGGGATGCAGAGGCTGGGTGAGATTGTGGCGTTGGGGGTGGCTTCACTAGGGCTCTGGCTTTTCCATGCTGCCTCCGGCTATAACTGTGCAGTAGAGGGAGGGAAGACTGAGTGTCCTGATATCATCAGTAAAGCCTTTACCTTCTGAGCCTCAGAGTGATAACCCTGTGGAAGGCCCCATCTCTCTTTTCCAGTACATCTCTCACTTTTGCATTATCTCTACAGCAATCAGGAACGCATCCATGACCTTGAGAATATGTTTCTCCGCCTTCCTACTTGTCTCAGAGTTAAGGTCATTAACATAAGTTTGTCATACCCTGAAGGTTTCCGGCACACTTTGAATCACCTTAGTGATGAATCCTGAAATTCCAGGAATCAAACTGTCCTCTTTCAAACCCGTACTCTGCAGCTTATCACCTGTGTGTAAACCTGAGCAGGTTAGCCTCAGCAAGACCAACGTCCTTCTGCATTGAGATGATGAGGATAGAAATACAAAAATATTATCAGGATTGAAAGAGATAAGTTATGAAAAATAAAACCCACAATGATGATTGTTCTTTAGAAAGTGCTCGACAAATGTTAGCTTCACCAGTGGTGAGCACAGGGCATCCCTTTAGCTGTATAATGTGTTGATTAAATGCCTATGGCAGACGTGTCCTAAGCTTTTACCCTCAAAGGTTCCCAAACCCTTCCCCTTTGGGAGATAGTGATTGCACCCTTCATAGCCCAACATTCCAATTATATTTTCCAGGTGATTCTCTGTGGGTCATCACAGAAGCCTAGTGGGAAAAATTAGAGGACATGCAGATTAGAAAACCTGGTACTGAAGCACATAGGTTAATAAACCAGCCAACCCCAAACCTTGCAAGCCAAGTACCTTTGGTGACTGAAGAAAATTGGCTTTAATTGCCAAAGCACCCCTTCTAAATTGCCTCCCAGTTTGAGAAAATGAGTTGAAGGAACTGAAAAAAAATTCTGCCTCTTTCCTGTCTTAATGAGGTTTTGGAGAACAGCAGGAATGAAGCCCTCCCCTCACCACTTCATTGAATAGGAGCAGGACTGCCCAGTTTTTTCCTGGGTAATTTAAGATAAGAGACCTGAGACAATGTTTATGAATGTTCAGCTGCTTAACGAGAGGTGCCTCGCTAGGACACTCAAAACAGGATGAAATCCAGGCACTCATGGAGCAAAGCCCAGTCAGTAAAAACGGCAAAGCTGAAATTTTTGTGCTGTATTTTTTTTAAGGGTGTTATATTTCAACCAATGATAAGACTACAAAACATCAATACTTCCCCTGTTTCCCCAAGGCACACCCTCTAGCCTGATCAAACCCACTGACCTACTATAACACTCATGAGCAACTTCTATACGTAGGTCTTCACATGTGCCCCTGTCAGCCTTGAAGTGCTTCTCTTCACCATCATTCCATTATCCATCCTCTAATCCCAGAGCACCACCTAGCCTTTCCATGTGGTGTTCTGACAGCTCCTGCTCTCACTGATGTCTGTCCTCAAAAATCCAAAGGAACTGAGCATCTCTACCAAGCAATGTTTCTCACACATTGATTACTGTAGTCCCCTGCTATATCACTGTTCACTTATCGCAACTTCACTGTATTGCAGGATCTTTTAAAATATTATATTTCATTATTTATTGCGAATTTTTTGCTATATCATGGGATTTTGTGGTACTGTATACGTATTTGTTAAAGTCACGTAGGTTTAAGAGTGTAAAATAAATGTAAGGTTCCTCCTTCACGGGGGGGGGGGGGGGTCTGGAACGTAATACACACGATAAGTGAGGGAAAACTGTACTTACTCGTTTTCTATAAGTGTTAAAAGTTGTTTTTCTACCTAATTCTTGTTTAAAGACAAAGACTATGTAATACATTCGTTCCATCTTTTCACAGCATAAGAAGCTCAGTAAATATTCATTGGTTGGTTAATAACTTCTGTGTAAATACTGCGAATTTTGTAATAACCAATCAATTTGAATACTTCACAATAAAATATTCCTGCCGCAGCTCTCATCCAAAGAACACAGCATTTTAAAGCCAGAGGGGAAATTCCTCAATTTTTTAGATTAATTGACTGAAGCAAAGGGAATTGAAGTGATTAAGGTCACAGCTAAACAGGAGCTAATCGAGGGCAAGAGCCCAGATCTGCACACTTGCAGTGCTGTGCCCTTCCTAGAACACAACATGATACCCCAGGGTTACACTCTCCTTGTAAGTTGACCATCACAGTTTAATAGAGGGACAACCAGACTGAGTTAGCTGGCATGGGGTCATGTCCTTATTCTTTCACTAACTTACTATATGGCCTTGGGAAAGTCACTTAACCTTTGGCCTGAGACTCCACAGCTACAAAAGTTAGAATGATAAATCCTGCATGACTTAACTACAGCCCACGAGCCAAATCTAGGTCCCCCTGTTTTTGTAAATGAAGTCTTATTGGCATACCCCAACATTTACCTATTGTCAATGATTGTTTTCAGGCCACAATGGCAGGGCTTAGTAATAGCTAACACAGAAACCGTATGACCCACAAGGCCAAAATATTTACTATTTGGCCCTTACAGGAAAAAAATTGTTTTGACTCCCACCCACTATACATCATTGTATGAATCTAATGCAGTTTAATAGTGTATGCAAATGTGCTTTTAAACTACAAAGTGCTATTCCCACATTTTAAAAATCACTATTATTGACCAAAAATAGTAGTAATAGCAATAGTGAACTGTAAAAGATGATTACAATAAGAACAATCAAAGCTTTCTTGGTTTAATATGTGCCATCTCTGTAGCAGTATTGCCTGATTAGAGATTGCCTTGCTCTTGTTCACAGCAATGTGTTTTTATAGAACCAGTGACACCTTTGACAGATTCTAGGAATACTTGAGAAATAACTAGGTCATCTGTACATAATATACAAAATGAATGTTTGCAGGAGAACATCTACAGAGGGCATCTGCCCTCACTTTTATTGCTAACCTGACTTGGCATGTGGGCACCATCCTGTGTTGTAAGTACCTTTAAGCACTGTGTGATGGAATTGACTTGACTTGCATCAACCTTTAATGTGTAGCTCTGTTGTCCCGCATGTATTAAGCTTTTCCATTTGCATTTTGAGAGAGAGAGATTGGAGGCTCAGAGTGGTTTTGCCCTGGCATGTGCTCTGGCCATGGCCATTAGACAAGGAAGTCAAATTGTTCTCGGGATAGTGTGAATATTAACCATGCCCAACTCACTGCCATGGTGATGGCATGGGATTTTATCCTAAGAATCTCGAACAGTCCTTGAAGGACCTTGGAAGAGCTGTCCGTCAGATGTAGCCGAAGTGGAGTGTAGGTCGGTGGACAAGAACGGATGCGGAAACTGCCGGACGTATGCAGGCAGGAGACCAGGGCGGTGTTGACTACAGTTGACAGAGAGGCGGAAATAAGCAAACTGCCGACGACAAGCCGAAGATGGGGCTGATGCAGGAAAAGCGGGCAGGAAGTAAGAGAGGCGCCAGCTTTATATGAACCCAAACCCAATTTAGAGCTGCGTGAGGGCAGTTAACGAGAATCCAGCCAGATTTGTGTTTCCCTCAAATTCACTGCCTGCCTTTATTTAAAACAGGCTTAGAGGCCCATAAAACCAATTCCAATTAGGACCCTAAATTTAGTCTACTCCAATAGAATTTAAAACTTTCATTTGATCCAGTAAAATTCTTAACATCTTTTTATGTCTCTCTTAAAAAAGCCATTTTTACATGGTCTAAATATAATAACTATTTAGTAGTAATAAATATATTTCTACTTAAACAATCATTTTATTATATATTATCAGCTTAAAATGTTTAAAGTCTAAGGTCTGTCAAGGAAAGAAATTATTTTATTTGTAGGAGTTGGGCTGAAAGACTTGATTTTCCCAGCACAAATGAGACAGAAAATAACCACTGTGAGGTGAGGCAGGATATATTGGGCTCTATAGCCAGGACTCCTATGTTTGTGTATGTGTGTGCACATGTGTGTGCATGTATGTGGATACAGGGCAGTTTTCAAGGAAAGATAAGAAATTCCTATGCAATATGAATTCTCTCCTATTCCCCTCACTAAAATATTCCTCTGAAATCTCTTTCTCAGAAACCCCTAAATATTAAAGGCAAATATTCCTCAGAGAGGTGAAATAGAAAACTTTGATCAGCTATAAATGACTCAATGGGAGCATACATATAAGATCTGTCATCTCTAACAGCTGAGAATAAAGCATCGGGCCCATCAGAGCTTTGATGGAGGGTACGTTGAAATCTACTGGGTACTACTAGGCTCTTGGTTGGGGGAATAGTAACCAAAGACCAGATTTCCGATTTTACAATTTTGCAGAGATCAGCATAACTCCTAGCTAAATTGCATATTAAAAATGGGCTTTATTTCTGCCCATAGGGACAGACTTCTCCAAGGTTTATCTTGGCCTAGCCCACTGCCCCAGAAATTGGTTGTATTATTATTATGAGAATGAGTTCTTTAATAATTTGGGACATTCACCTGGCCCTATGAGTTTGTTTTCTAATTATAGGAATGGACTTGTATAGACCTAGCCACAATTTTCTTCTTGGATCACCTCAGCATCAATGTCTATATGAAGAGGCTCAGATAGTGAATGAAGTAGAGGCTATCTGGCCATGTAGCAAGAAGAATGATCTAAAATATGCATCATTCTGTTCAATCATTCTTCATCAACTTATTCAATTATTCAACAGCTGTTCCCTGAGCACCCCACTGTGCTGGGCCCTGTGCTGGAGACTGAAGATATAGTAACAAACAAAAGAACCCTGGTCCCTTATCTCAAGAAGATAAGACCCAGTAGTGGACCAAGACTGAACTTCTAGGACAAGCTGTCCTAGAAGGGCAGTGAATACAGTCAGCAACTCTGTCTGTTTCACTGCACAAACTGAATACTCCCTTGCTCTCTGAGCCTCAGGTTCCTCATCTGAACTTTAGACCAGATGCCCTCCAAGGTCTATGATTGTTTCTTATGGACTCCAATCACATACGACCTGCTGTTTGACAGCCATGCTGGGCTGCAACACAGATGCATCTGAAAATCACTGGGGGTGGTTTCACTGGGGACTCTAGCTTCTGTTCCATTCCTCCTCCACTTTTCTAAATCTCTCCTGGGCAGTGACTAGAAGAGGAAGACACAGGCCCCTGACACTCCCAGTGTGTTTTTCCTGTGCCTCAAATGATAAGACAGGAGGAGAGCACATGCAACTTAGAAATTCCCTATCCGACCTCCTCACTCTTCAGGGCACTAACCTAAAGTCCAGGAAGTGCAGTGACTTGATTTAGATCCCACAGCAGAAAGGAGACAGTCTGGAGTCAAGATGCAGTGGCATGCTCCTCCTGACACCAGCATGGTGCCATGTTATTTTGCTGTCCTGGTCATTTGGTACTCATCCAGTGGGAAAAAGAGCAGACTGGGGGCACTTGCACTCTTACTGATCCACTGCGCAGCCAAATCACTAATGCCAAAAACCTCGGTGCCCACAGCTGCAAGAGGAAATGTGTCTGATGCATACTGCTGAGTGCAGTCCAAAGGAAAGTCAACGATCAGACAAAGGCGCTTTTAAACCAGGTAGTGTTACATCCACACAGACCACTGGGAATCATAGTTGTTGGGAACAGTAAGAGTAATATAAACTTTACTCATGCCCATCAGGACTTTTGTCCTTTATGTATGTGGATTAAAAATTGCTTCCATGATATCCACAAAAAAATGATTATACCTTTGAATATTTCTGAAATATTTTAGGAATAATTGATATAAAAGTTTGTGTATAAAACACAAATTAATATTGTCAGATCAGCAGCTCACCCATATGGGCATCTGCCACCACCTCCATTACTAATATGGCCATACATGGGTGCTCTCGTGTGTGTAAATGTGTAGGTAGACCACTCACCTAAGACGCTGACTGAAGCAAACTGACTTTTCATGTTTAGATATGTTGCTCTAATGCATTGGATTTATCATCATCATCATCATTATGATTAGCACAGGATTAGCATTAGCACTTTTGAGAGGGAGGTTTGTGCCTCCAAGTGGTTGAATTCCTGTTGTGCTATGAACATTAGTATCAATTAAAAAAAAAACACACACACTCAGGAAAATAGGAAACTTAATCATTGGACCCACCCAGCTCCCTCTCTCTCCAGCCCTCGGAAAAGGATTTATTTATGTTAAAGGCAACCCCAGAGCCAGAAAACCAGTTTCTGCTTTCTGTTCCATGTTCCCCAACTGTCTGCTTGGGTCTGTTCTGTTCTTAAATACATTAAAAACAATATCTTTTTTCTTCCTCATAAAGAGCTTTGAGAAAAAATGAAAAGTAAAAGTTATTATGAACATGGAATGCTTAAAAAGAATGAAATACCAGATAATTGTAAACAGGGAGAGAAATTAGCCAATGCTTACAATGTCCTGATTTTGTGCCAGATGTCATTCTAAGCACTTTACATAAACATCATTGATTTGTAATAACAATAAAGAGTAAATGTAATTAAAATTTATCCATATAGATATTCACAGTTTTCAAGCAAAATATGAACACCTTTCAGCCCACCACATACCATTCTGTCGGGATTCCAGGACAGGAAGTAGAATTATCTCTGAGCCTCCCGGGATCTGCAGAAAGATCAGTGTAGACTGTTGCACCCTACATGCAAGGCCTTGGCTGACTGATGGAAAAATAGTCTTTTCCAGAGAGGAAGGGAGCGAAATTGTATCCTCGCCTTCTCATATAATTCCCCATGCCAGGATGAAGGTATTGGCTGTAGTTATAAATCCTGTGAATAAAAAGGTAACAAAATGCACATTTCATTCCATTTGTGGGTATTTCAAAGGACATCGGGGTTGCTCAGGGGTCAGGGAGGGAATAACATGATAGTTATTTAAAGAACCAAAGGATCGATCGCATGGCTTTGTCCAACTGCTGCTGAAATGATGTGTCTACAAAGAAAAGACTTAAAATGTTGGCTCCCAAGTGCAGGAACTAAATAGACCCTGACTTTGTTGTTACTATTACCTTTGTTTTCCTTCTCTAAAGGAAATGCCTGCAATCTGATAACTGCAAGTTTATTCAACACAAATACTCACTAACAACTCCAAGTAGGGCATGAGTGGGCCCTATAAAGGTACAGTCTTATATTGGTCATTGGTGGAAATAAAACAAATTTTGTAGCTGGTGAGCTGACTGGTTGGTGTCACAATCATTCATGTTGTTAACTGAGTATTTTGTGTGTGCCAGGCACTGTATCAGGTGTTAAGTGGGATTTTAAGGGAAATAATACACTTTCTGCCCTTGATAATCCCAAGGTACCATTTTTGAGTGCCACTCCATGCAGACACTGCAGTAGGTACCCTACATGCATTAGCTGAAAGATCCTCATAGCAGTCCAAGAGACAGGTGCTATCATTGTCATCACTATTTTACATATGAGGAAACTGAGACACACAGAGGTTAAGTAACTGTCTCACGGTCACTGGCTAGTGAGCAAAGTTGCTGGGACTTGAACCCCAGAAATCTGGCTTTAGTGCTCATGAGACTAACTAGTGCACTGACCACTTCTCCTGTGGGATAGGACAGATAACAGGCGTGATCACACCTTTCGGTCAATAGTACCCAAATTGTCTGCAAATATGTGCTTCAGAGAAGGAAGATGGTTGATTTAAAAAGCCTTCATAGAGGGGAGAGTCATGCTAGTCTTCTCTCTCTTCTTTTTGTTACATAACACTTAGAACTTCACAGACAAAAGCAGGAGGAGGGCATCAGCAGCTAATGGGAAGGGCATGAGACATCCTGGAACAAAGGACTGTTTAGCACAGTGCTTTTCAAACTTTGCTACAAATATAAGTCTCCTGTTTATTGATGAAAGGCAGCCCAAGCCCAGCTGAAGGCTACCCAAGGTCTACCAATGAGAATCTAACCAGATGAGGCTTGGCCCACAAATTCGTTATCTGTCCTGTTTCAAATACACATGTGGGCACAGAAAAGCAGCTTCTGTTAGGGTCTCTTTATTCTACAACAAAATCTGAAACTTTCATTTGACCCAGTAAAACTCTTAATAACCTCTTTTTATTTACCTCTTTTAAAATATATTTTTATATGTTCTAAGGAAAATAATGACTTACAGATGAGAACATTTCCCTCATTTCACAATCAATTTCTTAAAATCACCAGCTTAAAAATATTTTAAGTCTGAGATTCGGCTAGACATTTACTTAATGTGCACAATAATTTTCTCTTAAATAATTAATTGTCTAGCGATTAGAAAGAAAACTAGTTGGGCAAAAAAGCTCAAATGTGTATCTTTAGACTTTACTTCCCTGACAGAAATCAAGCAGAATTTGTCACTATGAAATTAGCAGGATTGCTGTGTCTCTGTGGTTGTGGCCTGACCCTGATTTCCTATGGAGGTGTGTGTGTATTTGTTCACAGGTGTGCATTGTGTGTGCCCATGCACACATATATATTCATAAATTATCACAAAAAAAGAGGTGTTTTCAAACAAGAGATTCATTTCTAATCTCAATGGCCACAGGTTGAAATAAGTGGCTAGGTAGCAATCCCCTCCCACATCTGTTAAAATATATGTTTTGACTCTAACTCCCTAGACAGGTGGTATAGGATACTTCAGTTAGTTATTAGTGACTCAATGGCAGTATAATTATCAAATTCTCTGTATTTTCCAACAAGTGGGAATAGATCCCATGAGTAATGAGAGCTTTGCAGAAGGGCAAATTCGAATAAAAAAATTGGGACCTGAGATCTTCAGGACACCTGAGGGACAAATAAAGAACCTTGAACATTATGAGGTAATAACTGGGGTACAGGTAACCAAATACCAACTTGGTTAATTGATCAACTTCACACATTTCTGGGGACCAGTTTTGTCTCCTAACTCATACATTAAAATCAGACGTGATTTTTGCTCACATGGATAGTCTTCAAAGATTAGCTTGACTCTTTCTTCTGGCTCAGACATACAGTCAGATCCTGGGCTATCTTCTTTATTAGGAACAGATTTGGTATTTTTTAGAAGATTCTCAAATAATCTTCAAACCCCTATATCCCCTTGGGATACTGGTCTTTTGTGAATGGAGAAACCCTACTACTCCCCTTGAACTAGGATACAATACAAAGACTAAGGGTTGAGATGTTGCATTCCCTCTCTCTCTCTCTCTCTCTCTCTCTCTTTCTCTCTCTCTCCTTCTTTCTCCCTTTTTCTGTCTCTTTACTCCATTTTTCTCCCTTTTTCTCTCCTTCCTACCCTCGTTCTTCTGGCTAATTGACATGTCTCATCCACCTGCTCTTGGCTTACTCTGATTATCCTTCTAGAAAGTCTCCCCAACCACTCCTCTTCAGCCTCCCACTCCCAAAATTACATTAATAAGCACCACCTTCTGTGCTATTATAGCATCCCATCTGTTTTTTATCATAGTTCTTATATTATATTGTAATTATCCTCTTACTTGAATTGTACAGATGTCACTAGGGGGTCATTTTCCCCTTGAGATTGAGGTAAAATTAAATTAAACCTTATATCTATTGGAAATAAAAAAATAAACAGATAATGATTACCCTGCGAATGGGGGCAGGGGTTATTAGGATTCTGATACTTATGTTTCTTGATATGACTGCTATTACAAGATGGTGTTTACTTCGTGAAATATCATTAACCTGTAAGCGTATAATTGGTGCACTTTCTATAGGTATTTAATTCTTCAAGAAGAAAGTTTACATTAGAAACAAACAAACCAAAAAATATACTAGCCATTCCAAATCCCAGTTGGAAAAAAAAGACCAAATATAAACATAGAAAAATGCTTTTTAAAGTGTTTAAACCCCCTGTGAATCCTCATTTTATTTGAAGGGAAAAGTAACTATCAGAAGGAAAAAGTACTTCAGCTCCAAATCATAGTGGGATGCTTTGGGAACAAATCCTTATTTATGTAGTCACCTAACATAGATTTCCCTTTTGAAATATGGAGTGAATACTGCAGAGTCTGATTTGTTTTAATACTTTCTATTCTGAAACGTTATGGTATTTAATGCATTGCATTTAGGAGGCGTTAAGCTGAAGCCTACTGTTACCAGAATCACAGAATTCTAGCAGCATTGTCTCCTTGTGGTGCTATGATCCCACCATACAATGTAATGGGATTTCAAGGGTGTCAGGACATAGGGAGACCGGGAGTATATGAAAGGGATTACACTCAGACCCAGTAATTCTGATCACATTTAAATAAAGGAAACTCTTTCTTTGCTATTAAAAGTGACCTTCCATTTTGGCGGAACCTGTGTTTGCAATGAACAAGCCATAGGCAGATGAGGGTTGGCAGTAAGGAGCTCTGATACTTCAGATACTAAGGAGAAGAGCGGCTTTAGTTCACAAAACAGCAGGGTGAGAAGAGGACGCTTGAATACACACCAGCCTGTCTTTCAGGCCCTCAGGGAAGCTTGTCAATAAAAAGCATCTTTTTGTAGAAGTCAGCACCTAAAGAAGCAAGTATGCATGCTGGAAAACTGGAGTTTCATACATGCAGATCGATGGGAGTGTAAACTGGTACAACCACATTGATCATTACCAGGCAATCCTAGTAAAGTTGAAAATATGCATCCTCTGTGACCCAGAAATTCTACTCTTTGGTATATGCCCTGTAGAATCCTGCCCACAGGTACCCATGGTGACATGCTTAGGCTCTTCCTAGCAGTAATGTTTGTAATTTTATCCACGTGAAACTGGATAAATGAATTATGACATGTTCATACAATGAAATACTGTTCAGCACAGGTGCCTGAACAAGAATGACATGTGTCAACATGCACTTATCTCACCAAAATGCTTTCCATTATGAATGCAAGATTCAGAAGAATGCAATATAATATTATTTTGAAAATTTTAAAAACAGGCCCAAAAATAATGTAGTTCTGTTAGGGATTCATACATAAGTAAAAAATAAGCTTAGGATTCACTTGCTCATCCATCCATATGTTTATTCATTCAACAAGCATTTAAGACCTCCTTTGGGCTAGGCATCCTTCTTGAACTAAAGAGGGAAATGAGAGAAGTATAAAGGGTGGTCACTGGGCTCACTTCGGCAGCACATGCACTAAAATTGAAATGACACACAGAAGATAAACATGACCCCTGCACAAGGGGGGCAGTCAGTGATCTCAAAGGTTTAGAGTCTAGATGGGATGAAGCGACACACAGGGAAATATAGACAACAGTGTGAGCATTTCACAGTGAAGGAATCTGTATCTAAAAGTAAGACAAAGACATAGCTTAAGACAAAAATGTACCCAGACCCTTTCTCCCAGGCACGTGGCTAAAGATGAGGGGGACTATGGGAATGAGACAGACCCAGCTCCACAGGAACCCGGGACATCAATCCTGCACTGGCCTCCGAGCTCTTCTTCCAGGATGCGGTGCAATCCGTTATCTAGCCAAGTGCTCCCGCTCAGGCCTGGGCTGTTTCAAACACTTTTTACAATGGCTGAAATTCTGCACTAGGGGTCATTTCACACTGTGTTGTGCTTCTTTTTCAATATAAGTGTCACGAGTCTTCGCCTAGAGGTATAACAATGACAGGGGCTATATTCATCAGTCATCCAATTGCCTTGTGCTTAAAGAGCTCTTTGGAGCTATTTTTACCCCAGAGTAATTTATGTAAGAGCATATTGGTTTAGACTAGAGTCTGTTCTCTCCTTCACAGAAGAACCAAGGTGTGCACGGTAGGATGGCTCAGTTTTCCTTGTTACAACCCCTTGTGAGAACTCGGTTGGGGGGCGGTGGTTACTGGTCATTGCATGATACCAGAAACTGAGCAAGGAAAATGGTTGGAGCAATATTCTATCACAACCAAGAGAAGGAATAACTTGCAACATTTTTTTTTACAACCTGTATGATGCTAATGACAGCAATAACCAGTCAACTAAATAGGAACAGATATACACACATACTATATGAGTCATAATTCCAAAGATGTCTATTACCATTAAATGGCGTACAGAAAGCCCAGAAGTAGTTTATGGTAGAAATTAGTATTACTCTTGCATTAAATACCTATTAGACATCTGGAACCCAAAACATGGTAGCTAAACATTACTAACATTACTAACATTTAGAATGCATGATTTTAAATGCTTTAATAATATGCACATGTGTGTTAATTTATGCTTTATAGCTTCACAGCCTGTTATGGGAGGATTAAATCTAACCCTGACATTGTCCAGATGAGTACATTGAGACCCAGATGGGTTAAGTAGCAAAGTGTAATGGTTTGTGAAAGAGCTCTCCTTATTCCCCCAGCACAGAGCTTCTAATCTTCCACCAGTGAGCATAACAGTGCTAAATGGCAATAACTCATAGAAGCAGTGGCTCTCACTTAAACTTCCACGTGGGTTTGAAGTTAAGGGATGATTCTGAAATAAGCTAATTTTTTATTCATGGGAAGCCAGGGACTGGGGAAAAAAATGATTGTTGCTTTCCCCTCTGAGTAGAAAGAATGTGGGCAGTAGCTGGCTGCTCTACGCAGGATTCATTAACCATGGGTCCCCCTTGTTCAGGAATACTTTATAAAAATCATGCCTGTCCTCTGTAAATGGTGGTATCTATGCTGCAAAGAAATCAGGGTAGTGAGTGCAAGAAACTGAGGCATACAAAGCTCAAAATAAAAGAACAAGGGCTTTAACTTCCCTCAAAATACACAATGGACTGAATCACTGGGGTGGAGTTTTGTTTGTTTGTTTTTCATTGTAAAGGAAAGGGAAAGCTAAAATTGCTGTTTCTCAGGCCTGGACCATGTGCCTGTAGGCCAGCTTGGTGCCCCCACAGAAGCTCAGGTATCCTGCCAGTCATGTTGGAAGCAAGTTGTTCATTTATGCTTCTATTGGCTCCTTTAGGGCTGAGCAGTGGAACTGATGTCTGAATTGCTCTGCCACCCGCATATCTAACCCAAGCTTTTTTCCACGTGAGGGTCTTGTCCATGTCAGGGGTAGAGATCACCTCACCTACATGCCTCTGACTGGCTCTAAGAAGCGGTCATTCTACTCAGCTGTTAGTAAATCACAGGGCTGCCTCAACAGCCTCCCAAGATGGTTCCAGGTTTAGCTTTTGCCCCCTCTTGACTGAGCAGTGCTTGTTTTCCCAATGCACTGATCCCCAGACTAAGAATCTTCCTGTTGGAATCACTAAGATCTGCGTATGGCATCTTCCTTTGTCTTGATTCTCTGGACCCAGTCACCTTACAGTCTGTTATTTACAGTGCCTTAGTATTGGATGAAATGTGGTGTTGATCTTGCACTTAACAGTGTTACCAGGGGTTAGCCCCCATACAAGCCAGGCAACCTCCAGAAAACTAGCTGCAGAATCTAATCCTGCCCTGATCCAACACGCCATCCTCAGCACCAGTAGGGCTTCTGACCTAGTGCCCATAGTGCAGGTCCTATAAAGAACCACACAGTTTAATGTGGAGATCACCGCTGGTCCCATAGAACATAAAACCACCAGAACAGGAAGGAAGTTGAGATGTAGCAGAGGCGGGTGCTGATCCCAGATTCCATTCTTCATGTCTTTTGCTCTTTCTATCCCTCATTAGCCAGATGGCCTTAGAACAGCTATTTAACTATCTGAGCCTTAAGTTCATCATTTATAAAATGGAAATAATAATACTAACTCCATTCAGTGGCGATTATTCCTATTACATGATAAGCTTTTAATAAAGGCTAACTCTTAGCATTATTATCCTGATTAATAGAACACATTAAAGTGCATGGAATATAGCAGTTGTCAAACAAGTGTTTGTGGAAGGGTGCTGATTATTCAAGGCCTTTTTTTAAAAAAATCTCCTTACAGATTTATAGAAAAAAGGGTCCCCATCAATCTTTCCACAGACTCTTTTCTTCCCTGTGCCAGGTAATTATTGCTATGGTTTTTCCAGGGTCACAGAGAGAACCAAAACATAGTGTCAATAATGATGCTTAGGCATTTGTGTTTACATTTTTCATCTCTTGTCCTTCACAACACCCAGATTGGGCATTTGAACAGGCGGTATCTCTTTTCAGTTGAGGTTAGATCCTCTAACCAGTTAAGTGTCAGCAAAGAAACCAGAGGCCAGATTATACAATTTCTCACTCTTGTCCTATAGTACAGGCTGAGTCTATCACCTGTCCCAAATTCCCTCAAAACCTGTGAATTATATCATTAAAAGCAACCATGTCACCTATAACCCCCTTCATTGGTCCTAAGTTTATATTAAAGACGCCATTCTGCAGTGCATAAACTATCAGTGTACTCACCCCTGTTTAAGGGAGAATGGTGACCCTGAAGTAGCTCTCTACATAAGGTGCCTGTGGTCTCTTTGGAGGGACAGTGCGACCTCCATGAGGACCGCAGCGTGAGACCAGATACAGTGCTGTTGCCACAATGTAAAAGATCATTAGAAGACTTTCACTAGAATCTGACTCCATGTAGATTAGGTGCTTGATTTTGTGTAATTTGTTGATATTCTTTGAGTTTCAAGGTACTCACAGAAGGCTTTTTGATTATTCTTCTCCTAGAGACAACCTAGAAACAAGGCAAGCAAAATGAACAGTTAGGCAAAGATACACTAGATTGCCTGCTTAAGATCTGCCCCAGGTTGGAAGAAAAGATCTCCATTTTACACACACATAC
This sequence comes from Furipterus horrens, assembly GCF_987537825.1. NCBI lineage: Eukaryota > Metazoa > Chordata > Mammalia > Chiroptera > Furipteridae > Furipterus > Furipterus horrens. The sequence goes on from NW_028327175.1 coordinate 187,582,534, forward strand.
CCCAGAGTATTGGCATAATAGAAACAGAAGCAAAAAGAAAACAGTATTACATTAGTTTTAAATCTGTCTGGTCTGGGATACATTTTTTTACTTCCAATTACAACATTGCATTGGATTTGTTAAGGTGCCTTAGTTTCCTGATGAACATCTGTATATCTGAGATATAGTGTAGATCAGAAAGAAATAAACCTCTAGGGTGATGTGGTTAAGACATTGCAGTATGGTGACCCATTAAGAAAGCCAACCCACATTAAGAAATATGAAACTTGGCAAGTGTTACTGAAAGCCACCTATGCCATTAGATTCCTTCACAAAATAAGTTCCTGTAAAGCACTGAAGGAGACATTTGCAACACAAGAGCTCCTAGAAAGTGGAAAGTTCTAAATGTATTCACAGCTGTCTTCCCTCGGGTTTCAGGTCTTGTTCCAGAGCCAGATTCAAAGTCTTATTTCAATTGAAAACTTTTACTTGATTTGAAATGCATTAAGATATCATCAGGTAGAATCCATTGAGGGAAATTACTTCCTGCAATGATGTACGATCCATTCATTCACATCTCTGAGCTATTTAGAGGAAATAATACATGGATTGTATCATTAGTTTAAAAGCCACTGCAGGCATTGGATCCAAGATGGTGGAGGAGTAAGTGGAAGCTACACTAACCTCCTAGGACCAATCTGGAATTACAATTAAATTGTAAAAAAATTATCCAAAATAACCAACTGAACAATAGCTGGAGAGAAGCCTTATAACCATGGACAGACAGAAGAAACTACTTCACCACAACATGACTAGTACAGAGCGTGGAAGAGTTGCAAGAGGGCTAAGAGGGCTGGCTGGGCTCCCATGGGTGGCAGCTGAAGTGCTGGAGGAAATTTCAGTGGCTAGGGGGTTCCACCTGAGATGCATGGGGTCTAAACACCAAGCTGGGCTCCCCAACCTACAGCACCAGAGCCGGAAATAAACGCTGATAACATCCAGCTGTGAAAAGCAGCAGGGTTCCTGTCTGCCAGGGAGAAACGGCTGGAGACACACGGAGCCTCTTAAAAGGCCAATGCATAAAATTTGTTTGCAGCCACTTACCCTGGGCTCTGGCAAAGGCAGGCAGAGTGGACTAGAGAAGCTTGAGGAGAGTCTATGGATGGTAGCTTTGGGAAGAGAACTGAGGGTGCAGCCACCAGGATCCCTGTGCTGAGTCATTCCCCATACTGCAGAAGCCATCTTGCCCAGATAGACCACTCCCCTCCAAGTGGCATCAGTCTGAGGGAAAGCAATAGCCCTGCCCCCAGAAATTACTCTGTCCCACCCTTAAGCCTGACTGCTGATTACAGATTGACTAGATTAACCACTGAAGGAGACAGCCACACAGACTGGGTCCCTGGTAGTCTCAAACAGGCTGCCTAGGGCCAGACTCGGATACCATCTGACATCACCATTTGTTGTTGATAGTGTGTGGTGGATCTTTTTCTCCAATTTTGTTCCTCTTTTCTCTCTCTCTCACTTTTATATATATATATATATATATATATGTATATATATATATATATATAATTTTTTAAATTTCTGTTTAAACCTAATACTATACACTTCCATTCTTTTACTCTATTCTGCCTTCTTCCCTCCCTTCTTTATTTATGATGTAAATTTTACTTTCTTTCTCTCTTTGCCTTGTCTCTATTCCCTACTCTTATTATTGCTCCACCCTCTACTCTCTCAAAATAATTTTTCTTTCAGTTAGTCATCTCATATTTGTTTTTCCTTTCCTATAATAGTTTTAATCTCTTTATGTCTTAATTAATATTGGTTCATTTGCTGTTGATAGTGTGGTTGTGGGTGGGGGTTATTTTTTCAGGTGTGGATTTGTTTCCTGGGCTGTTCGATTTTGTTCTGGCAACACCTGTACAACAGCACATAAGATGTGGTGGGTGAAGTGACTCTCAATCCAGAGTAAAGGACCCACCAATGAACAACCCAATAATAACCAAAATCCAATCACCACCAGAGAGCCCAGATAAACAGCGTAAAGAATATTCCAAAATCATTGAATCTTACAGGTCTCCTACCACAGGTCACACCATGAAGACAGAGAGTCAAAGCAGAAACAAGCAAGAAGAGTCACATAAAATGGGGAGACAAGGAAACAACCCACAATTGAAAGGAAAGAAGGAATCTCCAGAAAGAGTGCTAAATAAAATAGAGGAAAAAAAAAAAAACTATCAGACATTGAGTTCAAAATAATGGTTATAAGGATGCTCAGTGAGCTCAGCGAGAACCACAAAAACTCAAGGAAGCTATAAGAAGTTTTCTGTGAACTACACCAGCATGAAAAAAGACATAGAAAATATCTATAAGAGCAAGATAAAATGAAAAAGACAATAACTGAAATGAAGAACACAGTAGAAGGAATTAAAATTAGGCTAGATGAAGCAGAGGATCACATCAGCAACCTGGACGACAAGTTAGGAAAAAAATTCCAGACAAAGCAACAAAACAAAATAAGACTTAAAAAGAATAAAGAGGGTTTAAGGGAGCTGGAGGGCAATGTGAAACATAATAATATTCATACCATAAAGATACCTGAAAGAGAAGAAGAGGAGCAAGGGATAGAAAACCCATTTGAAAAAGTAATGACAGAAAACTTCCCTAACTTGATGAGAGAAAAAGTCGTGCAAGTCTATGAAGCATAAAGAGTCCCAATCAAGATGAACCCAGAGAGGCCCACTCCAAGACACATCATAATTAAAATGGCAAAATTTAAAGACAAAGAGAGAATCTTAAAGGCAGCAAGGGAGAAACAGCTCGTAACATACAAAGGAGCTCTGATAAGGCTATCAGCTGATTGCTTAACAAAAACACCACAACCCAGAAGGGAATGGCAACAAACATTCCAAGTAATGAAAAGCAAAGGCCTCCACCCAAGACTGCTCTACCCAGTAAGACTCTCATTTAAAATGGAAGGTGAAATAAGGAGTTTCTCAGACCAAAAAAAAAAGGCTGAAAGAATACATCTCTACCAAATCAGCATTGCAAGAGATGTTAAATGGGACTGCTTTAAGAAGATGAAGGCGGGTCTATGGGGGGATACAGGTACAAAGGAAAAAATGGCAATGAATAAGTACCTATCAATAATAATCTTAAATGTAAATGGATTAAATGCTCCAATCAAAAGACATAAGGTAGCTGAAGAGATAAGAAAACATGACCTGTATATATGCTGTCTACAAAAGACCCCCCTCAGAACAAAAGATCTAACAGACTGAAAGTGAAGGGATGGAAAAACTATTACAAGCAAATGGACATAATAAAAATGCTTGGGGTAGCAATACATACATCAGACAAAATAGATTTCAAAAAAAGGCCATAAAAAGAGACAAAGAAGGACACTACATGATACATAAGGGATATATCAAGAGGATATAACCCTTGTACATATATATGCACCCAACATAGGAGCACCCAAATATGTAAGGAAAATTTTGGAAGACTACAAGAAAGATATTGAAAGCAACACATTCATAGTAGAGGATTTTAACACTCCATTGTCAACAATGGATAGAACTTCCAAGCAAAGAACAACAAGATTATTGTGACATTGAACAACACTCTAGATCAAATGGACTTAATGGATATATACAGAACCTTTCACCCCAAAGAAGCAAAATATATATCCTTTTCAAATGCACATGGGACATTTTCAAAGATAGACCAATGATAGGACACAAAACTAGCCTCAACAAATTCAAGAAAATCGAAATCATATCAAGCATCTTCTTGAATCACAATGGCTTGAAACTAGAAACCAACCTCGAGAAAAACACTCAAAAACATTCAAATTCGTGGAGACTGAATAACATGATATGAAATAATGAAAGGGTTATCAATGAGATCAAGGAATAAATCAAAAAGTTTCTGGAAACAAATGAAAATGAACACAAAATAGCCCAAAACCTATGGGACGTAGCAAAGGCAGTCCTGAGAGGGAAGTTCATAGCAATACAGGCCTACCTAAAAAAGACAGAAAAATCTCAAATAAACAACCTAACCCTACAGCTACAAGAACTAGAGGAACAACAACAAACAATGCCTAGAGCAAGTCAAAGAAAAAAAAATAAAATAAAAGGAGGATTAAATGACATAGAGACTAAAAGGACAATTCTAAGAATCAATAAATCCAGGAGCTGGTTCATTGAAAAGATAAACAAAATTAACAAGCCATTAACCAGGCTCATCAAGAAGAAAAAAGGGAAGTCCCAAATAAATAAAATCAGAAATGAAAAAGGAGAAATCACAACCAATACCACAGAAATACAAATAATTGTAAGAAATTACTGTGAACAACTATATGCCAAGAAATTTAACAACCTTGGTGAAATGGACAAATTTCTAGAAATATAATTTTCCAAAACTGAATCAAGAAGAAGCAGAAAGCTTGAAAAGACTGATAACGACTAGTGAAATTGAAGCAGAAATTTAGAAAAACAAAAACAGAAAAAAACTCCTGGAACACAAAAGCCCTAGACCAGACAGCTTCACAGTTGAATTTTACCAAACATTTAGAGAAGAGCTAACTCCTATCCTTCTTAAGCTATTCTAAAAACATTCAAGAAGAGAGAAAACTTCCAAATCCTCTTTTTGATGAGGCCAGTATTATTATAATTCCAAAACCATATAAAGACACAAGAAATAAAGAAAACTGCAGGTCAATATCGCTGATGAACGTAGATGTTAAAATCCTCAACAAAATACTGGCAAACTGGATCCAGCAGTACATTAAAAAGATCATACACCATGACAAGTGGTATTCATCCCGGGGATGCAAGGATGCTAAAATATTCACAAATCAATAAATGTAACACCACATTAACAAAATGAAAGACAAAAGTCACATGATCATATCAATAGATGCTGATAAAGCACAGCACCCATTTATGATAAAAATGCTCAGCAAAGTGGAAATAGAGGGAGCATACCTCAAAATAATAAAGGCCATATACAAGAAATCTATAGCAAAAACATCATACTCAGCAGGCAAAAGCTAAAATTTTCCCTAAGGTCAGGAACAAGACAAGGCTGTCCACTTTCACCACTTTTGTTCAACATATCATTGGAAATTCTAGCCATAGCAATCAAACAAGAGAAAGAAACAAATGTCATCCATATTGGAAAGGAGGAAGTAAAACTGTCATTAATTTCAGATGACATGATAGTATACATAGAAAACCCTATAGGCTCCACCAAAAAACTACTCAACCTATTAATTGATACAAAGTCAATATTTAGAAATAGAAGGCATTTTTGTACACCAACAGTGAAATATCAGAAATAGTAACTAGGGGGAGAAAATCCCATTTACTATAGCAACATGAAAAATAAAGTACCTAGGAAAAACTTAACTAATGAGATAAATGACCTGTACTTGGAAAACTACAGAACACTGAAGAAAGAAATTAAGGAAGATACAAATAAATGGAACCATCTACCGTGTTCATGGATTAGGACAATTAATGTGATTTAAATGTCCATACTGCAGAAAAAAGAACTCCTACCTTTCCCAACACTATGGATGGAATTGGAGAATATTATGCTAAGTGCAATAAGCCAGGCAGCAAAAGACAAATACCATATGATCTCACCTATAACAGGAACCTAATGAACAAAACAAACAAGGGAGCAAAATAGAACTAGAGACGTGGAAACAAGAAATAGACTGACAGCAACCAGAAGGGAGGGGGAGGGACATAACAGGGGAATGAAAAGGAAGGATCTAGTCAATGAACATCTATAAATGGCCCGTGGACCATTTATACAAAGGGTGGGGGTTAGTGACTGGTAAAGGAGGGTGAGCAGGGCAGGGGAGAGAAATGGAGAAAATTGGGACAACTGTAATAGAACAATAAAAAAAGACAAATTTTCACACAAAGAAAAGTCACTGTAGTTGTCTTTGTCAGTATAATTTTAAGCCACATAGGATTATTAGTTAGGAAAATGTATTTGAAAAGATATACAAGTAGTTCTGTCATTGGAACAGTATGATTTATGCTGGAGAGACATAGCATTGGAAATTAAACTTTTAAGAATAAGTCATCTGAGGACTGACATCTGAGCCCCTCTTCTCCTTTGACATACCATACTGCAACCCAGAGACTGAAAGATGTTCAGAAAATGCAAGGATATTTCCAGGGGTACAGAACACTAATATGAAGACATCCACAGTACAACTGCAAAATTATTGTAATGATACAATACATCTCCATTGGCTAACTCAGCAAGATCTTCGCAGGCTTCATTTTTCTATTTGCCATTCTTCTATTGGACCATTAACTAGCCTTAGCTTTATTTCTCAGTTTGGTGGCCTCCTTGAGGGCTGTCAGTGCCTGGCTGCTGACAGCTTCCTTGGCCATGAATTAGGAGGCAAAAGTGCTGATTATATCTCTGCCCAAATTGCTGATACTGCCATCTTTGAGTCCTGCTCTTGACTTTTAGGTAACCTCCTCTTCTCTCCTCCCTGTGAGGGTGAAATTCAATATGAAATGAAATTCAATATGAGATTCATAAGTGTCATGTTGTGGTTTTACCATCTAGAAACATCAGGACAGAATTTTTTTTTACTATGCTTTATTGATTATGCTGTTACAGTTGTCCCAATTTCTTTTCCCTTTGTTCCCCTCCACCCAGAGACCGCCCGCCCGCCCGCCCTCCAGTTGCCCACCCCCTTAGTCCATGTCCATTGATTGTGCATATAGTTCTTCTCAACATCTTCCTGTCTACTCTACTCCCTCCTACTATGATTCTTAATTCCTGTACCATCTCCCTCCCTTTCCCTCCTTCCCCTTCCCTGCTGACCTCCCCCCATAATGTTCCCCATACCTATAATTCTTTTCCCACTCTCATTGCCTACTTAGTTTGCCTTTATTTTGATTCCCTAGCTTCTGTTGGTGGTTGTTGTGATACAGCTTTCATTTTAATGTTCATACTTTTGATCCTCTTTCTCCTAAACAAGTCACTTTAACATTTTATATGACAGTTGTTTGGACCTGATGAACTCCTTCAGTTTGACTTTGTCCTGGAAGCACTTTCTCTGCCCTTCTATTCTGAATGACAGCTTCAATGGATAGAGTAATCGTGGTTGTAGGTTTTTGCTTTTCTTTACTTTGAATATTTCTTGCCAGTCCCTTCTTGCCTGCAGAGATTCTTTTGAGAAATCAGCTGATAGTCTTATTGGGACCCCTTTGTATGTAATTTTTCTTCTTCTCTCTCGCTGGTTTTAAGATTCTCTCTTTATCCTTAATTTTTGACTTTTTGATTATAATGTGTCTTGGTGTGGTTCTCCCCGGGTCCATTTTTTTTGGAACTCTCTGTGCTTCCTGGACCTGTAAGTCTACTCCCTTTCCCAAGTTAGGAAAGTTCTGCTTCATTATTTTTTCACATAATTTTTCAATTTCTAGTTCTTCTTCTTCACCTTCTGGAAACCCTATGATTCAGATGTTGACCCACTTGTAGCTGTCTCATAGGTTTCTGAGCCTCTCCTCATTATCTTCACTTTTCATTTCCTTTTTCACACTGGTTGACTGTTTTTTTCTTCCCTATGTTCCAATTTGTTGATTTGATCCCTGGCTTTCTTTCCCTCACCACTAGTTTCATATGTGTTTTTGTTCATTTCAGCAGGACTAGTCTTCATTCCTTCCCCGTCTTGTTTAAGATCTGCTGTTAGGTCTGTACGTATTCTTATAACCAAAGCTATAAACTGTGCCTCAGAAAGATTTTCTATCTGCTGCTTCATTAGATTAGATATTTGCTGTCTGGTCAGCTGTGTCACTGGGATCTCTATCATGATCTGTGCCATCCTGACAGTTTTGTGTTTACCTTTGCTTCCTAGGTGGAGCTGTCACACCTCCTATACTATAGGAGGTGGAGCCCTGTGCACTCATCACAACTAGGTGACCCTTCTCACCACACTGTGGCATTTTCTGGGGGGTGGGGGTCCAAGATGGATTCCTGCCATTCGCACTCCACTGAGAGACCAGGAGCCTCCCCGTCCATCCCCACCCTCTAGGCTTCACAGTCCAAGGCAATGGAAGTCTGCCTTCCCCAGCATTGGAATTGCAAACTGATGGGTGCAGTTTGCAGCCAAGGGTGTTCCCCAGGCACTTCTCGCCTCCCCTTATATACAGGTGTCTGTGCTTACCACCATCCTGCTGCTGTTGCCACTGCTGCCTCCACCACCAGCACAGCTTGACCTCTCTGCCCCAGCTTTGCCCCTCCAACCCATCTGGATGAGCACCACTTCTTTATACCTTCATATGTTGGACTTCCATTTATTTTCTGGAACTTCTGGTTATTTCCTGTTTTGTGGTAGTTGTAGTCCTTCTTAGTTGTGGAGGAAGACAGAGCATGTCAGTCTAGGCCTCCATCTTGGCCGAAAGTCCAGGGCAGAATCTTATCTTTTGTTCTCTCTGTATTTCTTAATACCCAGCACCAGCTGAACCATGCAAATCTTTCTTTGGAATTAAATATAGTATGAAATAGCTACAAAAACTACTTAGCAGAGTGATGATGGAAAAGGCAAGGGTGAATGAAGCCAAACAAGTTTAAAAGAAAAATATAATGATTTTTTTTGCCATTCTTGGACTACCATCAGGACTTTGGTTTTCTGGCTTGCACACAGTAGGAGGTACAGAGAGACATTCAAGGATGTCAATTCCTGTGGTACTGATTTCATAGCCTTCCCTTGAATCATCTGTTAAACCTTAGCAAATCACTCAACTACCCTGAATTTATAATCTTCATTTGTGAGTCTGAGGATATAACTAATAGAATTTTGAGAACTAAGTAGGATAATGTGTGATAGTACTTAGTATAGTCCCTACTTTATATTAAGCAAGAGTAGCTTCTATTAACATTGTTAAAAATAACATTATTATATTTCTTCCTATGGACTTGATTCATTTTTAAAATCAGTTTCTCTCCCCAATGTACAAATAAAGGGAAAAAAGGACTCCCAAAATCTCAACTCATATGATTACATAATAATCAAAGCTTTTTAAAGCAGCCCCTCCTTCCCAAACTATATGTTTATAGGAAATAAAACAATTTCACCCAGTGTGGCTGTGGTGGAATCTAGATTCCATCTTCCAAGAAGGGTGGGCAAAATTTCCAGATAGATTGTAGTGAGATATTTGCTACTGTGGGTTTTTTAATTTTCTCTCTATATCATGACCGTGCCATTTTTTAAGAGTACAAACTCGTTACATTATAGAAGGTCCTTCGTTTTAAGTTCTTCTCTTGTTCTGTCATGAGTTTTGCCTTTTTAGCAGGAATCCCATGAAAGCAATAACGTAATCTTCTCAGCCCATCCTACCATGAGGCACACTAAATCCATGAGCCCTTCATTAGCAATGTGACCTTTTATCACTTGGCCTGGTGCCTGCCAGCTTTCTCCCCTGCAGAGTTAATGGATAAATATGGTGTACATATTCGAAGCTACATGTCAGGAATCTTTGGTTTTGTATCATGAAAAGTCTTCCTACTCAAGAGAAAAAAACCTCAATCTGCCCCATTGTTTAACAAAAGGACTGAATGCAATGATGTTCCAAGTTGGTGATACAAAATAGGGCTTCATCCTTTTCTAGCCTGGACACAAATCAGCTTCAAACAAGCAATTGAGCTGGAAAGCCTTGGAGATAAGCAGGCCAAAATTTGTTTTACAATGGGAACCATGAGGTCCCGAACTGTGAAGTTACTTTCCCAGGGTCCCTCTTGTGTCACTGGTAGAACTGGGAGGCGAGAGGGCTCCCAGCACCCCTGGTACCTGTGTTTTCCCTGCACCATCTTGCTTCCCAAGCAGGGACCTAGCAGGAGCCACAGTTCCCTTCACCCAAGAACAGTCATTGTTGGACCCAGAGTAACCTCAAAGCCTTTGGAAATGCCTCTGTTTACTCTAAACTAAATGCAGACTGTGCTTCTCCTTTCATCTTGACAAAAGACAGAGATTGGGAAACGTGGAGTAATAAAAATGGCCTAGAAAAGCCTTCTTTAAAATAATTATTTTTTAAAGATTTTATTTATTTTATTTTTAGAGACGGGAAAGGAAGAAGATAAAAGAGGGAGAGAAACATCTGTGTGTGAGAGATACATTGATCAGTTGCCTCTCACTCACCCCCAACTGGGGACCTGGCCCACAACCCACCTTTGTGCCCTGACTAGGAATCGCACTGGCGACCTTTGGGTCTGCAGGTCAGCATTCAATCCACTGTGTCATACTAGCCAGAGCGAAAAACTGTTTTTATTTCTAATAACTCATTACTTGATTATGATTAGCAAAACAATAGATATTTAGGGCATAATACCTAGAAACTACAGTGGGGGAAAAAGCACGCAGATAAAAATGACAATGAACCACACTCCTGCCACAGAGGGATAAATACATTTTCTTATAAATCTTTCTGTCTCTTTACATATGCATATTATAATAGATAATAAAATGTAATGATATAGAATAATATTTTTTCTATCTAGCTAACCAGCTGCTTTTTAACAAAATAAATAGAGTTTATTATAGTTTCATAATTGCATATAGACTTGTTTACTAACTTATATCTTGGTAACTTATACTCACTAAGTAATATTAATGATTGCTTAGCATCCCATAGTAAAAGTGCATTATTACTTACTTAACCAATTTTGGAAACTTTGGAGGAAATAAATATAGGAATAGATTTTAATTTTTAAATTGATGTGTCTTAAATTATTAGTGAGGAATAACATTTAGAACATATGTCTGGGTCTTGCCATTTCTTTATTTGTGACTTATGACTACATAGTTTTGAACACATAATTTTTCTTAATATTAATAATAGTAACTATTTCCTCTCATATAAGTTAAAAGTATTTTTTCACTTATTACTTACCTTTTACATCAGTTAAAGGTGATGTGTCTGTGTATGTATTTATTTTAGAAGTGGGAAGAGAGAGTTGGGACCCTTCTTTCTAAGTAAATCTGTGCAATGTGAAAAATTCAAAGTTCATATATTGACATGAAGCACAGTCTTATATAAATGGTTTCCCAAGAACAACACATCTGGCATTTGATTCTTTATCTTTGCTATGATCCTTGCTAAGCAGGCACACCTGTTTCACAGCCTAAGTTCCCTCCACCCAGCATTTAAGGCAGTAGGTTTTCTTGCAGGAAAAGCAATAAATCTACAAGAGAGAAACCCATAATGTCTCATTCAAACTGCTGAGTGTGAAAGACTTTGGTGGATGTAGAAAATGTCAACTATATTGTCACTAAGCTGTTTGGAAAATAGGCCATCGAGTCCTGATTAATGAGCATTTCCCATATCATTTACACCCAAGCTTTCTGCCACTTACTTCTGCAAACTCTAATACATGGCCCCAGAGGAAATACTATTTACTCTAGTTTTGTGATCTCTGCCTACATCCACTACTGTTTTCTAGAACACTTAGATAGCAATCATGTTGGTAAAAGGAATAAAATAATTATTAAGTTTAAAAAACAAAGAAAACAAAGCAAAGCTATTACTTAGAATGGAAGGGAAGATAAAGTGCTTCCCAGACAAGGTAAAGCTAAAGGAGTTCATCATCACCAAAACTTAATTATGTGAAATGTTAAAGGGACTTATTTAAGAAAAAGAAGAAGAGCAAAACTGTGAACATTAAAATGACAACCAACTGAACTATCAACAACTGAATCTAAAAAACAAAAATGAACTAAACAAACAACTAGAACAGGAACAGAACCATAGATATGAAGATTATTTGGAGGGTTATCAGCAGGGAGAATGGGGGGAAAGGTACAGGTATTAAGAAGCATAATTGATAGGTACAAAATAGACAGAGGGGATGTTAAGATTACTGAAGAAAATGGAAAAGCCAAAGAATTTATATGCACAACCCATGGACATGAACTAAGATAGGGGATTGCTGGAGGGAAGGGGGCTACTGGATGGAGGGGAGCAAAGGGAAAAAATTGGGACAACCATAATAACATAATTAATAGAATATACTTTAGAAAAAGAATGAACTCTCAAATATGAAATGTCTACTTAAAATTTTAGCCCAAAGATATCTTCAAATTCCTTTAAAGTTCTTTTTCTTGTATCTCTGGAGTACCCGTTAACTCTGTTTTTCCTACTCACAACTCAAGAGTAGGTTCAGTATGAGTTAAGTCAAGTAGAAAGGTGGAAAACTTGTATCTTTAATGTTAAAATAAGACCCACTCCTTTACAAGTGTTTCTCAACCTTTTTTTCATTACCACCCCCCAAAGAAGCCCTTTTAGACAATTTTTTTTCCTAATGGCCCTCCTTCAATGAAATGTTAATATCATAGATAGACTGTATATCTGCTTATGTATTGTATTTATTGCTATACATTAAAAAGAGTAAGTTTTTTCACAATTTCCCTCCTTTGAGAACCAATGTTTGCCCCTTGAGGGTAATATCACCTCTGCTGAGAATGAATGATCTAGTGTTTTCTCTAAACAACCCATACATACCTTTAGCATCATGGAATCTCAAAAGCAAAAGGAAATTTATTGTTTCACTAACTGAATTGTTCTTGCCCATTGATTTATAGTAGACTCACCTAGGAGGACTCAAAATACAAATATCAGGGCTGGATCGAAGATGGACTCTACCAGACTCTGTGTAGCTGTGGCCTGGATAACTTCTTTTTAATGCCAAGTGACTTAGGTGCACACTCTAAATTTTGAACCACTCATCAAGTCCAACCTTTATCTAATAATAACTTTTAAAACAGCTTATGTTTATTGAATGCTGATGATATACCAGGCCCTGTCCTAATTCTGTATCTCAGTTGCTTAAGTAAAGCCATGAGTTAGGAACTACCATTGTTTCTTTTTTACAGATGGAAAACTTGAGACATAAAGAAACTAAGAAATGTGCCTAGTGGAAGATAACTAATCTGGGCGATCTGAAGCCAGAATTATCACTCTCTACCATTAGTCCACACAGCCACACAACCACGTTTATGCATAAATCATCTATTGGGGTGTAAGTTTTTTGTGAAAGACACACACACACCACTATTCATCTTATACTTTTGGATAAAGGCATGTATTAAGGGGAAAAAAGATGGGTTTTAGACTCTAGGAAATTCTGGTTTGGATTTTAAATCCCCCATTTTCTCATTATCGTACCTAGACATTTCCTAACCTCCCTGAGCCTCAAAACTCTTCACTTGTAAAATGGGCTTAACTGTACTTTGTAAATAAGGGTGTTTAGAGAATGAGGTAACATATATAAAAGTCCTGGCCTGGTGAACACATAACAGGTAGCCAATATATATTAGTTCTCAACCCTCTTCCTTCATTTTTCTCACCTTTAACATGTCCAGTGGAAATAAGCTCACTGCTTGCATAATGAGCCAATGAAAGCAGGGTAACATTCATTTGTGACAACCGCATAGTCTACAGTAGTTCCCAACAAGGGTGCTGGAATATACTGGTGAGCATTCTTCAATGTTTATGATCTGTTTTCGCAACAGCTAAGCAGTCACATTATTCGGGTATGAGTAAGAAGTAAAAGATGAGCTTAACACCAAACTGAAGCAAAAAAAAAAGTTGAATCTTGAAAAACATTGACCCTTGAGAACATAAGAGAATGCTATCGAGGTAGTAAGCAGTTCTAACAGAGTACATCAGAGTGACCAAGCAATGCTGTGAAAACTATGGAATGCTTTTGTAGATATTGTGTGCCATAGGAAATAGACTCTGAGGTGGAGATTGGCATGCAGGGAATTTATTGGAGAAAGTTATCAGAATCATAGCCTGCAAGTATTGTAATAGAATTGTGAAGGAGAAATTAAACCATGACACAACAATGTCCTTCGCTGATTCCTACAGAGAGGGAATGTGAACTTGGGGGAGGCAGCTCTCTTCAGCAGAGGGAAATTCTCAGAGACAGTGACTCAACTGAGAGCTGTCAGCTGCCAACCACCTCAGAAACTGGGAAAATGTATATCTCAGCCCTAAAGGGGAGGAGGGCAGTGCTGAGGGGTGCACCTCAGCATCACTACAGTCCACCCCTTTGAGATGATGGGATTCACTTGCTTTGTACAATAAATTCTGGGAGCATCTCCTCCAATATTCTGGCTGATCTTCTTTCCTAGGAAAGAGTCACACTTATAGAGTTCATGGGGGTGAATTAATTCTTTATCCCGAGGACTTTTTCTTATTAACACACCCTGACTTCATTCAGAGTGGTGTCTGCATACTTCCTCTATAGAAAAGTCTTATTTACTTATATAAGAAGACTAATAGAGAATGGATCATGGAAAGAGGTGTGAAAATTAAGTCCACAGAGAATGTATCCAGTTTGAAAGTTTGTGTAGCTGAATAAAGAAGATGAGGCATGAGTCAGGGAGAGAATAGAGAGAAGCCCAATAGTCAGAGGAAAGGAAGGGTGGCCTCCATCGAGAAGGCAGATTGGAACAGTGAGAGGAACTGATGGCCTTCAAAGGACGTGACCTGGACATGTGTACAGGGATTGTGCCCTCGTGTGAGCTCTGGGCATCCATACACGGGAGATCTTAAATTACTGGCTTTGGGCATCTACACATCTTTTGTCTGAAATCAAGACTGGCTCAGAGGGAGAGGCTGGCTTGATAAAGGAAATGAATGAGGTTGGTCTATGGGTCCCTAAGGGAAAATATGCAGATTTCTCTGTAGATGGGACAAGGACCTTCTTGGCTTTTCTCTTCCATGGTCCCTTCTCTGGGTAGGAGTAGGGGTAGAGGTGAAGGCATCCCTTTTCTTCTGATACTCTTGTGTGTGTGTGTGTGTGTGTGTGTGTGTGTGTGTGTGTCAGACCACAAATAAATGTCCTTTTGCCAAAATATAATTTCAACAACAAACCAAAAGCGATGCATTTCAATTCATGCACATCAATGCCCTGCTCCCAGCGAGGCCTCCCTAATAAAAAAAAATATGAGGGAAGCCAGGCTGCCCAGACTGAAGTTGCTAATCCTCCCCCAAAGTCTTCCTGCTAAGGCTTTATAACAGGTGAAATTTTGCTTTTTAAGAAAGTGTCATTCCTGCAAAGGGCAGCCCCATATTTCTCTGTGACTTGCTCAATGTCATCACTGCCCAGAGAATGGAAAGAGAGGGGATTTACTGCGTAAGAGGCTTCTCAATAAGTCACTGGCCTCAGCAGAGGTACATATCCATAATTTATGGAGAAAGCGATCAATCACTAGAAAATATGTCCTGCCCATTAAAGTGAGCCATTGGCCTCCAGGCTCCTGTCAGTCCATCCCACTGAACTGGAGGGTCTGGGCCAAGGACACCTGGTACTACCTCTCTCTTCATTGGTTTTCAGGGTGCAGACAGGAATGTTGTCATAGCCTGAGAATCTTCAAATCCTGTAAAGGTGCTGGAGTTTGGAAAAGAGGTTCATAACAGGAGAAAATAGGAGAGGAAGAAGGGTCCATACTTCATCAGGTCTGTCGAGAAAATATGCATGAGCCAGCAAGTCTTAGATATGGGGCCAAAATAAGATTTGAAATCAAAGCCTCATGGTCAAGCTGGGGATAGAGAGACGTACAGTGAGGATTGGCTTATGTAATCCATTTGTAAGATACGAAGAAAGGGCAAAGCAGAGACCAAAGGGAAAACGAGAGAGCAAGGGGAGGACAGAAGTAACCAAAGAAGGAGAAAGAAAGTGAGTGTAAACTCATCAAAGAACCAAAGGGAGACAGAGGAAGCTGAAACCGAGCACCATAATGTGTCTGTGGTTGCTCAGCAGTCCAAATCTAATGTCATTCTTCTTAGCAAATGCTCAGGACCTTCATTTCCTATCTCCTGTAATTTATGGAAAATGGAAAAACCCAGACACCAGGGCAGCTTGGCAGACCTTTCGTGTCACACAGGCCTGCGCTCCTGCGGGGTCTTCTGACCACCCAAAGGCAGCCCGAGGACCTCTGCTTCCTGACCCACAGGTCCTTTCAGTGAGCTCCTTGCCCTCCATAGAGAGGAAGGCTTTGGCCAAGAAGACAAACTGGGAAATGTTGCCTTCTCCTGCTCCTACTGAGCCATTGCTCTAAGTGCCTCTATGGACTGAAGTGAGAAGTGTCCCCAGTATTCTTGTTTCTTTCACTCAGGGCCCCATTAAGAGAAAGTATCCACTCCTAAGTCTAAAAGAATGAATTGCTAAGAGGGGGATTTTAGTGAATAACCAGCCTCATGAGTAGCCTGGGCCCTCGTGAAATCACTCCTGATATGGCCCATAAGACACTGAAGGGCCAAGCCTCTGGATGGGTATTTGAATTATATCCTACTACTCGTGACACTTGTTTCCCCCTTCAAACACCCTACCATGTCATTGGCCCCAGGGCCTTTGCACACATCCTTCTTTTTATCTGGGACTATCTTCTGCAGCTCTTCACATAGTTATAGTCCAGCTTAACCTTTATATCACAGCATAATTGTCACATTTTTAGGGAACTTCCTCTGTGCCTCCCCAAACAAAGTCAAGCCTCCTTACTAGAGGCTCCCCAGCCCCATGCCCCACTCCTCCACAGCATGCATGATCCATTCATTCTTTATCCTAAAGGCCTTCAGGTTACAAGCTTGGCAGTTTCCAGCTATTTAAAGAGGACCAGTGTGAGCTGCGATATAGTGGGAAGAGGGGATGAGGAGGTCAGAAAGGCCAATTATTTTGGCCCATGAAAGCTTAATTTAGGATTTTATTCTAAAGGCAATCAGAAAACCCTGGAGGTTTTAAGCAGTGAAGTACCAAGATCTGATTTATATTGTAAATGATTACTCTAGCTACTGTTGGAAATGGACGAGGTAGGAGGCAACCTTAGAAGCAAGGAGATCAATTGGAACAGTTATGCTAGGGATACACAGTGGGGTTGTGCTAGGGGTCTTCAGTGGAGATACAGAGGAGTAAATGGATTTAGTATACGTTTGGAAAGAAGACACCAGTGATGTAGTCATAGGTTGAATAGGGTACTTGAGCAAAAGAGCAGAACTAGTTTTTTTCTCAAGTAACTAGTAAATACAGCATTGGTTATTGACATGAGGAAGATGGATAGGAGTAGTAGGTAAGTGAGAAAAATTGGTGTTGTTTCAGTGAATTAAATTCTTTTAATTATATTTTATTGATTATGCCATTATAGCTGTCCCATTTTTCACCTTTGTCCCTTTCCACCCAGTACTCCCCATTCCCTCAGGCAATTCCCACACCATTGTTCATATTGATGGGTCATGCATGTAAGTTCCTTGGCTGCTCTATTTCCTCTACTGTACTTTACATCCCCATGGCTATTCGTAACTACCTGTTTGTACTTCTTAATCCCCTCACCTCTTCACCCAGTCCCCATAACCTCCTCCCATCTGGCAACCATCAAAATGCTCTCCATATCCATGAATCTGTCTCTGTTCTTGTTTACTTAGTTTATTTTTTAGATTCAATTGTTGATAGATATGTATTTTTTGCCATTTTATTGTTTATATTTTTTATCTTTTTCTTAAATGAATCCCTTTAACATTTCATATAATAATGGTTTGATGATGATGATGAACTCCTTTAGTTTTCTCTTGTCTGGGAATCTTTTTATCTGCCCTTTGATTCTAAATGATAGCTTTTCTGGGTAGAGCAATCTTGGCTGTAGGTCCCTGCTTTCTAGGACTTTGAATATTTCTTGCCAATCCCTTCTAGCCTGAAAAGTTTCTTTGGAGAAATCAGCTGACAGTCTTATGGGAACTCCACTGTAGGCAATTTTCTTTTTTTCTCTTGCTGCTTCTAAGATTCTTTCTTTATCTTTAACCTTTGACATTTTAATTATGATGTGTCTTGGAGTAGGTTTCTTTGCATTCATCTTGTTTGGGACTCTGTGCTTCCTGGACTTGCATGTCTATTTCCTTCACCAAATTAGAGAAGTTTTCTTTCATTATTTTTTCAAATAGATTTCCAATTTCTTGCTCTTTCTCTTCTTCTTCTGGCAGCCCTATGATGTAAACGTTGGAACACTTGAAGTTGTCCCAAAGACTGCTTATACTCTCTTGGGTTTTTTGGATTTTTTTGTTGTTGTTGTTCTGATTGGTTGTTTTTGCTTCCTTATATTCAAAATCATTGATTTGATTCTCAGCTTCATCCACACTACTGTTGTTTCCCTATAAATTGTTCTTTATTTTAATTGGTGTATTCTTCATTTCTAACCTGATCTTTTTAATGCTGTTGAGGTGCTCACTAAGTTCCCTGAGCATCCTTATAACCAGTGTTTTGAACTCTGTATCTGATAAATTGCTTATCTCCATTTTGTTTAGCTCTTTTTCTGGAGTTTTGACCTGTTCTTTCATTTGGACCATATTTCTTTGTCTCTTCATTTTGGCAGCCTTCCTGTGTCTTTTTCTATGTATTAGGTAGAGGTGCTTTGATTCCATGTCTTGGTAGTGTGGCCTAATGTAGTAGGTGTCCTATAGGGTTCAGTGGCACAGCCTTCCCTATCACCCAAGCTGGGTACTTGAGGTGTGCCCTTCATGTGGGCTGAGTACACCCTCTTCTTGTAGTTGATCCATGATTGCTGTTGGCAGGTCAATGGGAGGAATTTATCCAGGCCAGTCAGTTGCAAGGATTGGCTGTGACCACAGACCATCAACCTCTGCCCTCTGTGGAGGATCAGCTGTGCAGGGGCAGGATGGTGTTGCTCCTACATGGTCTGTAGCTGTCTACTGGGTATGCAGGCTCTGAGGTTTCACAGGTGGTGTAGGCGAAGGCCAGCCCCCACCTGTGTTTTTCCCTGAGCCATCCTGCCTGAGCTATAAAGCAATCTGAGATGGCTGATATTTGTGTTGGACTTGGGAGATTCCCAGGCAAAGCCAGGCTGTGAATCTAGGCTGGCTGCTGCTAGTGCTGGGCCTGGGGCTACTTAGCAAGAAGTATGAGAGCTGGGGGCTCACTGAGACCTGCTGTTGCTTGTCTGAGAGGATTTAGGAAGTTGTGAAGCATGAGCCAAGAGCAGCCATTCATATAGAAATGCAGCTTGGTTGGGCTCATAAGCTGGGTGGAACAGAGTCTCAGGAGATCTCCAGGGTGGGGAAAACAGTGTTAGCCTGGTTGATGGAGTTTCAGCCTGCCACCTCTGTGGCTCTGTGTGGGGAGGGTTCAGAAAAGGGATAATGGCCTCTGCTCACCTTGATGCCAGACATTCAGTTCCTCCCTGGATGCCACTGGTGCCTTTCAAGCTGCTACCCTGGTGCTGGAGCTCAAAGGGAGTGATTCTGAGTAAGACCATGTGTGGATTCTTTAAGAGGAACTGCTTGGTATTCCAGAAGTTTCTTCCACAGACTCAATCCCCACCATGTTTTGCAGCCAAAAGTTGTGGGGATTTATCTTTATGGCACTGGAACCCTGGGCTGGAGGGCCTGGTGTGAGCCTGGGACTCCTCGCTCCCAAGATATTCCTCCTGGGTGTGAGACCAGCTCAGTCCGTGTTTCTGCCCCTCCTACCAGTCTGGATGGATGTGGTTTCTTTAACTCCATAGTTGTCAGATTTCCATTCAACTCAATTTCTGATGCTTCTGAGTGATGGTTGTTCCATATTTTAGTTGTAATTTTTATGTGGTTGTGCAAGGAGTGAACCATGTCTGCCTATGCCACCATCTTGACTGGAAGTCCCTGTTTCAGTGAGTTAAATTTGAAGTCTCTTAGATACCCAAGTGGGAATGTCAAGAGAGCAGATGAAATTGCTAGGAAAAGGTCAGAGCTGGGAAAAAGTATTGGGTAATTATTGACCTACAGAGTCAATGTTGCTACTTAAGCACAGTGAAGAGAGGGACTGATACTGATATATGCAAGTGAGTGAATATATAGAACCATGGAGCCTAACTGAGTGAGAAGGGAAAGACAAATCTGAGAGCAGTGAGAATAAGGGGAAGGTCACACCGAGGCTGTATAATTGATAAAGTGGGAAACGTAGAATAGACCAGATGGAAAGAGAGGGGATGGTGGTCAGCAAGGGGATTTAAGGAGGCAGAGACCCCTACTTCAAACTCACATAGTTGGGCCAGTGACACCCCAAGCCCTTGTTGTGCTGGTGGTGTTGCTCTGCTCCAAAATGCCTTTCTTCCTTTTTTAGGCACCAGCCCATCCATGGATGTTGTCACACCCTCTGCAGCTTTGATGAGTCTGTGGGCTGCCTATGCACTGACCATTAAATGGGCCCTGGAAAGGCTCCAGAGCCATCTTTGAACATCTTCCCACAGCACTTCCTGCTGCTTGCTGCTCTGCCTGACTTCTCACCCAGCCGAGCTCTGCTTGGCTCTTATACTCTCTGCTCTTGTCCAGATTCTTGGGTCGCTCCCTTGTTCATGCAAAAACCACGCCTTCTGCTCTGGATCCCCTTGGGTGGTAATCACTGCTTACTTCCAAGGAGCTGAGCCTCTGGCTGACACAGCACCCAGCTGCCGGTGCCAGGTCCTCCGCGGGGGAGAGGACTAGGAAACCCGGAGGCCTCCTCTGCGATCCCCCCCCCCCCCAGGAAGGCCTTCCCTAGCAGATGCCATCTCCACACAGAGAGGCTCCACCTCCTGTTTTCCCTCTACACTTGAGAATACGTTCCCATCAGCGTTATAAGCATGTTCCTCCTTGCACATTTAATTGTCTGTAGGAATGTTATTCTGCTCCTTATTCACTTTTTTTAAACATATTTTTGTGGAATTTGGTCGTCATCTTTTTGTTCACTTTTAGGGGAACTTGGTTGTTTTCCTTCCTAACTTCATAGTTCTGGAGTGCCCTCTTCTGCTCTCTTTGTGAAATGTTCGCCATATGTTTCTCTTTCTGAAACTGATCTCTTCTTTCACTTGAACTTGGTCTCTGTTGACCCCATGCTGCTCACTTTGGCTCCTACTCCCAGCAGTTTCTACTCATTATGGAGCTTTGACTTGGAAGGGAGTTTTGTCTGGTGAGTTTAGAGTTCATGGGGCTCCTTCGGTACTTGCTGACAGGCTAGAGGAGTCTGAAAAACTCCCAGTTTCAGGAACTTTTCACAAGTTGTTCTCTGCGGTTCCAGTGGAGTCCTCTTTGCATTTGGGGGACTGTAGGTACATCAATGCCCCATTGCTTTCCTTTGCTTTCTCCAGCACAGTGTGGATACAATTCAGGACTTGCATGCAGTGTGGTGGTTTGTCCCCACCTATTTATAGTTAGGGTTCATGAAGATACTGTGTCAGCTGGCTTTTTTGTAGATGTCCACTACATATTTGGGGAAGTTAGATTTTTTTTTTTTCTATCTAACTGCTCTGTTTAATTTTATGGGTGTGCTTGAAGACATTACAAAATTATGGTACCACTGCCATTTTCCCAGACTTCCTTGGTTATCTGTTTAAGTCTTTTAAAAACCCTCTGAGGTACTTATCGTTATTATTTCATTTATATAGATGAGGAAACTAAAGCCCAGAGAGGTTAAGCAAATTTTCCAAGGTTAAATATTGTAAGTGATAGTAATCAAGACATTCTGTCCATGCAGCAGCACACTCTGCTAACCACTCTGCAAGGCTGCACCTGTGTGTCATTAAACTACCAGAAGGATGAATAGAATGAATGAGCAATGGGGAGAAACCTGTTCTGGGCTGACAGACAAAGGTCCTGAGTCTTCCTGCTTCTGAGGAATTAGAAGAAGCCAGTGTGATTAGACATTTACTTATGAGACATGTGTGGATATCATGAAATGATGCATGAAAAAGACGCCAACACAGATTATTCAGGATACTCCAAACCACAGGAGAGATTATGGATTTGATCCTATAAGCAATTCGCTGCCATCAAAAAGGCTGAAATTTGTATGGAACATTTTAACAGAGTTTGGAAGAAGGATCGCTTTGCTCCTCCACTTAAAGAACTAAGTTAGGTATCTTTGTCTCTGAAGAATGATTTGACCACAGCGAAGGTGAATGAATTACATGATGTAGTGTATTCATTGCCCATGAATAAGGAACCAAGATAGGAGTAAAAATAGTACCCAGGGATGGGGAGATTCATGAGAAAGGAGGGATCAGATTGAGAAGGCCCTGCACCCCCCTCGCTCGGCAAGTTCCTGGGAGCAATGGCCTTTCTTCACATCAGTTGCTACTGGGAGAAAGGAGGTGACAGAGCCACAGAACCTGTGACACAATTAGAACTAAAGAGGGCCATAGCATTAGATTGAACAGAGCAGCACATTTTTTCAAGAGGCTGCATCCTCTTTTATAATTTTCAGGGCTCTGCATCAGAAGGTCAGCCATATTCACCTGTCAAGATAGTTCAATAATAATGACTCTCCTTTCTTGCTATTCATATCAGTTGCCTTTTGTTATAGTCACTGAGGCTTTGTGAGCCAGCTTTGTAATGTCTTCTATATAATGTAATATTCGGCACTTTCCCCATTCTCATTCAAACCTCAGCAAAAGTGTCATGGGAAAATGGAAGAAAGCATAATGCCTGTGATTCAGGTATTATTGTTATCTACATCACATAAAGGAAAGTTGCTTAAATGCTGTGGAACTCTCTTTCTTGGATATCATATATTCAATAAATACATAAAGTAGTCACTTTTTCAGTCACTGATGACTGCATTTCTAGAGCTGATTTAGGTTTCCATTTTAAACTCTGCCTTCTTATTTTTAGTTTGAAATCATTGGGAATTATTCATGGAAAGACACCGGGTGATAGGACGTAGGCCATAGGCCACAGAGCGTTCAGGACGGCTCTGGTTAGCTAAGGACAATCATGTGGAGATGAGTGCAGGTGTGAGCCATTAGCAGCCCCCACCTGCAGCTGCTGGAGGATGAGGGCACCACCCTGGCCAAGGAAGTCTGAGTGGGGCACCAGTCATAACTGCTACCTCGGCTTATGCGGGACCACATTTTTAATATTTCTAACAACATTTTGGATAAAGGGATCTATTCAGTAATATCTTAGACTTTTCAAAAATGTTAAAAGTTGTGACACTTACTTGCTCTGATATTTGATCTTAGTGACACTGCTCTGTATTTGGTCTCCATCCTAAGTTGTGCCACTCTTATAAATGGTTAAAAGCAGTTTCATTTTCCAACGCTGAAAGTCCCAGAAAATCTAGGCTTTTACTATCTATCTGAATCTGTTTGCAAACCTTCTTTCCTGAGCTCTTCTCTTTCTTACACTACTTTATCAAATAAAGCTAATAGCAACCAGCTCCCATTTTCATATTCTGCTTTAAAACTGGCTAGCCCAATGCTCAAGGACACTGTTTTCCAAATTACCATGGGTAATCATTTTGTGAAAGGTTTACCAGCATACGACGTGAGTTGCCATTCTTCCAACATCCTATAACAGTTCCCTTGATGCCATCTGTCCTCCAAGAGGCCATGCAATGATTTTAGATAATTGTTTGGAAGGGTAGTGAAGAATTGGGAACAATACTATAATTAACACAGTGTCTGCCCCAAGCTGGACTAATGAGAATTCTTTTCATGGGGAAGGAGAATAGAAGTTATCCCTGTGGATCTGATCCAGACCCTTTCTGCCATGGGACTGTCTGCAAAGAGAGTCTGTCTGCAGACATGGACAAATGAAACAGATGAACAGAACAAAGCACACATGTGAGAGGCACAGAGAAGTTCCTCTAGACTCCTGTCTCTTTGCACATTCCTCATCCCAGCTCCTTCCCCCATCTTTATGATGAATTCACATTTTTGTTTCACACTAGCTTATGTGGTTTCCTGTTACTTGAAATCAAATATTCTCAGCTAATTAAGAAGAACATGATGTTTCTGAGACAAAAATCATGCATCATTCCTCATGTGGTCCAGCACCCCAGCTCCAGCCCCAGCCAGTGTACCTGCATTTGCCTAAGAAGCAAAGAAGGGCAATCTTCTGGATAGCAAGAAACTGCTCATACATCCACTTCATATTTGACAATGATGATTATGACAATGGTGATGATGATGATGATGATGATGATGATGATGATATGGTCCCACTGGACGGATATGTTCTATAGCAGTAATGAGATGGATGTGCCATGGAAACTTGGAAGAGGTTCTTAAAAGACCATTCCTTTAAGGAATATTTTCTATGCAAAAATATGACAACTTCTCATGCCCATAACTCAGAATTTCTTGTAGAATCACTTGCATTAATAGTTGTAATAGATTCAAGTTGGAGAGATGGCATTTGTTCTTATAGCGTTTTGTTTTGTTTTAAATAGAATTTTGGAGCAGAAACTTTGGAATCAGAAAAAGTTGGATTTAAATCTGAGATATACAACTTATTTATTGGGTATAATGAGCTCTTAGACAATTGGCTTAGCCTTACTGAACCCTTGTAGGCCTCAGTTTTCTCACCTGTCTAGTGGAGATAATAATGTCTACCTTATAGAGGTAGATTGAAAATTATAATAAAAT
The DNA here is from genome assembly GCF_987537825.1 of Furipterus horrens. Lineage (NCBI taxonomy): Eukaryota > Metazoa > Chordata > Mammalia > Chiroptera > Furipteridae > Furipterus > Furipterus horrens. Next base: position 187,606,937 of record NW_028327175.1, read on the forward strand.
AATTTGTGCTTACTCTATAGTTAATCCCCTTTTTGCCTCGCCTGTTACTTTCTCTTTCACTTACGTTGTGTTAAAACATTGCATACAGAGACCCCATGGGTGAACTGCTTTTCATAGAAAAAAATGAAGGGCATCACCTCGTGACTTTCCAGTTTTTAATGATCCTTATATTAGTCATATCCGAATCCATCACTGGATTAGAACATTTCCGTTCCTCTAAAACCCTTTGAGGTTTGTGTATCACACATCCCTAGAGTGTTAGAACCAGAAACAGCCTTAGAACTGGTTTATTTAATGTAATCCTTTCATTTTATAGATTTTAAAAAAGCAGTCACCACAAAAGTTGAAATGACTACTTTAAGGTTATTTGGCTAGGTAGCACAAAGCATGATTAAAATGTATTCTAGTCCATCTCTTCCACTCTGTTATCCTACCTGACAGATGAAATTGAAGACATCACAATGTTTTCTTCTGCTAAATTTTTAGATTTTTTTTTTTAATGGGGAAAGATTCTCTCTTTATCTTTAGCCTTTGGCATTTTAATTATGTGTCTTGGTGTGGTCCTCTTTGGGTCCAACTTGTTTGGGACTCTCTGTGCTTCCTGGACTTGTATGTCTATTTCCTTTGCCAAATTAAGAAAGTTTTCTTTCACTCTTTTTTCAAATAAGTTTTCAATTTCTTTCTCTTCTTCTTCTTCTGGCACCCCTATGATTTGGATGTTGGTATGTTTAAAGTGGTCCTAGAGGTTCCTAAGCCACTACTCATTTTTTTTTTCAATTCTTGTTTCTTTTTTCTGTCCCAGGTGAATGTTTATTTCTCCATTTTGTCCCAAATCATTGATATAAACCCTGGCTTTCTTCCCATCACTATTGGTTCCCTGTATATTTTTCCTTATTTTACTTTGTATTACATTCACTTCTTCCTTTATTTTGTGGCTGTACTTCCCATAAACCCTGGCTGGTTTGGCTCAGTGGATTGAGCGTCAGCCTGCGAGCTAAGTGTCGCTGGTTCGATCTTCCAGTCAGGGCACATCAGAGAAGGAAAACTCTGACTCCAAAAAACCTCCGCTGCCTTGTGGCATACCTCTTCAGGGGAAAGGCTAAGGGAGTAAACCCCGACAGAAAATCCGGAGCCGGAGTCCTTAAGGCGGTTTGACGTTGTAGTCAACACCGGCAACTCCTGCGGCGCACCTGAAGCCAAGCTGTATTGACTCCGTCTTTCCCTTGGACCCTTCAGCTGCGAAGAGAGGGGGGGTCTGCTGCATGGGCAACAGCAGACCCTCCATATCACCCTGCCCAGGCTCTGTAGCTTCAGCTTCACTGGAGAGGACACTCCAGCGTCATCGCAAGATGTTGATTCAACACGGGAGGAGACAGATACCGTGTCACTCCCGAGTCGGACTGCACAGCCATTCTCGGCGGTGCAGATAGACTCTTAAGAAGCTACACCATCGTCTCTCGAGACGGACGGCTGCCGACGACGACGACTTCCCATAAGACTATCAGATGATTTCTCAAAAAAAAACTTTGCAGGCAAGAAGGGATTGGCAAAAAGTATTTAAACTGATGAAAAGCAATGACCTACAACCAAGATTACTCTATCTAGCAAAGCTATCATTTAGAATGGAAGGGCAGATAAAGCGCTCCCCAGGCAAGGTAAAGCTAAAGGAGTTCATCATCACCAAGCCCTTTTTATACAAAATGTTAAAGGGACTTATTTAAGAAAAAGAAGATCAAAACTATGAACATTAAAATGACAACAAACACAACTATTGACAACTGAATCTAAAAAAAAAGAAAAACAAACTAAGGAAACAACTACAACAGGAACAGAATCATAGATATGAAGATCATATGGACGGTTATCAGTGGGGAGGGGGAAGGGGGAAAGTGGGAAAAAGGGTACAGGGATTAAGAAGCATAATTGGTAGGTACAAAATAGACAGGGGGGTGTTAAGAATAGTAAAGAAAATGGAGAAGCCAAAGAACTCATATGTACGACTCACAGACATGAACTAAGGAGTGGGGACATTGCTGGAAAGAAGGGGGGTACCAGGCGGAGAGGGACAAAAAGGAAAAAAAGTTAGGACAACTGTAATAGCATAATCAATAAAATTGGCTTTAAAAAATGGGGAGTCAGATGCTCTTCCCACTTTATCTTGGCTCTAGATCATGCACCTGAGTTTTGAAATCAAGAGGATAATGGAAGAAGCACAATTATCAATGCCTTTCAGAAAGCAACAGAGCTAAAAAAAAATCTATAGAGCTTAAATATATTAAAAGCAATAATCTCTGTGGAGTTCAGTAAGAAAACACAAGAGCCCTCCCAGACCACCCACATGGTCCTGCATTCAGGAACACCAAGCAGGAGGCCAACAACATGACCCAGAGGGAGGCTAATTAAAGCACACATGACTCAGAGGGAGTTTAATTAAGGCCACCTGAATCATCAATACCCAGCGCTGGAACAACTGTAGCATTGAGGGAAGAAAAGGTAAAGAAAATGCCACTATTGTGGTTGATTTCAAGAGAGGAATGCTGTGGTTTCCTTGATGTTTCACCAGGCATGTTGCAACAAGAAACCAAGCCTGAAAACATAGCACTGTTCAGTTCGGAGGTCAGCACTAGGACCAAACAATATCACGAGAGATTGGCAGACTGGACCCAGTGATTTCTCCATGTGTGACTTGCACGCAGAACAAGACTGTTTTCAAATGTAGACTTTACAGCAACCATATCTGTACCACACACTGAGGTGGCCAAGATGGTGGCAGAAGAGGACCCTGGTCTCCTTGATCTAACTGGAGAGACAAGGCAACTCCACACCAAGGATGCAGACACTAGAAACTTCAAACCTCAAGGCAAGGAGGGTGAAACAGCAGCGAGAGGAGGAGGAGTCAGTCCAGCTGAGAAGAGACACCTGGGGTTGGAGGTGAAAGAGGACTTTACTTAGGAAATGAGGTCCTGACTTTCTCCCTCTTTCTGGTCACCTCCTCTGGCGTCAGTGGGTCTTGACCTTAATAGTTCAGTTTGGGCCATCAGTGTATCACCCACCACTGACCTCCCTGTGTTCCTACTCAGGATTTATGGGAAAATGGGGAACTGAGCTTCTGCTTCTCAACCACTGCCCTGTATTCCCAGCACCGGCCAAGGCTGTAAGGGAGGCTCTTCACCTACTCAGTCTCATTTCAAGATGATGATGATGATGATTATCATGGGTCTGCTTATATACTTTCAGGCCCCCAGTCTTCCTCTCGGTGAACACTGTTCACTCTCATTTCTCCATGATCACATTTCCTAATAAGGCCTCTGGAACAGTCTCCTTTGTCCCAAAATGACTAATTTATTCATATACTTCAGTGACTCCTGCAACCACTGGGCCTTTCTTTCTACCCACCAGTTCCCTTTACTCATGTCTATGAATGATACAGCTTCTGTATAATTGATGGTTTGTGCTGATATATGTAATACCAGTGAATGTCTCCTCTCTTCTAATGTACATTTAACTTGGACTTAAATATCCCAGTGAGATACCCACAATATAAGAAAAATAAAAAGGTTCTATAAGAGCCTTCTAATTTTCCTGAGACATACGCTGTGGTTGTTATCCTTAAGTATTATTATGTGTTATTTAACAGTGCACTGGCTGCTGTAAAGAAACAAAGATGTTTCCTTCTCAGTGAGTTAACAAGTTAAATCAGAAAAAAACAAAGAAAGTCAGAGAAAGCACAACAGGAAAGGAAACAGAACACTAAGGAGACTGGCAATTTCTTTGTAAGAATGTTTGAGGTGCATGGAGGGATGTGTGTTTCTGAGCATGTATTTAATAAATCTGGGAACCTACCAGAAGATACTTGTGCGACCCTTGGAATGCTGCTTCAGTGATTAAACTGGCAACAAACTAGTTTCCAGTAGGAAGAGGTTGCCTTTACCCAGTTTAAACAGGTGGTGTTAATTGTTCTAATCACTTTGAACAACCACCCACAGGTTTTGAATTTTTGGCTGCTACTCTCTGGTCATTCACAGGTGGGTCTCACACCTTGCTATCAATAGGCTTGTCTCTGAGAGTGGGTTGTAATCTACACTCACATTTTTCCTACAAAAAGGAGGAAGTTGCCGGTGTGCACAAAACACCAGCAAGTTCTGGGAATAGAGTGTGGAGCAAAGAAGACAAGGGCTTGGTCTTCATGAAGTATACAGTCCAGTGGAGTGGACACACTTACATGTGTACCTTTGTGATTGTGTGTCTAATTGTACCTGTTCTCCTACGAGAGCTCTTGACAGGGACCTGACCTGTCTGGGAGTGGGAATGGTCAGAGAAGTTTTCCCAGAAGATGGGGTGATTAAGCAATGGTATGAGAAGTGAGTGGGGAGGAGACTGAAGGGCTGGCAGCATCTGAAAGCCCATTAGCGCAGTGGGGGTGATGCATGTCAGAAAACGAATGGTGGTCACTGTGGCTAGAATGGAGGCTGAACCGGTCAGATAAGAGGCCTGAAAGCCAAACAAGGACCAGATCAGGCAGGGATTTGTGGCTAACATGGACAATTTTGAATTTTATTCCAAGAACACTGGTAAGTCATTGGGATGCAATAAACGGCTGGATTTGTGGTTCAGTAACTTAAAAACTGAGTGTTCAAATCATACTGACCTTTGGCTGAGAGAAAGAAATAGTTCTTTGAATATCTTTCCAATTTGTGTAGGTCTTTTTACAAACAGAGGATGTCATAGAGGCCTCGCTACATCCGTTTGGGATCTCTGCTCTAGACTGCCCCCATAGGAGGTAAAGTGGGGGTGAATCTGTTCTGTTTGGGCTCTGGAGACAGTAGAGCCCTCTGGTGTTCTTGCGTGTTACACGTCTGCCCTCTTGTGTTGCCTTCAGAAATCTAGTTTGGAAACGAGTTCAGCAATGGAGCAACATGGGAGTGTGAACCAGGGTCAGCTAAGTTACAGTGTGGAGGAGAGTGGAGCTGTCTCCCTCAGCTCCCTCCCCAGTCCTCCCAGGACTGGTGTTTCAAACTTGGGTGATGCAGGTTAGCATGGACAACTAGGGAGTTCTGAAATACATTCAATAGACATTTGAAGTGATCAACCTAAAAGTTGGCCAAATCCACACAGACGATTGAAATCAACATCTTGAGACACATTTCAATTTAGTGGGAAATAAAGAAGGAAATTCATAAAATTAAGAAGGCAATTCCCCATCGATCCTAGACCACTGCTGCCTCCTCGGACCCATTTTAAGGGGCATTTTCCCCCTGCCTAGTTCTTTCTTTGGGCATATCCTGGCTCAGTCTGTTTCCTGTCCCTCCTCCTACCAGCCAATAACTACTCCCCACCCCATCTATCTCCTAACTCTTTTTTAATTCTTACTAATTTCTTTCTGGAATACAACAAAATAAAGGGAAATATATAAAGAAATTGTACACAATAATGTGTCAAGGACTTCCTACGAGTCAGCTCCATTACATGGTAGAATGACTTTCCCAGGGGAAATAATAAGATGCCAATCACCTGAGTTATTTAAAACTCAACTGGGCAAAGTCACCAAGGATATGCTGGCAGAAAGGCCCCAGTTTTAGCCACATTGGCATGAAGAAAATGATCCTAATAGGATTTTTCTCTCCTAGTCTTACTTTTTCTCTAACCAAATTCTCTGACTCACCCTGAATTCAGTTATGTCCAGAGACAGATTCCTGCAGCCACATTCATCAGAAACTAGAACAACAAAGGGGGGGGGGGCAGATATTAGAGATTCCCTTCTTCGACTACCAAGGAACACCCTGGGCCCAAGGGAGAAAATCAATACAGGGCTCTTGTTCTGGGCTTGTCTTGATTCTGTGATCAAAGGAGAAATTCTCTGGAAACTGGAGGGCAAGTTCTGCTAACATTTCATGGTAAAACTGCTCTGTTATACATAGTTTTCTGCAATGTCTGCCTATAATTTTCATCCATCAACAAGTAAATTTTTATTCCCAAGTAGCATCTGTTTTCCCATTACATGTTTATGGCAATTTCTCTGGTCTATTTAATATTATTTTTTCTCTTACAACTTTTGCAGAGCATTGCAGAAGTCTTTTCAAACTCAAAATATATGAAATATAAGCATTACTATATTGGGGCAGATCAGTAGCCTTACCACCTAGCACCCTAGGGGCCAAGGAAAAGTGTTGTGGTTTTTTATATTGGCTTCAGATAATCATATCCCTTGACTTTATCCAAAACGTCAGTGAAAAAAATCTACCATGATTTGATAATTCAATAGTACTTCATGCATAGAGCACTTGTACTTCATAAGCTTTTCACAAGTATCCACTCATTTGATCTTCAATTTGGGGATTAAGTCCAGTTTCTAAACAAAGAATCTAAAGTTCAAAAAAGGGAAATAATGTGCTCCATGAATGACAGAGGGACAGCAAAGGCAGGCGGGAACACAATCCCAAATCTGTCTCCAAAACACTGGCTTCTTCCCACTCTACCACCCTGCCCTTCTCAGGGCTTTTGGGAAGCTCAGCCTAGAAACAGGTGACAGGTTTCAAATGCTGAATACATACTCTCTATATATGCCAGACTGAAGAACTATACATTCAAACAGTCATGATGTATTACTGAAAATGATGTTTTAATCAGTGGCCCAAATGAAGTAGCCGCTTGTTTACTTTCAAACATTTTTCATTCCAGGCCAACAATTATGCAAACTAATTTGGACTTCATGTGTCTAGACTGAAGGGATTCCCCTGATTTCTCAACACTAGATCCATTCTGCCTACCCTCTTTAAAAAAAAAGGGGGGGGGACATCAATGTGAGGGAGAAACATCCATCAGTTGCCTCTCCCACATCCGCAACTGGGGACCTGGTCCACAACCCATGCATGTGCCCTGACCAGGAATTGAACCAGTGACCTTTCCCTTTGTGGGACAATGCCCAACCAACTGAGCCACACCAATCAGGGTATGACTGCCCCCTTTACAGAACCCTTTTCTCCCAGCCTCTTTAGTCAATCCCAGTCAGGGTGCCTACAGGTGTTCCCTGGTCCTTTAGGAAGCAGTGTGTTGGAGTATTAATAACTTACAGTTGGTTCAGTTTAACAATAAGATCAAGCAATGTAAACATACCCAATCTCCAGCAAGAGCTCTCTGTTTTCTGCAGCTGACTTATCCTCCACCAATTCCAAGGAACCATCAAAAACTTGACCTGAAGGATGGCAAAGAGCAAGGAAGCCAGCTTGTGAAGATAGAATTAATACCGTATTAAACAAGGCCTCAGTAAAGATCTTAATAAGACTCACCTCCCCACCCCACCCCTGTGAGGGTAGGCAAGACCTGACACTTGCTTCTAACCAATAAAATATGACAAAGATGATTGGATGTCACTTCCATCTGGCTGGCTTGATTAAATAAACAGGCATGTTGAGAAAACCCATGTGATAATCTGTAGGTAGACTCTAGGAACTGTAGACAGCATCTAGGGGCTGAGAGCAACTCCAACCAACAACCAGCAAGAAGCTGGGGCCCTCAGTCCTACAACCACAAGGCAATTAATACTGTCAACTCAGCAATAGAAAACTAGTACACCATATGAATATACACTTACCTAGAGAATGAAATAATACTTGGGTAGGTCAGTTAGACAGAAAAGGGTACACAGCCATGTTTTCAGTAATTTTTCTGAAGAGCTAAATGGCCCCGGTTAAATGGCTTTATCTCTCTTTATTTTGATTACCACATCCTTAAGTTGCTATATTATACAGTATTGTAACTATAAACCTACTATTGCCCACCCCTGTATAAATCACATAGGTACCCCTACAACTTAGATGTTTTTGCTTCTTTTTTGTGTGTTTTCAAGCCAGGTATGCACCCCTGCAAAAGTCAGTAATGATCATATTTTCAAGTAATCTCCTTGTTGACCAAGCTTACACTACATGGGCCTCTGCCTCAGAAAACAAAGATAAGAAAATATCAGAAAGCACCAGCACTATACCTGTTCCCTCCCAAAACCCAACGTAAAATAACCATTATTACCCATAAGAAGTCATTTGCACGATGGAGGGGCAGTGTACTAGTTTTCTGTTGCTGCATAACAAACCGCACCAATTTAGAATTTAAAACGACCCTCGTTTATTACCTCACAGTTTCTTAGGGTAGAAATCGGACGTGGTATAGGTGGGTCCTCCATGCAGAGTCTCACAAGACTGCGTTCAAGGTCCTGGCCGCCCTGGGAAAAACCTGATCGAGCTCCCTCGGGTTGCCGGCAGAAGCCATTTCCTTGTAGAACTCATGGCGGCTTGCTTTTTCAGGGCGAGCAGGAGGGGGAGTTCCCGACCTCAGGGACAACCCTCAGACCCACTTGTAACTTAATCAAATCATCAAAAGCCCCTTTATTTTTGTTATATTCTATTGACTAGAAGCAAATCACAGTTCCCCCACCCCCCACGAACAAGGGAGAAAAATACACGGGATGGCTCATTGGGTTCACCGTAGGATCTGTCCAACGCAGGCAGCGGGCAGTCCAGTCTTTTTTATCGATGTCAGCAAGTACTTTCATTTAACCATATTATTTTACCAGTTTCCATTAACTTTAAGAACTTCCATTTTATCATTATTTTAGCAATTTTTATTATCTTGATGACGAGGCTCTTGTTAGGTGGCTTTGCTCTGAGAAATAACCCAGAGAACAGTCTAAGATTTTACACCAGGTTTACTGAAGCAAAGGAGAGAAAGGGGTCCACCTCGGGGGCCCATAGGAGCAAGGGAAGGTGGAAAGCACTCCCAGTCTAGCTCAAAGGCCTGCAGGAGCACGGAAAGCGGGAAGAAGAAAGGAAAGGGGAGTGGAGACTCCTGATCACCCACACCAACCCACAAGAATCACTTTGCCTGTGCGCCTCCAGGTGACGTCTCCACACCTTTCCGAACACACACTGCGGTTAGGGTGAGTTTACCCATCAACACTTTTGTCAAGTTATTTACATCTCCCTGCTTTTCCTCCACGAAGCCAGTCACTATATCACGCTAGGTCCAACATTTCTTCTGGGAACAAGCAAAGTCCATTTTTATTTCCTATGGGAGAGGCTAGGCCCAGGGTAATTTGCATATGGTTCGTTTGCATACACCAAAAGTCCAGGCAGGGAGTCCAGCTGCCCGCATGTTCTAACAGCTCTGTAGCTTAAACATGTTGCCAGGTGACTTCCAGCCAAGATGGAGGCTTAGACGGACACGCTAGGTCTCCCTCTACAACTATAGAGGAATACAACTACTTCAAAACAAAGGATAACTAGAAATTCCAGAAAATAAAACTACACAGAAGTCCAACATATGAAGTTATAAACCAGCGGTGCCATTTGGGCAGGTAAGAGTTAAAAAGGGCAGTGCTGTTTGCGGTCGCACCCAGAGCGGGGGGCGGCGAGGAATCCCGGCTGCGCAAGCCCCTGGAGGTGCGCGACCCGGCGGCCAGTCCCCTGTCGGTGCGTGACCCCGGCGAGGAGTCCCGGCGGCCAAGCCCCTGGCGGTGCGCGACTCCGGCGCTGGGGAGAGCGGCCACCGCATCGCCTTGAACAGTGAGGCCCAGGGGGGCGGGAGGACGGATCCGGGTCTCCTAGCTGAATAACTGTGTGAATCCATCTTGGACCCCCGCCCCCAAAGAAAGCACCACAGGGCTGCGAAATAGGTCGCGGACAGGCAGGCGCCGGTCGCTAATTTGTGACGCGTACACAGGCACTGCCCCCGACAGCCGGCCCAAGAAAACAAAACGCATCTGTCAAAATGAGGCAGGCAACTTTAGAAATACCGGTAACACAACTCACCAGGCAGCAGATAGAGAACCTGACAGATGAACAGATAAGAAACCTGTCAGAGGCTCAGTTCTGGGCCATTGTTATCAGGTGGCTTACAGAATTCACAAAAGAGCAGGAAAAAGATATGAAAGAAGCGAAAAACTTTCATAACGAAAGGAACAAAACCACATACGAGACAGAAGGAAAGGAAATAAAATCCAGAGTTCATTTCAACAAACTGGAATATGGAGAAGGAACAAGCAGTCAACCAATGCAGCGAGAGGAAATGGGAAGCAACAATGAAAGGATCAGAAACCTCTGGGACAGCTATAAAAGGCCCAACATAAGAATCATTGGTTTGCCAGAGAATGAGGAAGATGAACTAGAACTTGAAAAATTGAGTGAAAATATAATAAAGGAGAACTTCCCAGACTTGGGGAAGGGAATAGACCTGCAGGTCCAGGAAGCAAGGAGAGATCCCAAGAGACTGGACCCAGGGAGAACCACTCCAAGACACATTATAATCAAAATGTCAAAAATTAAAGATAAAGAGAGAATCTTAAAAGCAGCAAGAGAGAAGAAAAGAATTATGTACAAAGGGGTCCCAATTAGACTATCAGCTGACTTCTCAAGGGAAACCCTACAGGCAAGAAGAGACTGGCAAGAAATATTCAAAGTAATGAAAATCCAAAACCTACAACCACGAATACTCTATCCAGCGAAACTGTCATTCAGAATAGAAGGACAGAGAAAGTGTTTCCAGGACAAAATAAAACTGAAAGAGTTCATTAGATCCAAACCACTGTTATATGAGATGTTAAAGGGACTGGTTTAGAAAAAAACCAGAAGCTAGGGAGATGAAACAAAGGCAAACTAAATAGGCAACGAGAGTGGAAGAGGAACTGTGGGTACGGGAAGCATATTGGGGGGAGGTCAACAGGGAGGGGGAATGGGGAAAGGGAGGGAGATGATATAGGAATTGGGGATCAAGGTAGGAGGGAATGGAATAGACGGAGAGAGGTTGGGAGGAACTGTATGCACAACTAATGGACATAATCTAAAAGGGGGGGACAACTGGAGGGAGGGGGGCCACCGGGTGGAGGGGAGCAGAGGGAAGGGAAATTGGCACAAATGTAATAATTTAATCAATAAAACACATTAAATCTGAAAAAAAAAAAAAAAAAACATGTTGCCAGGTGATCCTCTATTAGGTGCTGGCATCCTAATTAGGTTACACCTGGGTACATTCTGATTTCTGTTCTTATTTAATATATAAACCTCAATTTATAGGTAAACCAAAAGAATCTTATAGTCGCTTGGCTGTTAAGTCTCACAATGTCTAAGTGTTATTTAAACTTGTAAGAGGCAAATCTTAGTTTCTGCAATCACTGTGCCTAGGAGAGATTTGAAGCTCCTATAATAGACCAGATTGACTTGGTCCATAATTAGTGTTTTTCCCCAATTCTCCCTGCCAGCACCCCTCTGTTGTCCAGTTCTGAATATGGGCAATGATCACTGGTCATGATGGGATCAAGGAACCAGGAGTAACCAAAGGACTCTTTCAATGTTCTTTCTTCATTTTCACTTTTAATTTCCATCTCTTTGGGTTAAATAGTTAAGTGTTTTAGATATACCTAATGGCTTTAATTCCTGATCTGACTGACAGAATAAGAGGAGGAGTCTGTCCTATATGTAAAACTAGTCAAAAGAACAGAGAAAGACAAATACCACATAGCTAGTATCACTTATATGTGGAATCAAAAAAAAAAGGGTCAAACTCATGGAAACAGAGAGCAAAAACGTAGTTGCCAGAGGCTGGGGGGGGGTGGGGGGGTGAAATAGGAAAGGTTAGTAAAAAGTACAAATTTTCAATTATAAGATGAATAAAGCCTGAGGATCTAATAAATAAAATGGTGACTATGGTTAATAACACTGTGATGTGTAATTCAAATGTGCTTGCTTAGAGAGTAGAACTTAAATGTTCCCACAAAAAAATACAAAGGGATAATATGTGAGGTGATGGATGTGTTAATTAACACCATGAGGGAAGTACTTTCACAATGTACATGTGTCTAAAATCATCACATTGTACACTTTAAATGTCTTATCATTTTATTTGTCAGTTAGTTATACTTCAAAGAAACTGGGGAGAGTGTAATAACTAGTCACAGAGTACACAATATTTGGTGCTTTTATGATCTGAGAAGGTAGCAAAATAAGGGAGATTAAGTAAATTAACTTTACTGTAATTTTACCCTCTTATTCTGTGATTCCAAGATTCAAAATATTTTTGAGGACCTATTGCATGCCTTCTTGCATGGGATTTTATAAACAGCAAACGCCCCTAGTTCGGAGTCTCTTGGGTGAGGTTCTCTTACCACTGTAGACAGGCTCTAGGAGTGAGGTCCATGCATAGGCAGTCGGGGAAAACAAATCCCAACTCAGTGGTTTAAAAGCTGTATAACTTGAACAATTAAGTCACCTCACCCTCACCCTCTGAGGACAACAATAATACCCTCTTTCTTGGAATGTTGAGAAAGTAAGATATGTAAATTATCTGACACAGTGCCTAGCGTAGAGAAGTTTATTTTCTCTTCCTAATCACATGCCTTTGTCACTGAAGATTCTTATAGAGAAGAGGGTAATGAAATGACAAAACCAAGAACAGGTACACAGGAGTCCCCCCTTTATCTGTGGGGGAAATGTTCTAAAATACCCAGTGGATGCTTAAAACCATAGATAGTACCAAGCCCTATACGTACCATGTTTTTTCTATACATACATGCCTATGACAAAGTTTAATTTATAAATTAGGCACAGTAAAAGATTCACAACTATAAGTAATAAGAGAATGTAGCAAGTATAACAATATACTGTAATAAAAGTTAAGCGAATGTGGTCTCCCTCCTTCTCTGTTAATAGCTGGAATTTTCCATTTAATATTTTTTCAATCATGCTTGACCACAAGTAATTGAAAATGCAGAAAGCAAAACCTCAGATAAGGTGGGGCTATGTAATTAGGGATGGAGGCTACCTGGGAGGTCAGGCCTAGCCATTGTTTCAGTTATAAAATGTTCAGCGCCGTGCAAGAATGTATTTGTCTGGAGCCCTAAAAGTAGGACTTAAAGTCACCGACGTGAAACTCACCAGGAATCACTGCAGAACTAACGGCTACTAGAGAACTTCTGAGACTTTGAGTGAGGTTAGTAGGGGCCTTCTTGGAGAGAGTCCCTGCTTCCTGGAAGCTATAATCAGTGCTCTGGGGATAATTTTAGATTCATCTTATTTTTCTTGGTGCTTTATTCACATGTTTTACTACCTGGGAATAGGACCAGCTTATGAATCTAGGAGTTAATGTCCTGTATTTTCATGAAGCTGGGAATGTATTTTCCTTCGGGAAAACAGGTTGGCTGGCCATAAAAAAGTTATCATAATTCAAGAGAAAATGAAAATTATATGAATTCAGAAATGAAATTCACAGGCAAGGATATCTGTAGAAGAGGGCCAGGCCTCAGTGACACCCCTCCCCCTAAGGAGAAAAGGCCACACGCTTCTCTCTGATGACCTGCATAAGACTGTCACTTCTTGAGAGAAAGGAAAACGTGGCTGCTCAATTGAAACCCAAGTGGGCTTGAGCTTCTGACCCTCAGGCTATTTAATGTATAGCTGAGGCCATGGGGGCCTATGAGCATCTCAGCTGCTACTTACATGGAGAAAAACAGGGAAGAAAGACAAGCCAAATTTTGTTTCATTCAAAGGAGAGGACATCTATTATTTTTTTTACCATCCAGGATCCCTTTACCCTTCTTTAGGTAGAACAGTGATTAAAATTACCTTTGGAAGATCAACCCTCCCACACTCTCAGTCCATGGGTTTTAGATAGATTTGGCCTCAATCGCCCTTCCAGGGGTGGGTACTGAATAGTCTAAATCACTGCCTTATTCAAACCTGGGTGTACAGTAAAACTGCCTGGTGATTTTTTAGAAAATACTAATGCTTACACCCAATCCCCAAATCTTCCATCATAATTCTAGGGAATGGCCACAACATAAATAATTTTTAACAATTCTAGGCAACTATAGTCTAAGCCAGAATAAAGAATCACTGGTTGACCTCATCGGTATATCCTGTCCTCCTGACTATAAAGATTGCTTCAGAGATAGGAATTCAACCTTACCTAGTATAATGAGACCCTGACCCTAAACATTTGTCTATTGGGAAGGGGGAAGAGAGGGACACAAAGCTCTCTCTTTCCAACTGATAGTGCATCTACGATAACATGAGATTTGGAGGGGCTGTGACCCTGAGGAACAAGACAATGAAACCAGCTCATAGAAGAGCACACACTGAGCAAAGGGATGAAGAAAGGGGGCTCCTGGTGACAGTGTTCCAAGCTGTCCTGAAGCCAGTGGTAGCCCTAGACTTCACAGTTCTATGAGCCAGTACGTTCCAGTCTGTCTTCAGATGATTGAGATGAGCGTTTGTTTTGTTTTGTTTTGTTTTCTGCAACTTGCAACAGAAATTGCCCTAATATACCTCCACTAGCAAACTCAGATGAAAGTCTAATTTCCCAGGTTGATCTCCACAGTAACATAGACCAATTAGAGTTATAGTTTTTTTTTTAGAGCTGGAAAAGAACCTATTACGTTTCTTTGTATGTATAGACAGAGGAAGATTATATATGTACAGAGAAAGAGAGGGACAGAGACAGAGAAGGCTACTCACACTTGAGAAGACTGTTCCACATGTGCTTTCATTCAGTTTGACAATATTGAACTTTACAGTGACAGCTGAGAAGTTCCCCCCAACGTTTTGTATTTCATTACACAGTCTGCCACATAAAAACCTACTCTTTCCATATGATTTAGGTAAGAGTCCAAGTCCACTCTTTTTATGACTCTCATAAGACATGGGGGTGGCTCCCTTATTTACCTGTAACAAGGCCAAACACAGATATTTCCCCTTTTCTATGAACCTTTTGAAAAGGCTGGACACACTCCCTCCCACTTCCTGTTCTTTGTCTCACAATTGATGAGCTGGGATCAGAATGATCAGTCCCCCTGAAACTAGCTAACCACAGAGGAAAACATTTCTGGTCTGATAACTGAGATTTGTCCTGCTTGCAAAACAATCCCAACTGTAAATTGCCTCATCAACAATTTATTTACTGCCCTTCCCCTCCCATAAAAGTTTAAGGCAAAACCACCATACAGGGTCATCTGGTCTTTAGATACGAGGCGCTCTTTTTATTGCAATAGCTTAAATACAATCGATCTTCTTGTTTGGTATTTGCCTTTTTCGTCCCAGCTTTATTGGGATATAATCGACTGCTTTTGCCTGTGACAATTAGCCCAGGTTTCACTGAACCTCTAACACACATGCAGGGGATAACTATGACACTTTCTCCTCTAAGACTTCAACATGAAACAGAGAAAAGACTATAAGTAATCCTAGTACCTGGCAGGCTATAGTAAGTGCTCAGATAGGTCAACAGTGCCAAGGTAACTGCGGAGAGGAGAAAGGAACTCTACCTGGGGAACATGGAATTTAAAATCGGTATGGAACAACAAAGCAATCTTCCCAATGTCTGTTCCCTTACTGGTAGTACTGAGAGGTGAGCAGAGAGAGTTCTAAATACACCTGCAACAGCTCACCCCAAGTCATTTCCTAAACATACAACCGGAGTAAACTCCATGTCCTTATATGCTTCAAATATGATTCCTTCAAAGAAAATCTTTTGGCCCCCACCTACCTACTGGATTGCTCCTTTCTGTGAAGATCAGTGGCAGACACTGGCTGTTTTCAAGAGTCCTAAAATTACCAGAGCAGCCCGAATGAGACCAACTGATGTGCACAGGGTATGTCGTCTCCAGCCAGCCTCAGGGAAAGTAATAAAGGGATGTAGTTGCTGAACTGATTGATGCATAGAGATTATTTACACAAATCCAAGTGGGTCCTGCCAGTGAAAATGGATTGAAAAGAATTGTCAATTAGTAGTTCATCATAATGTTTGCCTTGCCTTAGTATGCATACGCTCAGATTGCAAGTAGGGTGGTTGCCCTCCCTTTCAAAATTGAGGATGGGGGAAGGGAAGATAAATTGCCAGACAGATTGAGATTGCAGAGGACAGTCTATCACAGCTTCCAGGGAATCACAAAGGACACCGTCTTCATCATAAATCATAAATGTGCATAAACTTAAATGCATATTACAGTAGCTGAAGCCTAGTCTAAATTGGTGCATTTTTGTTTCAATAGCATTTGATTATTCTTGTGATGTTATTACTGTGATCATAACTATTGCAATTTGCCAGGGTATAGAGATGGCTTGTACTAAGAGATGCAGCTTGTAATCAAGAATAACAGAGAGAATTTGCTGTGAGTGCCCATGGGGAAGGCAATGGTCAGGCAGCATTCCATTTAGAAAGCTCAGTGTGTTAGGGTTACTTACACCTGAAGAGCAAGATGCTGTGGGAAGAGAACTGCCCTTAACCTCGAGCTTTGCTGTTGTTAAACAGTGGCAGGACCTTGGATAGTCACTTCACCCCCACCCCCAATAAAGTTCTTGTAAACATACTATACTGCAAATTAATGCTGCCAGATCTTTGCACACCCTGTTTCCTCTGTGGAGAAGGCCCTCTTCTCTTTTCCTCAAAGGTCCATCCACTTGGTAAATTGTCTTCCTTCAAGTCCTGTTAGAGCATCCCTTAATTAGATCTCCCCCGGTAGAGCAGATGACTAAGAACAACCATCAATATTTACTAACAGCATGCATCTAAGGTAGTATGGTAGTAGTGGGGCTCATTATCACGCAGTATTAGAAGTATTTATCTACTTGCCGACTGCCCAGCAGATTCTAAGTGACTTAAAAACAGGACGTATGTTGTCTCAACTTTCTATCCACTGCACAGTGATAGCACCTGAAAACATTTAGTAAATTATGGTTGAATAAGTTTCTTCCTTAGTATAATAAGAAAAAATTTCACAGAATTGGGGGCAAGGAGCAACTGAAATTGTAAAGTAATAAAGTCCCTGGTAATGAGCACATTTTCATAAACACCCAACTAGACAAAAACCTGTGTGAAAAACCACACAGTTGCTCATCAACCCAACTAATGTCTGTCAATCCTGGTCTTTGAGAATTCAATTTCCTACCTCAGTGCTCAACAGAACAAGAAAATCCTATCTTACTGGGAATCAAAATGGGAAAATTGTTGCCATTTTTTTAAGAGTATGGAGAGATGTAGTGAATGGCAAGATACAGTGATGCTTTGAGACAAGCATCACCTTTTGAAAGGTGATACCTTTCAAAAATTGTATTTGCAAACTGACTCTGCCGAATCTCAGACTCTTCATGGCAGGCTGGCCCCCTATGTCCATGGTCTTCTCCTTTTAGAAAGTTCTGGGGAAGAGCAGAGATGCTGGTGGTGCTTGCTCCTTCGACAAGACAGAGGGAAACATGAACATCAAAAACACCAGAAAAAGGAGTTTGGCTCATGGAGAGGAAACCGCTTGGCTGGGACACCACCCCAGCCACTGCATTACTGCTAGTCGAAGGCTGACCTTGTTCTCCATCCTGCCCTCACATGGACACAGGCAGGAGGCAGAGTGGAGGGAGGCCACACCACCAAAAATTGGGGTGAACATGTCCTCAGAACACCTAAAGGCCTCTGAATCTTGGTTTTAGCAATAAGACTTGTTTCCCAGTTTGCTGGAGGCTCCATCAGCAGTAGGCAAGTATTGATCAAAATGATTCAGTTCTAGAACCTCATTTCCATTGTTTGTTGTGGATACATTCTATGGGAGTGTGGGTAGGGCTAGAAAAAGGTGGTTACTTTCTCTCACTAGGGAGACAGGGCAGAGCAACAGAGCAACCCTGGCTGGGTATGGGCAGGACAGATCATTTTCTTTGTCATGAGACTCCTGCTGCCGTGACGGTGGGGAAGAGGGATGTAACCCATGTATACCAATTATCACCACCTTCCTGCTAGACTAGACTGTAAGCTCCCTGAGGAGAGAGGTAATGGCTGGCTTACTTCTTTCTGTATTTCCATCAACATGCACAGAATAAAAGTGAAGGAATAAATGGGGCAGTGATTGAATAAGCTCTCTTAAATACCACCAATGAAGAGAGAAGCACAGTCAATTATATTTTAGGGGGAGAGTGTTACAGGAAGGTGGAAGCGGGGATGGGAAGGGATGAGAGTTGGCTCCTAAGGGTGGACCAGGCACAATTAACCCAAGAGCTGATTTCTTCCAAGAAAGAGCATCTGGTGGATCTGTTTAAACCCCGAAGGTTGGGCTGGAGAAGTGGCGTTGGGCAGGTTCATCTCTCCAGGTTCTGTCCTGTTGCAGGTCAGAGAAAGGGCTGTGGCAGGGAAGAAAGGAGAACCCAACTCTGGTTTTACCTATAGACACAATATTCCTGGACAAGTCCTTCTCAAAATTTCCTGGGTCCCCCTTTTTATTGTCACCGAATTGGAGACAAGGCAGCTCCCTCTGGGCTTCCCTGACATCCCACTGGCATGCACCTGATGGCAGAGTGGTGAGGAGAACTGTGGGTTCGGAGCACAGCCAAAAGCTGCTACTGCAATCAACAAAGTGTTTTAGCAATGCCAGTTTAAAAAATTCAGGTCCATGTGTATATCTTTATTTGTTTTACTGTATAACAATGTGTATGTAGGAAACCTTCTCAGCACACAGAATTTTCTCAGAAGCTAAGCCGTGTTTGCCTTTGGCTCCCACAGGCATCACGACCTCATTCCTTGAGCATTGGGAACCACAGAGCTAGATGACTCTACGGACCCTTGTAGCCCCCAAACTCCATGAGTTTTAACAGAGTTGAAGCAGATGGGCTCTTCTCCAAACATGCCCTTTTCTTGCTCCACAATATTCTAATTTGAATATTGTTCTTTGATGAGAGAGTTAAGGGTTCCTCAAACTTCTATGGGATTCTTTAGTAAATCCTTGAAATCAGGAATGTATCTTTTATTGTTTGATTTATTTCTCCCTGGCCAGTTTGATAAATTTAGGTGGAGCCCATACCTTTCTTCCCTCTTAGTCGTGCATCTCCTAAACTCTAAAGGTTCCCGTGAGACTTGCAACCAGGGGAGCAATGGGCAGCTGGCCCTGGGTTAACACCCTGAACACCAAGGCCCCTTTTCTCTGACTTTCCACTGAGCCAAAGCAGCCCCACCTAGGCTCTCTCCTATAGCTTCTTTTATCCTAAATTCTTTCTTGTTTCACTGCCCCTAGCTTTAATAAATGTACTCTCAAATATATAATAAAAATAAAAAGAGGAAAATTGGCAGAGACACAAGGGAGGCATGTACACAGAGAAAAGACCAAGTGAGGGCACTGTGAAAAGGTGGCCATCTGCAAGCCAAGCAGAGAGGCCTCAGAAGAAACCAACCCTGACAACACCATAATCCTAGACTTCCAGCCTCCAGAACTGTGAGAAATAAATTTCTGTTGTTTAAGTCAATTAATTAGTTAATGCAGTTAGGTGGAAACAGGTAAAAATTTCTTCCCCCACGTCTCTCCTCTAAAAGCATGCCATAACCCTCTAAGTGAGGCCAGCTATTTGTTTCTTGATAACAAGTTGGTATAAAAAATTCAGAGAGAATACTCATTCGCTATTTCCTTTTTGGAGGGGAAGGAGTTCCTAGTACGGTATTCCCTCACTTATTGTGGGTATTATGTTCTAAACCCCCCACAAAGTAAGAACCTTACATTTAGTCTACACTCTTAAACCTATGTAACTTTAACAACATACGTATACAGTACCGCAAAGTCCCGAGATATAGCAAAAAATCCATGATTAATAATTAAATATAATATTTTTTAAAATCCCGTGATACAGTGAGGTGGTGATAGGTGAACTGCACTATAGAGAGGGACTACTGGTTTTATAATTACTAGACCTTTGTTGGCTCCAGTAAACAACTGTTTGCCATTTCAGGGGCAAGTCTGAGTTATGGAGGATTACTAGATGCTGGCACGTGCTAGAATTATGTGGAAACAATACATACTGCCTCTGGTGTCCTGAGCCTAATTTGCCAGCTTTCCGCTGCAGCCCTAACAAACTGAGAGACGTGCACACTGCCAGGGGCAGGTCTCCCACTGGGAGAACACATTGGTTACGCTGACAAGGAAATTAATTAGCCCTTACATCAGAACGCTATCTTCATCCCCTGGAACCCAAGGTGGGAGCTGCCATCCTTCCAACACTCATAGCCACAAGGACTTGGCACCCATTTAAAAGACCCTCTCAAGGACATCTCTCAGGCATTGCTTGAGACAGTTGGATGTCACTAACAGGGAACTGCCAGCTCAGAACATGAGCATCTCAGCACATTCAGCACATTGTCTTTTGAGAGGGCCCATACTACATGAGAAATGAAGAGCCCTTGCAGCTGACTCTTCATTTTCTTTAAACCAAGTTTAATCTGCAATGAAATGCACTCCTTTTAAGTATACAGTTAAATGCTTTGGCAAATACATATACCCTAGTAACCATCACCACAATGAAGGTATAGAATATTTTTATCACCCTCCAAAAGGCTTTCCTGCCTTTGCACTCAATCACCCCCACCTCCAGCTCCAGGAAACCACTGCTTTTTGTCATTGGAGATTCATTTTACCTATTCAGGAATTTGTAATGAATGAAACAACATGGTATATACTCTTGTTTATGGCTTCTTTGGCTTGATAAGAGGTTTCTGAGATTCATCCACATTGCTATGCATATCAGTAGTTCTTTCCTTTCTGTTTCTGAGTAGTATTTTTTATATAAATATAACACAATTTATTTATCTTTTTACCTGTTGATGGGTCTTTGGGTTGGTTTCATTTTGGGGCTATTATAAAGTTTCTGTAAACAAAAGCCTTTTTTGTAGACATACATTTTCATTTTTTTAGGTAAGTATGCAGGAGTAGGACCACTGGATTGTATGTTAAGTGTAGACTTAAATTATTAACAAACTTCCAAATGGTTCCTAAAGTGATTGTTCTATTTTACATTTCCATTAGCGACTCACGAGAGTTCCAGCTGTTCCATAGCCTCACCAGTACATGGTATTATCAGTCTTCATTGTAGTCATTTTACTGTATTTGGAGTGGTATCTCCATGCAGTTTTATTTGCATTTTCTTGGTGACTGATAACGTTAAACATCTTTTCATGTGCTATTGGCTATTGGTCATGACTATTGCCTCTTGTGAGGTTGACCTGGAAAGGTCAGGAATGCTACATAAAAGCCTTAACTTTCCATCAACTCATCTGCAAAATGTTGTAACAAAATGAGACAGTCAGTTGAGGACAAAAGCATCTAAATGTGGGACTAGCCAGACTGGGACCCAAACTTCCTCCATTATTTATAAGTAAGACTGAGTGATATATGTACATACTCTCAGCTTCAGTTTATTCAAATGTAAATTATATTTATAGCAGAGGTAAGATAAAGGCTAACTGAAATTATATGTAAAGTGCCTGGTACAGTCACCCACAGACACTAACATATGTGCCATTACCCACACTTACTGTAAATCAGCAACACTGTTAATTAAGCATGTAATGCAGCACTGATTAGTAATAAGGATGGTAATAACATTGCTGATTTTTTCTGATTACTGAGCATATTCTGTGTCACAAGCACAATGTTAAATGCTTTTTCTATGTTACCCCCTTCAGTCCTCACAACAACCCTGAGAACAAGACAATTCAGTAAAAGTCTGCCCTTGTAAAATGTTTCCAATGAAATTATGATCAAATGATCATCAGATTCAGACAAGTAAGAGCTTCTCTGTTGTGGAGTTGGACACAGTCATGAAAACAAATGCTCTCCCTCGAACCAAAGCCCATCAGGATTTGGAAAATTGGGTATATTCTCGCAAGAAGTGGTGAGAAGCGGTGGTTCAGGGCTCAAAGAGCATTGACTGCTGGTAAGTTTGATGTGGGAGGAGAGAGCAGTGGGGCCAGTCAAACAACAGCATGGAAATGAGACTTTGATCCTAGATGCAGATTTGCTTTAAATTAGGTCTTTTCCGTGACCCTCAGGCAAGTCACTTGACATCTCTAGACTTGAGTTTCTTCCCTTGTAATAGATAACGTTTTGTCATATATAATATAAGGAACTTGCCTTAGATCAATGGTTCTGATTCTAGGCTACATGTTAAAATCACCTAAGGAGAGTTTTTTTGTTTTGTTTTTTAAACAGGATGTCCAGCTCCCAATGAGGTCAATTCAATCAGAATCTCTGGAGAATGGATCCCAGGCATGGATTTTCTTTTTTTATTTAACATTTATTGTACTGTTTTCCATTACCATTTAGTCCCCTTACACCCACTCCCAGCAATCCCCACACTGTTGTCCATGCCCATGAGCCCTTCTTCCTTTTTGCTCAGTCCCTCCACCCTCTCACCTCTCCCCACTAGCTGTCAACCTGCTCTCCATCATCCCATGTGATTTTAATGTACAGCCAAGTTTGAAACCCAGTGAGCTGGATGATTTTTAAGAGCTTTTTGATGTTTAAAACTCAAAGTACCAGACACTGATAAAACAACATGAAGAGAACGTAAATATATTACTCATTGTCTACACGGAAACATGTCAGTGAACATGGTATGGTGTAAACAGAGGTATGGCTGCCTTGTGATTTGGGGAAATGATCTGAACAGCTAAGCCCAACGTGCAGAAAAGACGAGTTTGAATAAAGATGATGGAATTGGTAATAAACTTAGAGATCAGAATCCTGGGAGATTTACTGAACTTGTTCATCAATAAGTATTTGTGGAGCACTTGCTATACATGCGCCAATCTCTGTTGGACTCTGTAGATGAAACACAGGTAAGTTAGACATGCATGATTAAATATGAGCATAATAAAAACACTATCAATGAAGATATGAATCACTTCTCTGTGGGTGCCGGGAAATGCTTCATGAAGGAGGTGGTGTTAGAATTAAACCTTGAAGAATGGGTGGAATCATATGCACATGAACTCAGGTTGGGGTGGAAAGCACATTTAAGGCAAGAGAAAGAGGACAAATAAAGCTTTGCACTTCACACTCAGCAAAACTCAACTCTGCTTCCCCACATATACCCTTTCACATCTCCATACTTGTAATCAAGGTGTTATGCCTATCCTCTTTCCACCTGGACAAGTCCTATCATTTTTAAAGAGAAAGCTGACAGTAGCTTCCTCTTGGATACCATCGCTGAGGCACCAGGTCTGACCCCCAACATTTCCCTGTGCTTGCCTCCATCATGATATCCACATATAATAGCCCCAGTCATGCTGTGAGCTCTTCAAGGGCAAGGATGTCCTGTATGGTCTTTTGTGGTCTTGTTTCCAATGCCTTTCACATATCCTAGCTCTTAATGGTCTTAAATAAGTATATTTTTAACTGAACCAAGAAAATGAAGCAAATTTTTAAAAGAATAAATCAGATTGTATCATTCTTTAATTGACAATTTTCTAATGGCTTCTTGTTTCTTTATAGTAAAATCCAAACTCTTATATTTGGAGTGATTTAGCCCATATATATTTTTCTAACCCTTTTTCACTATGTGCATAAAACAAACCTTGAATTGATCCACAAGTAAATTAACTGCCTGCTGAAACAAAACTTAACACTTCTATCAAAAAGATGATGAAATACAGATAATCACACCATGCCATCCAGCATACAAATCAAAACTTTCTATCCCTGGCTGCTGTGGCTCAGTAGGGCACATGGCTGGGTTGCAGGCCAGGTCCCCAGTAGGGGTAATACAAGAAGCAACTGATTATTTTTCTCGCACATCGATGTTCCTCCCTCTCTTTCTCCCTCCCTTCCTCTCACTCTAAAAAATAAATAATATCTTTTTGTTTTGAATTTTAAAGAACCTTATAGTTATCTGGAAAAGCATGAAAATGTGACCCATATCCAAGAGAGAAATCAATCAATAGAAACAGATACAGAAATGAATGGGATGATGGAATTATCAGAAAGGAATTTCGAATAGCCATTAGAAGAGATAAAATATACTTTAAAAATCTCATTTACTTGGGACTTCTGACCAAGATGGAGGCCTAGACAGACACGCTGCATCTTCTTCCATAACTAAGAAAGAATAATACAACTACCTCAAACCTAGAGACAACCAGAAGTTCCAGAGTATCAAGCTGCATGGAGGTCCAACAAACAAAGATATAAAGAAAAAATACTCATCCAGACAGGTAGGAGAGGCGGAGCCAGGGTGGAAAGTACGCAGTGTGGTGGTGGCAGCAGCGGCAGCAACAGGCCAGCAGAAAGTGCAGTCAAACATTTAAAAAAGTCAAGAGGGACACCTGGGGAGCACTCCCAGCACCAGACCAGACCACACAGCTCATAGTCCCAGCGCCAGGGAAATTAAAGCCTCATTGCCTCTGACTGTGCAAACCAGTGGGGGTTGGGGCAGAGGAAGAAACTGCCAGTCTCTCAGCAGAATCTGCTTGTTTAAAGGGCCCCCGTGGTCCTAGAATGTCCACAGACCCACCCACTCTGGGAATGACGGGCAACAGCTAGAGGGGTGCCAATCCCATATAGAAGTGGGAGAGGTGCCTGGAAAAGGGGTGAGTGCTGGGCAAGCTGCATTGTTCCCTCACAGATCCCTCCCCCACATACAGCACCACAACGTGGTGAAAC
The DNA here is from genome assembly GCF_987537825.1 of Furipterus horrens. Lineage (NCBI taxonomy): Eukaryota > Metazoa > Chordata > Mammalia > Chiroptera > Furipteridae > Furipterus > Furipterus horrens. The sequence continues at coordinate 187,631,373 of NW_028327175.1, forward strand.
GGGTCCCCCTATACAGACGAATCCCTAAGGCTGCACCCCTTACAACGTAATAGGAGTGACAGCTCTACCTAAGACACAGAGGTAAACAAACACAGGAGCCTGTCAAAATGAGAAGACAGAGAAGTATGGCCCAAAAGAGGGAATAGATCAAGGTTCCAGTGGGAGAACTAAGCGACGAGGAGATAGCCAACTTAACAGACACAGAATTCCAAACACTAGTGATAAAGATGCTCACAGACTTGACAGATATGCTTGAGTATGGCAAATGCATAAGAGAAGTGAAGGCTATACTAAGTGAAATGAAGGAAAATCCACACAAAACCAATGGTGAAGGGAAGAAAAACAGGGTTCAAATCAATGATTTGGAACATAAGGAAGAAAAAAACAGTCAACCAGTACAAAATGAGGATACAAGAATTGAGAAAAATGAGGAGAGGCTTAGGAACCTCTGGGACAACTTTAAACATGCCAATATCCAAATCATCGGGATGCCAGAAGGAGGAGAAGAAGAGCAAGAAAACAAAAGCTTATGTGAAAAAATAATGAAGGAAAACTTCCTAAATTTGGCAAAGGAAATACACATACAAGTTCAGGAAGCACAGAGTCCCAAGCAAGCTAGACCCAAAGAGGACCACACCAAGACACATCATCATTAAAATGCCAAAGGTTCAAGATAAAAAGAGAATCTTAAAAGCAGCAAAAGAAAAGCAGAGCGTTACCTACAAAAGGGTACCTAGAAGATTATCAGCTGATTTCTCAAAAGAAACTTTGCAGGCAAGAAGGGACTGGCAACAAGTATTCAATGTAATGAAAAGCAAGGACCTACAACCAAGATTACTCTATCCAGCCAAGCTCTCATTTAGAATGGAAGGGCAGATCAAGTGCTTCCCAGACAAGGTAAAGCTAAAGGAGTTCATCATCACCAAGCCATTATAATATAAAATGTTAAAGGGACTTACTTAAGAAAAAGAAGATCAACACTATGAACATTAAAGTGACAACAAACTCACAATTATCAAAAACTGAATCTAAAAAATAAAAACAAAAACAAACTAAGCAAACAACCAAAACAGAAACAGAATCATGGGTATGGGGATCATTTGCAGAGTTATCAGCTGGTGGGGGGAAGAAATGGGGAAATGGTCCAGGGACTAAGAAGCATAATCAGTTGGTACAAAACAGACAGGGGGAAGTTAAGGATAATACAAGAAAGGGTGAAGTCAAAGAACTTACATGCACAACCTATGGACATGAACTAAGAGGTGTGGGATTGCTGGAGGGAAGGGGGCACTGGGAAGAGGGGAGCAAAGGGAAAAGAAATTGGGACAACTGTAACAATATAATCAATAAAATATACTAAAAAAAAGCTCATTTACTCTTAAAGAATGCGAGGAGGAGAGGAGAAGGGACAAAGAACATGTGGCCCAAATAGAAAACAAATAGCAAGATGGTAACTTGAAGGTAAATAGGTTATACACTCCAATTAAGGGGCAGAGGTTGTCTTATTGGATAAAAGTAAAATAGAAAATTATCACATGGGGAAGGCAAATGTCCAGTTTGATCTATTCACCAAGATTAACAAGTTAAGTAATGGGAGATAAGACTGGGAAGTTTGAAGCCAAATTCTGTTGGGTCCTAGATGTCAAATCCTATGCTTATAACAGACACTTGTGATTTCTGTGTGCAAATAAATAGCCCACACTCTGAAGCAGAATGACCTTCTGAAAGAACAGGTCTAAAGCTGACTTCGTTTTCAGAATATTTTATTAGATAAGGAAAGTAAATCTTTATCCCATCTCCTGATTTTTATTTTCCTTGAGAGGAAACAGGGTGGCTGTGGTCATACCTTTCAGCTGCCCAAGCCAACAATGCATAAATAAGCCAGATGACAAACAAAATGATCTCTAAGCTACATACTACGGTCTTTCCTTTATAAATGAAAATGTACTTGGGAACCAAAGAAAGTTGTAAGTCTAATCTCCCCTTGTCATTAAATCAATTTTTAAAAATTAAATACAACATTACTCAAAACTGTAGTTCTTAGAAGATATTGCCTTTTATTTTATTATTGTCATTATTATTGTTGTTATTTCATTTTTCAGTGGCCACCGAGTATGAAAGTTCCTAGAGTCAAAGGCATAGGAAGACATAGGAAAGATATTGCTTTTGCCTGAGTTTCATGAAGCTGATATCAATCTTTTATTTTATAAACTGCAGCCTGGTTATTGCTCCAAACACAGGATTTGGTGCATTAAATGTGGCACTGGCAGGAATACAAATGAGACGTTTCCCAGTGATACTAAGCAGGGAGATCTGGGGAAGGACTGACTTCCCTGCCACACCTGGAGAAAGCAACTCAGGAAAGGTCACAAAGCAGCTGGATTTGGGAGGTAAATCTGAGCTCAGCTGACTCAATGAACGAGTTGGATATAGTTTTTTTTTCCCTCGTAAGAGGAGAAAGGATGAAAGATTTGACTGAACCTCAGAAGGGAGTCTGACTTGGTGAGGTTGAACCCAGACCTCAGAATCAGAAGATCTAGAGTTTATTCCAAACGCAGACCTAAATAGTCCACCTCTCTGGGCTTCAGTTACATTTGTGTAGCAGTTAATCTCCAAAAGTCCCTCTGAGCTGATATTTTAAGGACCTATATGAAGCAATCATTCATATTTGAAAAATGCTTTTCAAAACACCAGTTTTCTTGATGCTAATGGCAACCTTGAAAGGAATGAAGGGGATATGAGTAAGGGAATGAGTTAGCTGAGATTTAATTAAGCTGAAGGACATACAGTCAGCTAACCAATTCCCAGATCTGGTCCCAGGTTACATGTGTTCTGGCTTCTAATCATGTGTCCTTTATCCCTCACTGCCTTTCAACCAAGAGAATATAAGACCTATTTAAAAGGGAACATTCACACAAAATGGGGAAATGGTGCTTTTGAGTTCCTCGGGAAGGATTTGGATCTGAGACCAAACTATAAAAATGGAATGGAGTGATCTTTCTGGTCAGGATTGAACTGGAGTTTGCCCTACTCCTGGGTATATGCTCAAAATTGAAAACAGGTCCTGAAGCAAATCATTGTACACAAATGTCATTAGTGTTGGGATAATAAATGAGTCTTTATGTTACAGGACATCTGGATCATTTCTTCATGGACAACCATTTAAAGGCAAAATCCTTAACTTCCAAAGTCCCCTGTCATCTATCCTTCTCTTGCCTTTCCAGTCTAAGTCCTCACCACTCCTTCTCACGCGCCACGCTCTCCAGTTCCTCCCCGCACCTGCCCACGTTTCCCGCCGCAGTTCTGGCTCACATATTTCCTTGGTTGATAATTGTATCCTCTTCCTTCATGTAAACACATCTCCACGGTTCTAAAAAGCATTCTCTGATTCTTCAAGCTGGAAGTGCTCCTCTCTCTTTCTCCTCTAAACACTTTTCTCTTTCTTCTCTTTATATTTTACTTCTTTCCAATATTTTAATTATTCCTGAACTTGGCTTTAAGTGGTGCATTCCTTTAAAAAGAATATGGGCGGAAACAGAACATGGATTTAGGGATTCAAATCAATCTTATCTTGATCTCCTAGGGTGCCAGGAGCCGCTAATGGGCACCTCAAATTCCATATAACACAGCTCAATACAGAGTAAGTGCACAATAATATCTATGGAATGTTATTCATTTTATTTCAAGGCCACTTCAACATTAAAACTCTTTTTCAATCTTTATTCACTAACATATTTTAAAGCTGGCTTTTGGAGTAGTAACATTTAACACCAAAGCAAATTGGTGAAATAGCTGAGGACTTCCGTGAGCACTTTTAGGGAATTTTCTCCTAGAAAAAGGGGGAAACACTAAAGTCCAAGACTCGGGATCTCTTTCCTATTGCACAATTCTGCTATTACTAGGAGAACTTTTGCCTTGGAGACAGAATTTTCTTTGTGATATATTTTTAAATCCCCCAGGTGGAAACATGCTAAGCTGAAAGAAAATATCTTCATTTCATTGTTTTCAGCCCTTATTCAATTGACTACTAACACACATACCTAATCATGGCATATATTTAAAGTCATGAAATATTTACAGTGCAGTGCCTAAGGCAGGTGATGTATAGTTATATTCATTCTACAGCTCAGTGAATTCTGAATACAGAGACTCAAATGATCTTCTCAAGTGATTGTGTCAGTACAAAAAAACTTCCCTTAAAAATATAGTTCATCTCCAGAATTTTATTTTCATTCTGAAAGATGGTGTTCTCTGGATATGTCTTAGATGATACAAATAAATCGAGGCTATAGCTCTTTCCTATGGTCATCAAAGCACATTCTGCCTTGTGACTGAATCATTTCTGAGCAGGTGACACTCTTCCTGCTGTTCCTAACATGTTAAAGCTACCACATAAAAGGCTCTGTCTAAGTATGTATTTGCTAAGTGAAATAAAAAATCTCAGTTGAATTTCCCTGAGTTCTGAACAACTCCCCACTAGTGTTTCACGGTCTCACAGAAAATGCTGGCTTCATCAGTGAGTTTGTAATCCTGGGCAATTACAAGTTCCTGGTGGCAGACATGATTCCAAGGCTAACATGCCAAGAGCCTTCCTTTGTCAGAGACTGTTTTACTAACCTCTATATTTTACTCATTGGCCTCTTTAAGTCATGTTGCTTCTGCAAGTTTCCTCTCTCCAGTGATTCCACAGCCATCATTTTGGGGGCTCTTCTTTTTCCTTTCTCGCTTTGGACAATAATCACTAGAATCAGTTCATGGGCACTCGATCAATATTTGTTGAATAAACAGAAAGTTATTTGTGAACCTTTGTTGCCACATGTGAGGTATTGTGCTAGGGGCCAGAGATGACATTGTGAGGACAAATATGGCGTCTTACACTGTGCACTTCATAGTCTAATGGGAAAAACAGACCATCAGTCAATCACAACAAAATAAAGGCTGGCTCACAGATGTGACAAGTACTATGTAAAAACAGCATGACACCTTCTGGAGAGATCAAGGAAGTACCAGTATTAACAAGTCTCACTCTAAATTGTACGATAGGTGAATTATATCCCAATAAAGTTGCAATTTAAAAAAACGAGTCTTAGGTTGGGTTGGAAGACATAGGTCTACAGGCCGAGTTAACATTTAGGGACACTGCCAATAACAGGGAGATGCCACCTCATTTTACAAAGACAGAAACAGGGGCGCAGAGAGGTTGTATTCTTGCCCAGAACTCACGGCTAGTACCTGGTTGCATCTGTTTTAGAACTGTGCTTCTAATCACTGCAGCCTTTCACATGCTACTTCCATAACAGAAAAATAAGATAAAAATTTCCCTTTGATTTAATAAAATTAAGATAAGCAACCAAAATGTCTTTCAATAAGTGAATTAGACACAAACTGATGTATTTATACAATGGAATATTATTCAGTGATAAAAAGAAATAAGCTATCAAGCTATAAAAAGACATGCATAAATCTTAAGTATTGTTAAGTTCAAGAAGACAGTCTGAAAAATCTACATGCTGTTTGAATCCAATTATATGGAATTCTAGAAAAGGAAAAAGTATAGAGACAATAAAAGGATGCATTTTCCAGGAGCTTAGGGGAGAGGAGTGAGGTCAGAATAAATAAAGAACAGGCATTTTTTGTAGGTGGGGAAATTATTCTATATGATACTAAAAGTGTGGACACATGACACTATGCATTTATCCAAATGCACTGAAACTTATAACACAAAGAGTGAATCTTAATGTATGCAAATTGAAAAAAATCATTTAGGAGGTTAAGGGAATCCCAGGATGGGATGCAGAATGTGACAAAACAACCTAACTGCATTAAAATGCATGAAGCAACCTCACTAAAGGGAGTGGGAGAAAAGGGTGCGAACCTGAGTAACTTTGGAAGTGAGTGGACTGAATATAAACACTGTACTGGGACAAATGTGAGGCTTAATCAACTATTATGAACTAACTCCATTGTAACCACACCACCATGTTATTCCTTTTTCTTCTGACCTGAAGTTTTGCTCTGAAAATTTCTGATGGCAATCTCCAATTTTTTCTACTATAACTTACTGGATAATTTATTTGAGTACTGAAGGGTTTTTCTTCTTTAAAGTATAATAATTTTATTATAATATGTCCTGTTGGTAATTCTGGGTCTATTTATTTAGTTTTGGAATATTCCATTTCCATGTGTACTTTCAAATTTGGGGGTTTTTTAATCTTAGGAATGTTTTCTAGAATTATATTTTCAATATTTGTTCTACCTCTTTGCTTTGGTTTTCTTCTTTGGGGAAACCTCTATTATATGAGGTCTGTCCAGAAAAAGTCCAACTATTGTTAATAGAATGAGAATGATTTGCACGACATCAATGTAAACTGGCAGTCAAGGAGAGTGGACTGAGATGCACATGTATGAACAATGGCAACTTCACTGTACTAGTCAGTGGGGGCAGTAGATGCCATTGAGTGAGCATGTGTACCATGTGGCTATCACATTCAAAATGTCTGAGCGAGTAGACCAACAAATCTGCATCAGATTTTGCATTAAACTTAAACATTCCTCTGCGGAAACTAGTCAGATGATTCAGAAGGCCGCAACTATGGGCAACTGGTGATTGGCAGCTTCATCACAACAACACATCCACTCATGCATCACATCTCATGCAGTTTTTTGGCAAAGCATCAAATCACCCAGGTGACTCAACACCCCAACAGCCAAGATTTGGCACCCTGCAACTTCTGGCTTTTCCCAAAACTAAAATCACCTTTGAAAAGGAAAAGATTTCAGACCATTGATGAGATTCAGAAAAATATGATGGGGCAGCTGATGGTGATTGGGAGAAGTGTGAGGCCCCAAGGTACCTACATTGAAGGTGTCTGAGATGTCATTGTCCTATACACAATGTTTCTTGCACTTTCTTGAATAAAGTCTGTTTTTCATATCACATGGCTGGATACCTTCTGGACAGACCTCATATAGATGTTGACATTTTTTTGCCTGTCTTCCGTATTTGTCGCCTTCTTTTCAATCCTTTTCATTTGTTTTACTTTGAATTTTTTAAAATTTCCTTTTACTCACCTTGTACTTAAGATATTGTCATGCTTGTTTGCGTTCTTTTTTAGTCTTGTTTAAAACTTTTTTTTTCCTAATTCTTTCCTGGGTTCTCACTAAATTTTTCAGCTTTTCTAATTGTTTTATATTGTTCCTGCATGTAGTGTTTTTAAATCTGTAAATGAGTTTTCAAACACCATCGTTTCCATCTGTTTTATGGGCATGTCTTTTTTATGTGGTTTCATTGCATGTCATTCTGTACCTTTTCAAGTTTGCATAGCTTTTTAAAGATTTTATTTATTTATCTATTTAGAGAGAGGGAAAGGAAGGGATAAAGAGAGGGAAACATCAATGTGTGGTTGCCTCTCATGCACCTCCAACCAGGAACCTGGCCCACAACCCAGGCATATGCCCTGACTGGGAATTGAACCAGTGACCCCTTGGTTCACAGGCCAGTACTCAATCCACTGACCCGTGCCAGAGCTGTACAGCATTTTACCTCAATCATTTTTTCTGTTATTTTTTTTTATAGGAAATTAATTTTTCTGAAGTTCTAGGAGGCTTGAACATGAATAGTTTTTATTTAAGGCTCTTAGACCCTTTCCCTCACTTTTGTGGTTGATTTGATGATGTTCAAAGTACAGTGCTTACCTTCTCCCATCTCCTGGCTGGTCCCGGACTGAACTTCTCTTTCCTTTGTCTCTACTGCACCTGCCTGGCTCCAGTTTGGACCGTTCGGGCAGCTTCTTGTCAGTGCGTCACTGTGCCAGCAGTTCGCAAATCCTCACTCACCAGCTGGAGTGTGCGAACAGCTCCCGGTTCCTTGCTGTTCTGAGTGGCTCACTGGTTATCCCACGTCCATCAGACCACTCCACCCCCACCCCAGTCACTTCCTTCAGCTTCCTACTGCACAGATGCTGATAGCAAGCTCATTGGTCTTCACCTGCTCATACTAGGGGGATGTGGGTATACTTTCCACCTATATTTGGTGTAGTCTCATACATGAGTCTTAGTTTTGCTATCCCAGTTTCTCTGTTTTCATGTAATAATCTGGAGAAATTCAAAAACTATACCTGCCACCATTTTGCCAGAATCTGCATTTGTTTTTAAATTATGACCCTATGTAGTTAATTTTTACTCTCTGTACTCCAAGTACTTCCAGCAACTATGAACACAGCATTGACTTTAAAATTGACAAGCACCCTCCCACACCCCCACACCCCGCCCACCCTATTCCAGCCCTCCTATTGCATTTTGTGTCATGTCATTGCTGGGATAGATCCCCCAGCTGTGGAAATACCATAGGCAAGCCCTCTCTCGTGGTTTGAGTACAACCTTGGCTCCTCTCACAACTCCCCACTCCCATCTGATGAGAAATGACTGATAGTTGTCAGTGCCAGGAAGTTAGATGCCAGGATGGGCCCTCGGGCTGAGCAAGTGCTGAGAACGGGGGTGGTGGGGCCGGCCCCCTCACAGGACACGCCACACAGATGGGTTTTTTTTTGTTGTTGTTGTTTTTTACCAGAGGGTGAACAGCTTCTGGAAGGGAGCCCCTGGGTGTTGACAGCAGAGGCCCTTCCTTGAATCCTCACTGTCTTGAACATAAAACTTCTCAAGGGTATGAAGTGAGCAAGACAAAGAAACAAGACCAGCTTCCCTAGAATTGTTCCATAAACTTAGCATTGGGTTTATTTTTGCACCGAACCTTTTTCTAAATCACTTATCTAAAAGGAAAGAAGAGAGTCTTTCGATCCGCATTTTTCTCTCATGTTTCTTCAGAGCTCCTGCACAGTACAGTTTTATCCTGGTCCTTCATCTTTCTGGGGCCACCTCACCTGGTTTGTGTCTCTTGGACTTAAATGCCAAGACAGGCTGGTCAAGGCAGGAAGCTCCAGGAAACTTTGCTTCTTGGGCTTGGGCTTGAGCCAATTAAATCAACTTTGCCCTCAGGCTGCCTTGGGAAGTGACAGGCCTAACAGCCTGATGAACAAACAGTGGATGTGCCGTCACACTTGAGTTACACTCTGTTTAAATTCCAAAATCAACTGACTCACAACCCCTATTTTCTGCGAGAGGGAAACCTTCCAGGTACCAGAGACGATGGCTGGAATCCTGAAGGGGAGGTCTTTTGACTTTTAGAGAAATGACAGATGAGAAACATCATTAACACATCCTATCATTTGAGGAGAAACTTTTAAGTCCAATCCTATGGAACATATTAGAATTACAAGCAAGTGGGAGCCAAAGGCATTCAAGAATTGATCTTGGGTGAGTCAAAATATATCCTGTTATTGTGAGACCACATTACAAACACAACCTGAGAACGGGCCATGCTATTTCACTCCCTCCCACAGAGCACGTTGGAATCAATGATCCTTGAAAGAAGAAAACAGAGGAGGGGCGGTGAAAGTTGGCAAGATTGTTTTTCAGCACTGTCATTTTAGGCTCACCCTATCAGTAACATTTTCTTTGCTGCCACCCTGGTTCTAAATGGTAAATATAGATTAGTTCCTTTCATTTCCTGCTCAGCTAGTTGGAGAAAGTAACGGACTTTGCCAACCATGCTTTAGGGAATGACAAAACTGATTATATTTATTCATCTTTCAAAGCCACCCAAAGCAGAGATTAGTTTTTTAAAAACATAGCCATAGAGTGCAATAGTCTACAGTCATTAAAAATAATTAGATCTACATGTACCAATATGGAAAAATAAACTGGCTATATTGCCAAGTTCAAAAAGCAAATTGGATATATACAGAATGACCCAATTTTTGTACAAGGGATATATGTGTGTATGAATATATTCCTTCATACCTACACACATACTCATTCTATATGTAACTGACTACTGAATACAAAGAAAGAAATCAGCAAATATATATAGCATATATTATTAAACATATAAATATACTCATATATTAGACATATATTTATATATTTAATGTATAGTATATATATCATATACAATAGTGGTTATACGGGTACATCATAGCTTGCCCCCTAGAGAAGCACACCCTAAAATAAGGATGTGCGTGTAGTTTGCTGAGGGAGAGCCCCAGGAAACAATGGTGGGAGAAAGGCAAATGAGAACCCAGACAGAAAGGAAGAAAATAAAGAACGTGTTATTAAGTGGGTTACCACGGTGGACAACCAGAGCTCAATCCCATGGAAAAACCTCAGGAGACAGTACAAACCACGCCTCAGACACCCCAGCCAAGGGGTGAGAAGTGAGTTTTCCCATCCCCGGCCGTGATGGTCTAAGGTCGCCAGGACATCAGCTCTGCCGGCCCTGTAGGCTTGCCGCACGTGTGCAAGTCGATAGAAGCCCATTGTCTACAAGTAATAAGACCGTGAGAGCCGTGGTGCTACGGTGAGATACCTGCCACGTCTACCGTAGGGCGGGCTGTGGAAGACTCTCTTTTGACATTATGTTTTTTTCATTGTTTTCTGCATATCAGTGACATTTTAAAATCAGGGGGAAAAACTGTTCATAAAAATATTCACCAAAATGTTAGGTTTTCCAAAGAAAAAGAGGCTTACCACTAAGCCAGACAATATACAGGGAGGTCAGGGATCTCTCCTCAAAGAGGGCCTTCCACCTGGAAAACGTCTGCGCCGGAGGCCACCAGCCCTGGAAACGGACTCACCTGACATGCAGGGTGGGCAGTGCCGTGAGGAAAGAGCCGAGACAGAGCACCTTTGGACATTTTATTCATTGGTCATAAATACCATCTCATGAGCAGCAAGTGATCAGGAATAATGTCCTAGCACCTGGAACTTGACAGTCACAGAGCACTCACTGTTTCACCACCACCAGCCAGAGAACTCGCTGTGGCTGCTCAGGCGGCTCCCCGATCACGCGTTCAGCTTTGTGGGGCCCCTGCTTCCGGTGCAGCAGGTTTATTCTTGGCTCATTCTCAACAATTTTTAAAAAATCATAAAAGATCAAGTGTTTGCAAGAAAATATCAAAGAGGATAAGAAGATTTTCAGGTCTTCTTAGAGTCTCAAAGTAAAAAGTAAATAGATTACTGAGTAGGAAAGGAGAGGAGTAAGGGGGAGAGGCCAGGGGCTGCCGGGTTTCTCCCTTCCCCAGAGCACTTTACAAAAGCAAACACCAGGGAGGGGTTAATGCCGCCTGGAGATGGGCTGCGTCTCTCTGATGAGCCACTCGAGCGCTTCCTGGCGGCCCTGCCTCTGCAGTTCCTTCCCAATCACGTCCCTGCAGGTCTGGTGGTAGTTGTTGAGCCAGTCACACTACAAGAGGGACAAGGACAAAAAAGCACAGGGTGTTCACCATCACACCTTTACCAAAGGCTACGCAGGCAGACAGGGAGGGCTCCCCGTGCTGAGATCCCAGACGGGAGTCAAACTCTTCCGCCCTGCTCAGGGACAAGGGACTTCCTTGTGTCTATTTCCCTAGGAAGAGGTGGGATGAGGCCACATCACTTATGGTGGAAATGCTCCCCGAATAGTCTACTACATGTGGATTGGCAGTGACTGTGAGGGGACCGTAAATACCCAATGGCAGCCATGGCCTTGGGCTTCCAAGAACAGAGAAACCTGTGACCAGGTGCTCCTCCAGCAGGACTGTGGGAACCATACCCAAAGGCCATTAGGAGAGGGAGGGGACAGGGGTCTCATAGCTCCTGCAACCCCACCCAAGTGGCCTCATTCCCCTACACCTGAGCCATCTTAGGGTGCAGGGGTGGAGAGGGAGGGCCTGAAAAATAGCCCCTGGGCTGCTATGAAGGCTTCTGCTAAGGGACACGCCCGAAGCTGGCCTGCCAACCCGCTGAGCTCCTATCCTGTACCCACTGACAAAGCTGAACAAGCTAGGCTGTGGGTCTTGGGAGCTAGGGCCAAGGACTCTGATACTGCAGGGTGGGGTAGGGAGAAAGCTGGACTGCCAGGCTCTCAACTGAATGCCGCCACCACATCAGGAGATAAAAGAGGTAAAAAGGAAGAAGGTCGGGCAGGACTTGGTGCCTGAGGGCAGGCTGATCCACTGGGTCTGATGGTTCAGGTCCCACATCTGTAAAAGGGTGAGACTGACCCCTAGTTGGGGGACAGGGTGGAGGCTGGAGTGAAGTAAGTTTCTACCAAGAGGACAACAGCCCTCTCCCGTCACTGTCCGTAAGTGGGCCTGACTGGGCGCCCAGCTGCAGCGAGGCTGGCAAACTGCCACCCCCATGGGTGTGGTTGTTGTGATGAGCCAAATGCCATTAAGGAAGGTAGTACTGTGACAAAATCATGGGCTCCAGGGACTACTGTCTGGACCAGGGACCAAAGCCCAGCCAAAGGGGTCAAGATATGAGAACAGACAAATGGGGTGATGGTGCCAGCTGGCTCTGACCTACATCTGGGGCTCTAATCCCCACGGATGAAAGGCCTACTAGCTCCTGCTGGCAGCTGGGGAAGGGGCAGTGTCAAAAGGAAGCTACGTGCTGAGTCTGCAGCAAGGCCAAGCCGGGCTTCAAGGCAGACTGCCGTCAAAAGCAGCTCAACAGTGAAGGCCGCAGCAGGAGCCAGCCATGGACCACAGCAGAGGTCCCAAGGCCCTTCTAGAAGGGAGAGGAGGAGGAAGAGGGTGTGCAAAGACAGCCTCATGGCACCTGAGCAACCTCCCAAAGGCTCTGCAGGTTCACATCCAACCCAAATCCTCTGCTGCCATCTGGTGACAATACATGGGAGTGCTGGCCCAACCCCAAAACCCCCAAAAGTGACAGTTAAGAGTAGGCTTGGGAGACAGTAAAGGGCCACAACCACGTATTTTACTATCCCAGTGAACAGAATCTTATTGTGGGGTACTGCATCATACTCTGCTTGATATGTTAAATACTACTGTCTATGGTTATCTGTGGAAAATGTTTATGATCCCAGAGTAAGAAGTTATCTGTCCTATAAAAACTAAATGGACAAAAGATAGTTAGTTCAGTGATCTGGGTGTTCAAGGTATAGTAATGAACCCTGGATGAGACGGAGCTATCTGGCTGCTCTGTCCACTGTCACAGGGCAGACTGGGAGTCATGGGTTAATAACACTCTCCTTCAAGGAAACAAGCCCTCCCTTAACCTTCCTCACGCACTACTTCCCTAGAAGTGGGATGTCACATGGGAGAAGTGCCTGCTAATTCGCACGCTTTTTGTGCACAGCAAGGACTGCATGACATAGAGAACTACTTGGCAGGAAGCCATTCCCTTGGGTTTCCAACAGAACCCAGTGACTTATTCCTGGAGAGTGTCTAGCTGAGACACTGGAAGCTGTGCCCAAGGGCCATTACACCAGATTGTTTCTGATGGGACAGAAGCTTCTAAGCAGGGTGGCTCCTATGGCCACGGGGTGTTCTCATCCCCTTTCACCTAAGTCCTCCCCCATGGGGCCGGAGAAAAGCCCCTGGACCGCTGCAGGGACTCTCAGGGCTGAAGAGACACTGCCAACCTTGTGCTGCAGGCAGCTTCCTGTTCTGCATCCGCCTACAAGCTGAACAAACCAGCAGCAGTGAGCCGGTTCGGGTCCTGAGACGGGGAACATCTGGCTGAACCACGGACACTGGTGGGCAAGCGGAGGTGCCCAAGCACAGAGGGAAGCTAAGCAGAAAGTGGGTGACGGTCCTCCATCACCCACCTGTGAGCCAGATATGGCAGAGAAGGCTTCCAGCCGGGAGGCTCCATGCCCAGCTCTGTAGGAGGGGCTCCTCGGGCCTCAGAGGGACTCTCACATAGCGCCATGCACCAGGCCCAAGCGGGCCCCCAAGGATGCTCCTGCCTCAGAGGCCCCAGGGCTGAGGCCAGTGGCTGCCTCGGGTAACAAAAACTTCTTATTTCTCAAGTAATCACCATGCCTGTCCAGCTTTTGGCTCCCGCCAGGCGCTTGCCTTCTGACGGCACTCCTGACCCGCCTGGTTCTGGAATTTGTGTCCTGGCTTCTGTCTCCCTGGCCTGGGAACTATTTTGTCTGTCCAGTGCTGACTGCTCCTGCCCTTTTCTGACCCTTGTCTCTGCTCTGACCATGATCCCTCAAGCCTTCCTCCAACATCCCGAGCCTGCCAGCTCCCTTGCCTTGTGAGCCTGGGGAGCCACCCTAAGATGGGAAGAGGTTTCAAGACCTGTAACCCTCTGAGCTAGACAGGTGATCACCATTGTGCTCCTGCTTTGTGAAGGGTGTCACAGCCCAGAGTGAGCCGAAGAACAGGCATCACCTCTATGTATGAAAACTAGGCACATGAAAATAGATTTGCTTTTCTTTTTCTTAATGTTTCACACAACCGCAGACAACAACCTGCTATGTGCAATAGCCAACAGACCCCACCACCATCTGGTTGCTGTAGGGAAGACACATGGCCCTTGTTTGCTAAACATGTCTCACAGCAGCCATGGCTCCCGCCCTCCTGGTGAGCAATGGCACACGCTTCCACCCAAAGAACTTGGGGGGAGCAGGGCTATCTCTACCTCGAGGTCCCACAAATACAGGACAAGTGCCTCTAGTGCTCAGGAGACCTAGGATCCTAAGACTCAGTTGGCCTGGACCTCTGACTTCAAAAGGGAGAATGCAGTAGAGAACACAAGGGGGCGCTCCACCCCACCCCCACTGCTGCCCTCGCCCGAGACTCGCTCATTACCTCTTTGTCGGTAAGAGAATCCACATCTATCATTTTGGTCTGTATGGGAACCAAAGTCAGAGGCTCGAAGGTCAGGCTCCCCCGGTTACTGAAGTTATACTGCGGGAGAAGGAAGAGAACAGAAGTTTTGACTCCTCCTTACCACAGTGAACCATCGCGAGGCCAGTCCCACCGGTCACAGCCAGCCCTCAGAGCCGGGTGGGACTGGCACCCAAGAACTGACTAGCTGGTCCGCGTTTCCGACAGGTACAGGAGCCATGATGAACACAACTGAGGCCACACTCTCCACGAGCTGCTCTAGGTGCAGACAAAGCCTGTGCCACCAGGAGAAGCCCTACCCAGGGGGCGCTGAGGGGCTCCCAGGAGCAGGGCCACAGGACTGCTCTCCACCATGATGGCGAGGAAGCAGGGCAGGGTCTGGGGCTGTGTGTGTTTGGGAGCTTCTCTGGTTTTGACTCTCAAGACCCTGATGAGGTATAATACCTAAAATCACTTTTTAAACAGTCAAATATGTGGCCAGCCCTGACCCAGCTAGGCCCAACAGGTGACAGACAGAAAGGGTGCCCCTCTGAGGAATATGGGACGGCCTGGGCACGTAGCAGCAGGCTGGGTCTCTGTTCCTGGCAGGGTCTTTGGGAGGGAGGCGAGAGGCGACTTTCAAGAACAGTGACTTCACTGCAGAAGCAGAGCACAGACCCTGCAGTCAGCCACACTGGAGGTGAAGGAAGCTACATCCCTCCACCTGTGCATTTCCATAGTCGCCAATGCAGGAGGAACAGACATGTCTTTCAGGTAAGGCTTAGCACCTAAAGCCCTGTGACCTCAGAGCAATACTGATGGGGGGAGGGTGAAACACCTGTCTTCCTAAGGGCAACACACCTGTCCTACTGCCTGCCCATGAGGCCTAATGTGTGGGTTCCTCGGCCTTACCTGAGAAAAAGAGCCTGGGGCATTTGTTAAAAATGGTTTCTGGGCCTGAAAACTAATTCGGGGTCTGGGAGGGGCCTTTGAACAAGCACCCCCAAGCAGAGGAGACTTCGTGACAAGATGCTGCCTCTAGTAAACTCAGAGCCCCTGACTGAGGCTCCTCGTATTCCATTTCCGGGTCCCAGCTCACTAAGGATTTTCTTTCTGGCTTCGCAGAGGAGAGTGAGTTCCACAAAAGTCCCTGGTGTCAGGGAAAGGACACTCCATTTTGGCTCCAGTCAAATGGCACAGTCTTGGCTCCAAATGTAAAAGTCTTCACCTTCCCCCATTAAGGAATAAAGAAATTTTTAAAAATAAATACATCAATTACTCACCTTGGTCTTCACAGGAACCACTAGTACAACATTCTCAATGCGAATTCCAAAAGCTCCATCTTCATAGTACCCTGGTTCTGAAACAGACCAAGCCCCCACATGAGAAGCGGTCCGCGATGAAGAGGACACACACAGCTTTCCCTCCTGGGGTGGCAGCCCGCCCCAAAGAGGGGGCAGTAGCAGATGAAGGGCCCGCTCAATCCACATGCAAGAGCCCAGAGATGCCCCCTTCTCCCAAGTGGCCACTTCTAGTAAGCACTTGAGGTACCAAAACAGGTTATGAGGTTCCTGAAAATGGGCTACAGAGCAGGGAAGACAGTAACCAGGGACCCGCCAAGTGAATCATGATACATATCCGAGAGGCATGATGATACTGGCATTACAATATATTCACAAGCATTTGGTGATGTTATAGGAAAAGGCAATATATTAAGAAAGCAGAATACAGACAGTAGGTCCAGTATAACCTCAATTTTAAAAGATATATACATATACGAAAGACCAAAAGCTAACATATCACAATATTAAGTCATGTTTTCCCTGGGGTGGTTAGATTATAAATAGTGATTTTTTTCTTCATACTGCTCCAAATGTCTCCCTTTTTCTACAATGAACATGTATCACTTTTATGGTCAGAAGAGGTTGTTTCATTCAAGGTGACAAGGAGGGGAAATTATTTCCAATTTACTTTAAAATAATTAAAATATAAGAAACAACAAGGAGCTTTCAAAGACACTGAGGATCCAGACACACATACAATTGGGGGGGGGGGGGGGTCAGGGGAAGCACCTACCATCAGTGACAATCATGCCTGCCTCCAGGGGCTCATCGGAGAACGTTTTGTAACTGATACCGCAAGGACCCTCGTGAACGTTCAGAAAAGACCCAACACCATGGCCTGTTCCGTGCAGGTAATCCAAGCCAGAATCCCATAATGCTGAGCGGGCAAAAGAGTCGAGAAGGTGGCCTAAAAGACAAATAAAGGACCATTGGCTTTTCAATTTACAAAGCACTTTAGAGATCAGACTTATTATGTTTAGCTCCAGAAGGTGAAACAGAAGCCAGGGTAAAAGTTACTAGAGGGTTCAGATTTCAGCCCAGCACCAGGAAGAACTTTCTAACAATCAGGGCTCCTGAGGAGGGCAGCTCCTTGGCCAGGTAGCTCAGTCTGATGCTGGAGGACCATCTGCCCAGGATGCTGGTGAGGGGATGGTCACCTGCAGCCGGTAAGGGCTGCATTACATAACATGGACGTTCCTTTCCCACTCCCGGGACCCTGGTGTTTCAGAATTACAAAGACAGGATTCTAAGCAGTCTACAAGCAAGTAGGTATATATATCTAAAGTCCAGTGCCCAGTAAAATAAATCCCACCAAAGGTCCTGAAAGAAGGCACTGGTCCAGGGCTGAAGGACAGACAGGAGGTTACCTCAACTTCCACTGGGGCCCTGAGGCCCTCCTGCCCTGCTGCCCTCTCCTAGAAGCCACCAGCCTGTGTCATCCAACACCAGCAGTGGTCAGGAGTGATGCCCACAGCTGATACAAGGACAAAAACCCTATGCCCAGCTCCTTGGGAGGCGCTTTGAGCTCAGTTAGCAGGTCCAGGAGACTCACTCTCTGCAGCACCCCACGCCTTGCCCTGGGCTAGGGGCCGACACAGAGAGGGAAGGAAATGTTCTCCACTCAAACTCAGGCATTTGTGATGCCTGAACAAGAAAAAGCCTGCCATGTGGCAGAAGGAACCACCTACCTTTGGTTCCAGCTGGGAAAATGGCTGCGCTCACAGCTATGTGGCCCTTGAGGACATACGTGAAGCATTCCTGCCAAAGAAAACCCAGGGGACCGTTAAAGAACAGGCAAGGGCACTTCGATCCAGTAGTTTTCTGGTAATGCAGAAAGCCTTGCCTCTGAAGCATTGTTAGGAACACCACGCAGGAAAACAAAGTAAAAGTTTAAAAATCTGGTGGAAAAAAGGATAGTCTTGGTACCAATTATCCAGAAAGTCTTGAAATGAAATGTAGTAAAAGAAAACTGTCAGAGAGATGAGCCCACAGGTCTTCCCCTTATAATGAGCATTCTGACACACTCTACTTCATCTAAGCCTTAGAAAGACTGGGAAGAGTAATACAGTGATCCCTCACTTCTCACAGGTATGATGTTCTAGACCCCCGCCCCGTGATAGGTGAAAATCCGCAAAGTAGGAACCTTACATTTATTTTAGTATTTATATATATATATTTAAGGCTTTATAAACCCTTCCCACAAACTTATAAACTGTTTCCAGTTCCTTATTAACCTTATTGCACACTTTTATAAACACTACTTATGTTCTTAAACATATTCTACACTCTTAAACCTCCGTAACTTTAACAACATACGTATACAGTACCACAAAATCCCACGATATAGTGGAAAAATCCGTGACAAATAATTAAATATAATATTTTTTAAATCCTGCAATACAGTGAGGCCGTGATAAGTGAACCGCAATATAGAGAGGGACTACTGTACTCAGTACTGATGACACTAGCTAACATTACTAAGTTATTCCTCAGTGCCAGGCATGATACTAAACACTGTATGTTTCATCCCAAGCTTCGTGACTGAGCACTACTGTCATCCACTTTACAGAGAGGAAGGTTATGTAATTCTTAAGGGGCAGCACCTGGGCTCAGGCAAGCCTGCTTCAACACCTGTGCTCCTTACCAACATGCTACACTCAGGGGTTACCCCTACTGCCCAGACAATAAAAGTGCTGTCTGGAAAGTTAGTGGCTTACGGACCCTGGTCAGGTAGCTCAGTTAGTCAGAGCAGTGTCCCAATAACACCAAGGTTGTGGGTTTGATCCCTGGTCAGGGCCAAGAATCAACCAATGAATGCACAAATAAGTGGAACAACAAATTAATGTTTCTCTCTCTCTCTCTTTCTCTCTCTCTCAAAAATCAAAAAATAAAATAAAAGAGAAAGTTAGTTACTGGCCAGTAAGGTGCAAAGTCAAGACTAAACCCCACACTCCTCAGTCTGGTCTGGGGCTCTTTCCACAGCTCAAAAAGGGTCACATCAAAGGTGTCTCGACCCAAGGTCACTCTTATAAGACACTGGTGCCTACAAAGAGACAAGGCAAGGGACCAAGACAATGAAATCTGCCCCACTACATAACCTAAAACCCTCCTTCCTTCGATAAACTCCTGAAGGAGCTCCCTGAGATTCACTCAGAGACTCAGCCCACACTTACTAGGCAGTGACTATGACCCAGGAGCTTGCTCAGCTCAGGGAACCTTCACAGTCAGCCTTGGAGGCGGGAACTTTTATCCTCATTGTTATGGATGGTCCAAGTGTTTCATTCAAGGCCATGGAGCCAACAGACCAAAGAGAAGATCTGAAGCCTGGTCTCCAGACTCCTGGCATAGCATTCACTACCTCAGAGCTGTTTCTTCCTTTCCTTGCCAGAAAGACCAGAAACTGAGCAATGTACAGCACTGCAGAGGATTCCTACAGACATGAGCCCATAAACAGAAAGGCTCAACTTGAAAAAAATCTAGATACTTTTTATAAAGAGCATATATTTCACCATCCCACTCCCATCCTGAAAGAGATTTCCTGACTCAAGAGAAGGCCAAGGCTGTTTAAACTTGAATCTGAGCTGCTTTGACCTGAGCAGACAGAATGCTTTTAAAAGTTCACCAATAATTAATTAAGTGAATATCATAAAGCAGATAAGCCTGACTCTACAGTAATGGGCCATTTCACTATCCCACACATAATTTTTACTGATTTATACTCTCTCTTTTCATAAAAGCAATGCTCTTCTGAAGAAAGAAGAGGGCTTCTCAAATCTCCTGCCCCACCTTACCTTCTCATAGGCTGTAGGGGTCCCAAAATGCACAGTCCTGGTCACGTCTGTGGTCCCATCCCTTCCCAAAAGGAAAGGAAAAGTTAGTTTTCAGTCAAAATAAGCTTTTGCTCAAATATGAGACAGGCAAGGATGTGGAGAAATTAGAACCCTCATATACCGCTGGCGAGCTTATAAAATAGTACAGCCACTTTGGAACACAGTTTTCAGTTCCTTAAAAGGTTAAACACCAAAAGAATTGAAAATTTTGTGTGTCCACACAAAAAACCTGTACACAAATGTTCACAGCAGCATTATTCATAACACTCAAAAAGTAGAAACAGCCCAAATGCTCATCAGCTGATGAAAAGATAAACAAAAGGCTGTCTATCCATACAAGGGAATATTATTCAGCAATTAAAAGGAATGAAGTATCGATACATGCTAGGACATGGATGAACCTTGGAGACATTATGCTAAGTGACGGAAGCCCAACACAGAAGTCCATATAATTCTATTTATATGAAATGTGTAGAATACGTAAATTCACAGAGACAGAAAACATAGCTGTGGTTCCCTGGGCAGGGGAAAACGGGAAAGGACCGGTAATAGGAATGGGATTTCTTTGTGGGGGTGGTGATGAAAATGTTCTAAAATGAACATGATGGTTACACAACTCTGTGAATACACTAAAAACCATGAATTGTACAGTTTTAAGTAGTAAATTGTAAGGTATGTGAGTTGTACCTCAATAAAGTTGTTAGACAAAACAAAATGAGACCATGTGTGAATGCAAGGATGGCCCAAGGCAGTGGGAGTGAACTCAGCTAGGCCCTGACACATATGCTCCTGGTCTACAACTCGAGGACTGTTCCATGGGAGACTGCACCACTGGGATTAAGAAGAAAAGGCAGGAGGACAAAGTCAACAGGAGCCCAAGTCCAATTCGTCCTATGAGGACAGCAAGGAGTTTAGTGGACCCTAAAAAGATCCAAATGCAATGAACACCCTAAGCCACACCCCTGACAGAGAAAGGATAACTTTCTGAGTCCTGCTGAAGTTTAGAAATGAACCAGAGTTTACCCATTACCCAAGTAATCCCAACACCCAAGGCTAGGATGTGGTCTCCACACACCTGGCTGAGCTCATTTAACAACTAGGTTCTCCCTCAGCCAGGGCCCCAGAGGCAGTGGGGAATGGAACATTAAAAGGCCTCGTTTGTGCTTAGTGTAGACACCACCTATCCCAGCTCCTTCTCATGGGTTCTATATCAAGACCCAACCGAATCTTGGGTTGTCCTCTGAGAAGCTATTCTAGGGCAGGACTAGGAAAGCAGCAAGACATAAAGAAGGAAATTCAGAAATTCAGGGGCAGCCTTCATTCCTCATTCATTCATTCAAAATTAAACTCCCACTTCACAAGGCCCTGGGCCGCTTGCTGCAGATCCAGGGAGACAGCAGGCAGTTTATGGGCTGGGGCAGAAGACTTTCCAAAGGCTCTGAAAGCTTGCTTTCGATTATTTATTTAGTCTCTAACAGCTTTCAGCCAAGGACTTAATGTTTCTATCAAACAGTCTTTCGTAGGAAGGGAGTCACAACTGGACTATTTCAACTAGGGGTGAAATAAAGGACAAGACATGGGAATGACTTCATTAATGGCCGGTGAAGAATGAGATTCCCAGCTGAGCACTCTCAGCCGGAGCTTGGCTCATCCCCCTACTCAACTGCCTTGACTCAACAGAGTTAAGTTCTACGGCAGCCCCAGTTCACTTACTTGTATTGAGCACCCGAGTCGATTAGGTAAACCTCATCTAGCGACAGGGTCCTATTCGTCTCAGGGACCGGCCTGCAGAAGTTAATTAAAAATTAATTATTCCACAAATGTAAACCCTTGCTAAGTCCGGGAAGAAGGCACACTTAATACTGTTCTTACAACTTCTGTAAGTCTGGAATTATATCAAAATGAAGTTACCCAATAACTTAATTATTCCAATATTAAACTTCCACTATTTAAAGACCCAGTGAACCTATCTCCCCAACTAGGTAAAGAGCTAAGAAAAGGAAGAATAACATGCTTCTTTATACCTCTCTCCATTTGTGTCTGGAACAAAACGGGTATTCATGAGATAATTGTAAAAACTACAAAGATAATAATCAACAGACACAACAGGACCAAGCCAAAGTCTTGAAAACTAGGGAGAGAGTGGCCCGGAGTCACTTGTCCCTGCGTGTGGGGGTCCCAGGCCCCTGTCTCAGCCACCATGTCCCTCCCTCAGTCCTGACCCGATCAGGTGCCTCCCCACTTGCTTCTCAGACCACCAGACAGACAGGTGAATGTCTCAATTTGGGAAAAAAACCACAGGTATTTTTGCTGGGAAAAGGAGTGGATCATGACGCTCTTATGCCAGACTACTTTTTCAAATGATCATGAGGTATTTCTAAAAAGTGATCTCATTTCCTGTGCCTCTTTCCACACGAGATCACTGCACTGGGAAACGCTACAAGGAATGAGAGCAGTCCGAGTCCCCACCCCGCAGCTGAGAGAGGTGCGCCTTCAGGTCCAGGCACCCCACCCCCCCTTCATCAGTCAGGCATCAGGAGCCTCTCCAGCCACACGTGGAGCCAGGTCCAGGACCCTGCTCTCAACAGGCTTGCAACAGGCTCCAGTGAAGAAATGCCAGAGGAGAAGCAAATGTCTCCCCCTTACTCTGACATTTTTTAGTGTGCTAATTATCTGGAAATTCTAGGACAGTATCCAGCCAGGGAATTCATCACCTAAGTTAAACACAGACAAAAGCTGAAGTCCTTTTGACACTTTAACGTCGGAAGAAGCATTCATGTGAGAGAACCGTGCGGTCGCATCTGTGACTATCTCGAATACACAGCTTCAAAATTTGCCCCAAGCCTAAAAACTTGAAAAGCAATTATCGCAAGGCGGGTGGGGAACCTGTGCCCTAGTACAGAACAGTGAGACAGACCAAGTGCTTTCACTGGCTGTGCACATCACAGATGGGGAGCAAAGAACTCAAAATGCCCAACGCAAGGCACAGCCATCCGACTGGGCAACGCAGAAGCTGGGGCCCCGTGGCCAGTCCATTTCCCACCAGCTGACAGGCAGAGCCACCAGTCCTAAACCCAGCAGCGTCCTTCCTGTCTCACAGTTCCGGGGTTCTGGGCTCTGGTCCACAGGCTCATGTGGATCACCTGGGAACAATCCCCACAGGCTGGGGAGCCAGGCTTTAAGCCCACGGGGAGGGGAGAGAAGGTGCTGATTATCTCCCTACACAGCACAGGGTGTTCCACAAACACAGTGACAAGTTTTTTTAGCACAGAGTTTTTTAGAACTAGTGCATCAAGAAAGCTGACGTTATCAGAAAAAGAAAACACACACTAAAAAATTCTAATCATCAAGATTCAAGGGCTATGACTACAGCTTCTGCAGCCTCGGAAAGGAGGGAGGAACAACCAGTTGACTACCTCGTGGAGAACGTCAATATCGTACACCTGAGCCTAGGAGGAGGCTCCCAAAGGCAGAGGCTTGGGGACTGAGAGCAAATAAGACCTTAAAGGTCTTAATTCCCATGTAAGGACACTGTCAGCAGACACACGGAGTGGGCTCTGGGGCCTCTGGTAAATAATGCCTCTCCCCGGCTCAGGCTCCTGCGCAGAAGCAGCAGCAAAGCCAGGCGGCGTGCTCCTCTGCAGGCCTTACGCGTAGTGAATGATGGCACCGTTGGGCCCCGTACTGGAAATCGTCGGGAAGCTCAGGTCCACAAAGTCAGCCTGCTGCCTGAAAAAGGAAGACACACAGAGCAGAGTAACTGAAAAGTCTTTTATTGTGCTGAGAATCAGGGCCCAGCCTCACTGAACTCGCCCAGGAAATGAGCACAAGGTTCATCGGACCCCAGACACACCCTTACCTGCGAAATTCCTCGGCTTTGTCAGCAGCTGAGATCTCTGTCACGCCACCTTTGGGAACCTAACAAGGAAGTTGTTCATAAATTACCTGGTGTGATAATTCACATGGCTCCTACTTATTAAAGAGGATACATTGAAAGCTTGCTTTTCCCTCAGCTCCCATGTCCCAACTGTCCGATGTATAGAGCACAGCTCACGTCTCATCTTTAACAAGGAGGGAATTTCCAAAGGCTCTCACCAAAGCTATCTAAGGTGAAGGATTTCTGTCTAAATTTCCACCCAACTGTTTTAGACCTCGGTATTACACCCTGAAACCTCCCAAAACTAAATCCACCTAAGTTTAAAGCTTCAGAAGCATCCATCCCCTCTAAGGAAGTCATCCTAAATAAATAATAAAGATCAATGCAATGATATTATTATAGGGTTGCTGATAATAGCGAAAAAAATTAAAAACAGCCTAAACATCTAGCCACTAAATGCAATCTCCATTTGGATTATTTCTTAAAAACCTCAAAGCATATGAAAATGCTCACACTATGATAGCAAATAAATATAATAAACAAAACAAAATCATGTTTGTGCACCGACAGACGAGTAAAATGATTTACACAGATGAACAATAGCCAGAGGGGGAAAAAAGACTAACACTGGTGGCAATAAGGGTGATATTTTCTTTTTCAAATGTAAGCTACTTTTAAAGAGTTGTTTATTTAATATTTAAAAGGAATATGATATTACATAATAATGGTACAAAGAAATCACCCACTGTCAACTCTAGAGAGTGAACTGGCAGGAAATTAATGGCCAAGAGTTGATTTAACATAAAAAGGTTAAGGGCTTAAACTGATGTTCCAAATGTATAGAAAGATGTTTTTCTCTTCATACAATTTCCTTATAATTTTATCATGAGAATCATTTTTCCTTATAATGAAATTCCACTCAGTTACAAGACAATTCCTTAATCCTAAAAGGATCCAGTCTGTTAAGGAATTTCTTCATCCTTGTTACTACTTTCTACAATTAAAGAATCTTTAAAAACACACACAGAAAATTTCCAGAAAAAAACTATTGAAAGAGAGTACTAAAATCAGATCAAGATCTTAGACACCATGGTCACCAGAGAATGGAAGTCTCGGTTAGAATCACACATACTAATTTCTGAACAAACTATATCTATATATTAAACAAACACTAAAGAACCAACCTCTTTCTCCAGCCAGTTAAAGAGTTCACAGAGGGCAACAGCATCTTTAATCTGTGCAAACAACGGAGACATTTTTTTAAGTTAAGACTGAAATTCAGATGAGCAGATTCAGAGCCCAGCCCCAGTGTGATACTGAGGGGGCTGCACCTTAAGGGCACAAACCACCAGCACATGGGGCTCCACACACACTTCCTGGGACAAGTCTGCAGCAATTCCCCTATCAGGGACAGGGCTCCCTGCTGTTCAGCAGTTCAGGCACAGCCAGGGAGAGTTCCCCTCAGGGCACCCGCAGCTCCCTCAGAAGGTTCACTCCTGTCCTGTGGGGGCCAGGAAAGACAGGCCACTGTCAAAAGCCATCTCTGGGCCCCAAATCTTTCTAGAACTTTCTAGGCCCTGCATTGGCTTTGAAACACAATCTGGGCCTTTTAAGAGGCTTCACCTTCTTCATTTTCATCTTCATCACCACCACCATCATCTACACTATCATCAACATCTTTTTTTGTGTTGTATGTTGTAGTTTGTAAAGATCTAGCCCATCAAGTATCTTATTTCATTCTCTCATTAAATCTAGAAGGCTCAGAGAGGTTCCAACCTTGAGCCAAGCTCAAGGCCACAGAGCAGGTGAGGAGCTGGGCCTTCCCACCACCACACATCCCCTCTTCTGCACAGGCTGCTTTACTCACGTGAGCTCGCCTCATGCCTTCTGATTCGGCAGAATTCTTCACAGCTTTGGCAATGCAGATGGGTGTGTAAGGCATATAGCAGCGATTCTC
The DNA here is from genome assembly GCF_987537825.1 of Furipterus horrens. Taxonomy (NCBI): domain Eukaryota; kingdom Metazoa; phylum Chordata; class Mammalia; order Chiroptera; family Furipteridae; genus Furipterus; species Furipterus horrens. The sequence continues at coordinate 187,657,061 of NW_028327175.1, forward strand.
CTAGGGGCAAAGGGCAACAGGATGGGAAACCGAGGCTGCTGACCAAGGTGATCACCTTTTTACCCAGCACACCGTGTAAGACATTCATTTAAAGAGTTCCCACGCAGGACCCACCCAAGCTGGCCAAGCCGTCTGGCCGGAAGACCTGCTTTTTTCGGTTGATGACTCTGAGAGGAATGAAAGGGGCTTGAGGTCATCGAAAAAGAGAAAGTACCTCAAACAGGCTATTTCTTTTCGATCCATTCCCCCCTTAGCTCTTTGAGACTGCTGTCTGCCAGCCATCAGCAAGATACTGCTTTCCAAGCCTCCATATTTGTGGTCAGAGTTCACTAAGGGCTCAAAGCTTGACCGAAATAACCTCTTTATTGCTGCACAAAGGAGCCTTTTTCCCAACATCTGGGGACACACATGATTAATGAGGGAGGGCTCCTGCTCCTTCCCCCTTCTCGCTCAGGGATCACACATCAACTACCATTCATGGTCTGACCTTAACAGGCTGAGAAGACCCTTCCCAATTTGAGAACAAGTTAGAATCCAGCCTGTGTTACAGGGCAGCGGGACTCAGCAGCACCTCGTGCTTGCACAGAACTTCTCTAAGGGCTTTCGCTGCCTCCGCTCTCATTCATTATCCTCTCTCTCACATACACACCCTTCATGAAACAGAGAAGGCAGGTGTGATCCCCACTTAAGTCAAGGAAGAAAAGCTCTGAGTAACTGAGTATCTCACAATGTGACAGTGACATGAGTGTGATGACAAGCCAGGTCTAGGGGGCAAGGTCTGCGCTCTCCCCAGGTGACCCACAGCTTGATGGAGAAGAGGGACATCACTGGGCTTATCAATGGCCACCTGGAAGTCAGAGGCCCAGGGCGGGACAGTCAAAATGGTGACATCTAAGATGGCTTGGATTCCAGTCCTGCCCTGGGCCCCAGTTAAAATCAAGGGACAGGTATCACTCAGCAGAAGCTCAGTCAAGGGCAGGACTATCACTATTATTTGATCTTGGACAAATCCCCAATTCCCGAAGCTTCTCTGGGCCTCAGGTCTCCTTATCTATAAAATGTTGGGAGGTTGGGGGTGGAGTTATGGCCCCCAAACTTCACGCATTCTCTCATACCACCTGTACGGCTCCTTCCCTAGCCGTCTAACCCCTGGATTCTTACTTACTTAATGCTTTTCTTTAAACTATCTTTAAATCAACTTAGTTTATTAAACTCAACTTTGTCTTAAATAATTCTTATATCATGGTCTCACATGCTAGTTAAGTTTTTTCTAGTATACACTGAAACACTTTTAAAACAGACACATTTCAATAAACCAAAGTATCAAAGTGTACCACCTAAAATCATCTCTCACGCCACACTCTGGAAAACACAGGACTCGATGGGTCCTAAAGGCCCTCAGACTCTCCACAGGGCTCCAGCCCAGAGGGCTTATCCAGGGAGGCAACACCTCTGACCCAACAGCCAGCCTTGGCAATCTTCCTGACCAACCTCTGCTTCCAAGACAAAGCCACGCCATGCCAGGACTGGGAGGGGGCAGCAGTTGGAGCGTGGCAGGGTTTAGATGGGCTCCACTGGGACTACCAACCTTGGGGATGGCTTCGCTCACAGCATAGCTGGCCTTGTCGCTGACCCACACCTTCTCCTTCGGGGAGAGGCTGGTGCACAGGACCTTCAGCTCGCTCAAGATGGACTTATAGGGAAGCACCTGGATTCTGTATTCGGCTTCCTGGCTCAAGTCCAGAAGCAGGTGCTCCTTCACATTGGGGGCATCTATGCGGTCACCGTCAATGAAGAGCCTACAGAGGGGCAACAGGTGAGGTGACAGAAAAGGGAGGGCTCCGGAACAAGAGCACAGACCCACACATTCCACAGGCTCTATCCTCTGGCAATCAAAACCTAGTAGTTTTTCCTTCTTCCCCATTCCTTTCCCAAGTCCTTCTCTGCACACTGCACCCTGTCCCAGTGTATATTGTCACCATCCACCCAACTCCCCAAATCAGGACCTGGGCATTGTCCCCCTTGATCCCCCCCCTTAAGATCTTTAGGTCAGTAGCCTAAATGCCTATCAAATCTGTCCAGCTTTAGCGACCGCGGGCCCAGTCACTGCCCTGGTTTGAGCCACTGCCATCTCTCAGCTACGTTAGTGCCACAGCCTCCTCCCTGGTCTCCCTACCTCCAGCCTTTCCTACCCATACAATTTTTCACACCCATAATGTTCTTTAGGGTTTACAAGGCTGACCCATCATGGGTTCCCTGTAAAAAACACATTCAACAGCTCCCCAGTGTCCTTGGGGTAAGAGCCAAAGCTCCTGAACGTGGCTCACAAGGCCTCCCTCTCTGTGGCTCTGCTTACCTGCTGGCCTCACGCTCTTCGTTCCAACCACACTGACCCACTCTGGGTTCTCCATAAGCACTGTGCTCTCTCCTGCCCAAAGTCTCTGAAACATGCTTTCCTGTGCGTAGACCGCCATTCCCCTCGCCATCCTTTCTCCATTCACCTAGCCAGCTCGCATGCATCCTCATCTGTGCTTCAGTATTGCTTTCCCCAAGAGTCTGCTCTGACCCCAAGTCTAGCTCAGGCCCCTCCTACACAACACCTGTACCCATCCCACTGACCAGCTGGTGCCCACTTATGCACCCGAATCCCCCGAGGAGACCCTCATCTCCCCAGCTCTAACCAGGGCCCTCGTCTGTCTCATTCAGCCCAGCATCCAACAGACACTCTAGCACATAACAGGCACTCAATACATATGTTGTCTGAAAGCAAAAAGCCATCCAAATAGAAGAGCCATGGCAAGAACGCCACAGGCAACACTTTCAAAGATAAACTATGATTTGAAGAGGTGCGACTCCGGGGGGGTCTTCCTACGTCATTCAGACCTTGAAAATGACTGGGTTTATATACACCCCTTGCACTGGCTGCTAGAAAATTTGGAATCAAATGTGTAGCCTTAACAACACTTTGCAGTGGGAATTTTGTGAACTAACCTCACTTGATTTTGTTCTGAAGTCCCTGACTACTTATTCTTTTATCTCACAGTACTATAGAGACTGTCACAGATTTCAGTCATTTAGAATAAAAGCAGGATATTCGTAAATACCTACTGTCAATGAAGACAAGAAGGGAGAGGACAACAGAGGCAGGAGAGGAAGACCAGGAGAAAAGCAGCAAGTGGCAGCTGTTAGGCAGTGACCAGAGGGCTTCGGCCAGAAGGAGGGTACTGGGGATGCCAGGCTGCTGTGGGGGAGGACTTGCAGGGGTGGGGCAAACTCACATGATTGTCTCTAGTCCAATGATTGCATAGGAGAAAAATACCGGATTGTGTTCCACATCTGATCCTCGGAGATTGAACAGCCCTAAAAAAAAAAAAAAGGAGTCCCTGTCACCTTCCTGACCTGAGATTTTGAGAGGTGGCTTGTAGGAGAGTTGAGCACTTCAGCTTGCTATGGAAGGAGTCAGTGGCCTCTCCCAGACAGGCAGGGCACTGTGTTTCTTGGCTGCACCTCTGAGCTGCAGTCACTCGTGTCCACCAAATGGTGGCACCAGAACTGTTTCTTATGTGGCCACCTCACTGTCCCAAGGAAGGGAATGGAGGAGTAATTAGTCAGAAAACACAAGAAATGCCCTCCAAACAAAGAGCTGAAATGGTCTGCCTGGTGGTGACCTGCCAGGCCTAGACGCAAAAAAAAAAACCCTGGCGCTGCCAAATAAAGGAGAAGGAGCCAAGCACTGCCTCCCTTCTGAGGCAAACAACCTAGAGCAGAAAAACTGAGACCCACCAGGACCGAGGCCAAAAGAGGCCCTCCCTGTAAGGGTCAGCAGGCCCCATGGAGGTGGAGCTTCCCGGCAGAGGAACAAAAGCAGTGAGTCAGAGAGGCCCACGGATGAAACCTGAGCCTGCAGCCCACCCATGGGTTAGCTGTGCTGCCTGGCTGGACGGAGGGCCCGCCTACAGCCCGCGTCAGGGGGTTCGGTGAGGTCACTGCCTGTCTGGGAAACCAGAGGGATCAGCAGAGAGCACACAGCTCTGGTCCCTAGGCTTCTAGCTGCCGAAAGCTTTCTCTCCTAAGGATCAGAGCGCAGAAAGACTCTGGAGTAAAAAAGACTGCCTCTGTTTTAAAATAATGCCTTCCTAAAGTAAAGCAATGAGGCAGCATTTTTTTGCCTATTAGACAAAACTAGCACTTAAAGAAATATTGTACCTGGGGCTAGCAAGGGTGGGGCAGGGATAGGCCTATTCATATGTCCCCGTACCAACCTTTCTGGCAGGTAAATGGCAAGATAGGTCAAAGCCAAACCATGCACATATTCTGGAACCCATAATACCACCACTAAAAGCTGGCCCAACACAGCAAGAAAGTTATCAGAAACTAAGTCACACATTTTGATGCACCAAGATTTTGATAGCAGTATCATAATAAAATTGTGGCAATATCGGAATTAACCAAAGGTCATCATTAGGGGAATGGTTAAGTACATTATGGTATAATCATATGCTAGGATATCAGTAATCATTTAAAATCATGCTCATACAGGATTAGCATATATTGATACATTGGTAAAAATCAAGCTACAAAATTATATATGCACAGAATGTTAAAGGTGATTATCTCTGGGTAACAGGATTATTGGTGATTTTTTTTCTTTCTACTTCCTCTGCATTTTCCAGGTTTTCCACAATATCAATTGTCAGGGCAGCCATGCCCTGAGAAATCACCCAGAGACCACTGTGGGATCAGGCAGCAGGTTTATTGCGGGAAAGAGGGGAAGGCTGCGGAGGCAACTCCGGGACCAACTCGAGGGCCCATAGGAGCAAGGGGAATGGGGAGCAGGGAACAGGGAATGGGGAATGGGGAATGGAAAGTAGAGACTCCCGGTCCACCTCATGGCCTGTAGGAATCTCCTGCCTGTACTTCTGCAGGGGCCTTTTTTATACTTGCTAAACACAAATTTCAGTGAGGGTGAATTTGCTTATCAACATATTCATTAGGTCATTTACATCTTTCTGCTTTTCCCCAAAACTTGTTAACATATTGGGCTAGGTCCATTACCATTTCCTCTCGGAACCAGCTAGGACCAGGTTGATTTGCATATGGTTGATTTGCATATGTCAAAAGTCCAGGTGGGCATTCTAGCTGCCTCCATGTTCTGACAGCAATGTGGGGTTCTTTTAGTAATCAAGGGGAGAAATTAGCTTTATATGTTATTTTCTCAGATGCTGAGGTTATTAAGTTAATTAGGGATGTAAATCAGTGATACATTTGACAAAGTTTGGGGGCTGGGGGTTGGAGAGACAGGATACTTTGGGGTCTCTTTCAACAGAGAGAAAATAAAAAGTTAAGGCAGTGCCTCTTCAGTTATCCTGGGTCAAATATAGTCAGAAAATAGCAAACAGCACAGGAAGGCTTAACCTGATTTCTCCAGGCTCTAGAACAGGGGTCCGCAACCTCTGGGCTATGGACCAGTACAGGTTCAGGTCTGTTAGGAACAGGGCCACACGGCTGGAGGTGAGCTTGAATGTAATGCACTTGAATCATCCCGAAACCATCCCCCCACCCCACTCCATGGATAAATTGTCTTCCACAAAACTGGTCCCTGGTGCCAAAAAAGGTTCAAGACCGCTGTTCTAGAAGATAAGAGAAGGTATTGAATAATTACATGAGAATAATTTAAAGCTTAAAATTTGAGAAACGGCTGTTGTGTCAAAAAGCTTCACAAAAAACTCTCAGTCCCTAATTTTTCTGAGGTAGAAATATTTCTAGAATATTCTTACTGTAAAGACCTTAGGGAATCACAGGAAAAGTATATAAAGTAAAACGTGTCTCCTATGACCCCTCTTGCACAGCTATAGAGAGACATGGATGTTGACAGGCACACAATGTTTAGAGAAGATGTCCTTCCTCATAGGTGTCACAATCTAGAAGAGACTGGCCAAAGGTGGACATCACCACACATGTAATTAACATCAGCCCTGGCTGAAATACTACGCAGGGCCAGGCCACCCCTTCCCCCACTCCCTGGAGTTCTTTCTCCATCCTACTTGGCATATGCATAACCATTTGGCGACACAGCCTCTTCAGTCTTCACCGGCCACGCAGAAAGCTGAGTGGCATGAGAACACGGATTCCCAGAGAACCAAAGGGGAGATTAGGTAACGCACCCAAACAGTGAAACCGGAGCACTCACATGCGATCTCATCCAGGGCGGTGACCACAAACCACAGAACGTTCCTCTCAGACATTTTCGACCGAAAGTCCGCAACTTTGTCCTTCCAGGAGATGCCTGCAAAAAACAAACATGCTTGCAACTCCAGCCCTGGTCCTAGGGACCTGCGTCCCAAACATCCTTACCCAGCACAGCATCCTAGAGAACGTGTTGTTTGGGCAGAGAGGAAACCTGGAATCAAGCCCTACACAAGGTGTGATTCTGTCCAAGCCAGTTAGTTGACTGTTGAGAGGCCTGGTTACCTCACCAGCAAAATCAATTCATTTGTTTATCCAACAAATGTCTATGAAGCACCTAGACTTCCCAGGCATAGACATCTGCCAGGCACTGCTGGTCACTGCTGCTACAGCTCTGAGCTAGACCCAATCCCTGCCCTCACGGGGCATACAAATCTAGAAAAGAAGACAGGAATTAAACCAGCAATTAGTTACACTGTTGTATAAAAATTAATGCAACAGAGGAAGCACAGGGAGCTTTGAAAACATACTACCCTGCAGAGAGAACTCATCCAGTCTCTGGGGTGAGGGGAGAATCACCCACCACTTTACATTCCTGGAGCAGCAAGACTTGCCTTCCTTGCTAAGACCACAGGAATTCCCTGCAGCCTGACTCACTCTATCACTTCCAAATCATGCTTGCCCTGTCTGGTACAGCCAGGGCCTCCCCGCTGCTACCCAGGATGAAATCATGGCCCTAGAGGAGCTTACGCCACCGCCGCCACCAGCACCTGCCATCAGGCAGCACTTGTTACCCTGGTTACAGCCACCTGTGAAAAGGGGAGACATCTGTGCTACTCATCCGGCACCTCGCACAGTGTCCTGCACTCACACATTGGCCGAACAGAAGTCTCACCAGCAACATTTGCTCCCCCTCTCCTACAAGCAATAGGTCAGAGCCTCTATTTCAGTTTTGTTTTGTTTTTTTTAATTGCAAAACACACTGATGGAAAATGTTTAGCTAACCTGGGCCACTCACTGGACCCATCCCTCATCCCCCCCTCCCATATCTGCAATACTCTCCCCCTCACTGAGGGTGTCACAAGGAGAGTGAGCTGGGGCTGCCCCCAAACCAAAAGCTGCTTTGAAGCTCGGCACAGGAATGCTCTTTAAAACTTGGCTGAGAGTCTGGGCTGTAATGCTTTCTTCCCAGGACCCCTCTGGGCAATCTGCCTACATTCCAGACATCCCCCATCCGCCTCTCCTCTCCTCTTTCGACACCCAGGCTCCCTCCCCTGCAGCCCTACCTCCCAGGCCTTTCTCTCTGCACCCCTCACTGTCCCATAAACCCCCTCTTGCATCTTCCACAAACTGGTCACGGAACCTGCACCTCGCCCACCACTATCACACAGGCCGAAGAAACTTACCCACACCCAAAAGCCTCTAAAGCAGAAGGTACAAGAGGGCAGGAAGCCTAGGAAGGTAAGCCTACAAATGCTGGCAGAAGAAAAGGAAATGGCACCTAGAAACCTCTAGGCTCTTTTTCCAATATTAGATACGTTAAGGGGCAATTAGCAATTGCGTGGTAAAAAAATAAAAATAAAAATAATAATAATAATAATAATAATAATTTAGCAGCACCCAAAGGCTGCCCAGAAGAGCTTGGCAAGAGTAAACTCTGCCAGATAAGTAGGTGGCAACAGTGGGAATAAGTAAAGCTCCTGCTTTCATCAAAGGCCCTACTGTACCAGGGTGGGGTGAACCCTCCCGTCAGCTCAAGCTTAACTTTGATTCAGAGGACTGAGGTGGGGACGACGGTGACATGCAGAGGGGCAGCGGCTGGAGGCCCTGTTGGGCACAGCTGCAGTTCTGACCTGTGTAATCCAGACCCAGAGTAAGGAGGGGCTTGCACGGGCGCTCAGGGCGGTCTGTCCAGATCTTGTCCACAAGGTTCTCCTTGACAGGAAGAAGGTGGTGGCCAGCGCTTCTCAGAACCTTGGCCATCTTCTTCCAGTAATCTGAGGAGAAACGCACGTGGCCCAGCTGTGAACTGAATGCCTGTAACAGACCGCAGGGCTGTGAAAGCCTGGCAGCTTCTGAAAGACGATCCTTCCGTGGCCCTGCGCTGGATGTGCAGGGTGAGAAGCTGTAAAAGGGCATCTTCACCACCAACGGCCTTCCCCTGCCTCTGTGCTGGAATTCATCTCCTCACCTTGATCTCTACTGTCATATCAAGTCTTGATGAGCCCACAAACGTTACACAACCCACAAGCAAACAAGGAGGGTACAGGGGCACCTAGAACCCCTTCCTCACGCAAGCTGGAAGGCTGCAAGCTCACTCACCTGTAGAAATAATCAGTGGGTCCACACCGACCCTGGATCCTTCAGGAAGTACACTCACCAGCCAGTCTTCCTGAGTTGGCGTGTCCTTCAGACCTACAGAGGGAAGAACTGATACGAAACAATTCCCAGTGCGCCCAGGCTCACTGTCCCACCAGAAGGAGGCAGTTCACCAACAGCATGACAGCAGGGTTGTTATTAAGCATCTTCTTCAAGTGGATTGGCAGGATGTGGAAAATCTGACCCTCCCTTCCCTCTGGAAGGCTGCAAGAAGTCTAAGACGGTATGTGAGGAAAGTATAAGATGAGGGTGAGAGAGAAGAAGAAAAGCGGGATTTTTATTAGACCCCTGGGAAAAATGGCATCCTGGGGCTCACTGTATCATAGGTGCACTGTGTCAGCACTATGATCATCTCATCAGCCTTCAGTCCCTTGGATGGTGATATGGTCAGGGCTGGAAGCTGGGAGCTTCCCTCACATCCACACCAGGAGAGGGGAGCACAAGCCACGGCACCCTTCCATCATCGGGAGGGCAGCGTCGAAGAGAGGAGACCCTTGCCCCACAACCACACCTGACTAGAGGGCCATGCACAAGTCTCAACAGCAAAAAAAAAGAATCTTTCCAGAGATTTCAAGAGAAACATATAAGAACTACCACCACCTAACATGGCTCCCTGGGCTTCCCAGCTCCCAAGAGAAAACAGCCCTTTCGATTTCCAAGAGACTAGTCACAGGACACCAAAGAAGCTTCAAGAAAGGAACTGAAGTTATTTTTGATATCCCAGTTTTTCTTTAATCTAAGCCATCTATGTTTGGGATGTATACTTTTTAATCATATTTTTGCTAAATAAAATATATTCATATTTAGAGAGCAAGTTCACATATTCTAAAACAGTACTTATCTTTACTATTTTCTCGACCGAGACCTGATAACCTCATAACCACTGAAAGGAAGTCCAAAGGTTTAAAAGGATATGAGCTCATGAATCTCAGTTCTAAAAAACTTCCTAGAAGCTGGCACTGAATTATTATTTTGCTATTTGATTCTTTCTTATTTTTTTCAAACAGCTAAACAAGCCACTTATTAACGAAGTTTCTTTAATGCCCCTAGTATAACTTCCACAGGATGAAGTCCTGTCATCTCCTACCAGACAGGTATTTGGCAAAGGCCCAGGGATCAATCACTCACCAACCAAACCCACCAGAATCTCCCGACACAGGACGGATGCCTGACGGAAGGTGGACTTAGGGGTGAGCTGTCTCAGAAAAGCAACTAGAGAGGGGCCTGGAAGGAACAAGGACACAGCCCCTGGGGCCGCCACACACCTACTTTAAGGAGCAGGCAGACAGTGTTGCTCCTCTGACACTCTGACCCCGAAAGTGCCAACAGACCTAACAGCTGGAGTTCTGGGCCCGAAAGGGTGATGCCCATGCCTCAGGGGTACGCTAAGTGATCTACCGGGGTGCACCAGGAAAAAGGAGAATTTCTATTTGTATTTAGTTTCCTAAAAAATAAATTAATCTTTGTTCATATTTGAAATACAGATGGACACTAGCACATATATATATATAACATATAAACAAATACATGTATGTGTTTAGGATGCATGAGTCATTACAAAGGCATATAATTAGAAGTTTATAGGCCTAGTGGCCTATCCATTTATCATTGTCCCACAGCCCCAAATGTGTGTGAGAAAGAGAGACAGACAGAGAGAGAGAGAGAGAGAGAGAGAGAATAACCTCAGCAATAAATCCACTGTCAGACAAAAATGTTCCTAAGGCCTCCCTAAGATAAACAACACATATATATGAATAAGGAGAGGGTGAACCCCATGCATGTACACACAAAAACACATGCACGCAGACCCTCCGTAGGTCAGCTGCTTGGATCTTGGTGTCACCTCAACTCAACTCAACTGTAGTTCGTACAACAAACAAGAAATATGAGGTATTTGCATCATCTTGTCTTCCTGACTCGGCCCTGGTAGCCCCTTTCCCCTCATCTTCTACTCTCCAAGTTCAAAATTCAGGAGAAGGAGATCTTTGTACAACCACTAAAACCATGTTCCCACAGACTATTTTAATGACAAGAAAAAACACACACAGCACAAAATTAAATGAAAAAACAGAGTAGACGTACACACACACACACACACACACACACACACACACATATGCACTTATTATTCGATAAACACTGAACTCAATGCTTTCCGTGTATTATTTCTTTAATTCTCACCATTTTATGTGACACTTACTATTATTATCATCCCATTTTACAAATGAGGAAACTGAAGCACTGACAGTGGAGTAACTTGTCCAAGAAAGTTCCAGACCCATGCCCCTGCCCTGTGCTCTTCTCCAAAGCTGAGCTGCCAGAACTGAGTCCAGGATCCTCCGGGGAAGAGCTTCCTGGCCTCTGCTGTCAGCAGACCTTTAACTTCCTCTGAATGATGAGGCAGCAAAGAGCAGTGGAGAGGCCCCCAGTGCATGAGTCAAGTGCATGGCAAGCTCTGTGATCTGCAGCAAATCAGCTGTCCTCGCTGGCCTTCAGTTTCCCCTCACTCAAATGAGAATCCTGAATGAGGACCTTCCAAAATTAAATGCACAATGGTATGTATACACAAGCATGCTATTTTCTTGGTTTTCCTTGTGCCACAACTTGGACTGTGTCCCCTCAAAATACATACGTTGACACTCTAACCCCCAATATGACTGTATATGGAGACAGGGGTTTTAGGAGGTAGTTGAGGTTAAAGGAGAGTCATAAGGGTGGCGTTCTAATCCAGCAGGACTGGTGGGCTTCTAACAGGAAGAGGGAAAAGCGATCTAGCCATGTAAGGACACAGTGAGAAGTTGGCAAGCCAGAAAGAGAGCTCTCACCAGACCCTGACCACACTGGCGCCCTGATCTTAGACTTTCAGCTTCCAGACTGACCAAATAAATTTCTGTTGTTGAAGCGACCCAGTCTGTGGCATTTTGTACGGCAGCCGAGACGAAAAAGGGTCCATAATCCCATAAAAGGGTTAAGATCTAAGAGGCCTGAAGAGCTCTAGGGTCCCTTCCCAAAACTGGCCAACTAAGGGTGGGATGGCCCCGCCTCTACACACCCATCTTCATGAGTGTCCAGTTGCTGTCCATCTGCTTAGCAGCCTGGAGAAAGTAGCGCCCGTCGGTCCACATGGCTGCATGCTCTTCCGTGATGATGGCTGTTCCTGGAGCAAGGGAGCAAAGAAATGAGAAAGTTTTCTGACAACCACCCACAAAACAACAGCAGATGGACAAGTACGGTGAGAGTACCAGCTCTTGGGAGGCCTAGCCACCAGCAGCACTCTGAATGGGGAAGACAGGCCTCTGACTCCAGGGTAGCCTCTGGGCAAGAGAACACAAAGCCACTGAGCACCAGCTGTACACCACGCTCTAAAGAAGACAGTCCTGAGATAGCCCAGGCTGCCTGGACACTGATCCCTGCACAGAAAGGCCCCGACCTATGCAGCATGAGTCAAGGCCAGTAGAACAGAGGCTTGTGAATCTACAGCCCAAATGGCTTCATAATCAGTAAGAGAGAGGTAGAAACAGTTCTGTGCAGCAATCGCTGTGATCTTCTCCACCAGACACCCCAAAGGAGTGTGTCACCTTTCCCAAGAAAGACCAACCAGACCCTGTTGGTGTTCCCGATGATTCAGTGGGAATTTGTGCCTTCCACCTCTACCTGCCCTCAGTTCCCACAGACCTGGCAGAACTTAGGGCTTTTGGCAGCGGTGTCAGCCAAAACCAATGCTAAGTGCCAACCAACACAAGCACTTACATCAAAGGAAGCAGTAGGCTGAGAGAGGGGCTCTCGCCAAATCTAGCTAGCTTAAGGGATGCAAGAATCAAGTGGGAAACACACCCTAAATCTCAAGTGCACAACAGCTTTGGAAAAGTCAGGGCAGGGACCAAAGAGGCTAAACATAAACATTACTTAAGTCAAAAGTGAAGCGAGAAATCAAAAGCCAGCCATTTGGAGATTTAAGCAGGACCAGTAAGATAAGGTGGGGGTGCTGGAAGATATTAGGGCCCTATTTATTATTTGTAGTGCTAGTTGCACAGGTATATTCAGTCTAATTGATGATTTTCTGTACTTATGTTATATTCAATACAAAGTTCAAAAACATTTTTTAAGTAAAAACTTTTTAAAACTTTAAAAGCAAAGGCATACAGAAAAGGGTCACTAAAAGGGGACTGTCGGGAGCCAGAGGACGCTGGAAACTCACACTTTTCTGGAGGGGCTCGATGGGGAACGTCTGGTTTGCATTTTCTTTTTGGTACTATATCACAGGCTGGAACTCGTGCCAGTTATTTTTGGGAGGTGAACAAAAGTACAGAAAGAACAGAGAGAATTTAGCGACTCACCCGCAGAGCCATCGAATCCAGAGATGAAGGCCCGCCGACAGTCACACGGAGCAATGTACTCACTCTGGAAAACAAAGGGGAGGCACTGGACCCAGGCAGTCGCGTGCTGGCGCGGACCAGCTCAGCCGTGTGCTAGGCCCAGCACAGGGTACCAAGGCTGGCAAGTCCTTGGCACCTGCCTTCAAGGAACAGACGGTCTAGCTTAAAAGGCAAGCTGAACATTAAAAAAAAATTCAGCACACAGTGCATAAGACCCTAATTAATTAAGGGCTCAAAGAGCTTTTCCCATTAGCCTCTATTTCCTCATCTGCAGAGCAAAGCAAGTCAAGAGAAACAGATCAAAACTGCTCTTTCCTCACTGAGATCTTATTAAAAAAACAAACCAATAGCCTTCCCTCTTCCTTACCAGTGGCATTTAGGCATCTGTTATTTTTCTGAAAAGTAAGGCTGAATTTTGGTTTAAGTGCCAATAATTCTGTAACTTAAATCTCTTGTTTCTGAATTTTCTGTTTGTGTTCCTTTCTAAGGGAGCGTCACCAATTGCTCCCATGCAAACAGACCCTGTCCCTTCTTGTTACGGAAAGAGGGGAAACACTTCCTCCAATCCAGGAGGCTTTAGCAAAATAAAACATCATGTCCAAATCCAGGTCCTTCCCAGATGATAATCCCCCAGCCTCTGAATGGAAGGGAATTAGGGACTGAATTCCTAGGAAGAGAGTATGAGGCGACAGTACGCAACTTCTGGTAATAGTCAATGGGGCGTGTAACTTGCCCGAAGTCTCGCAGCTAGTTAAGTAGCAGAGGCAGGATTTGAACCTGGGCTGTCAGCTCCAGAACCTAGATTCTGAAGCCTTACACCATGCTGCCCCCATTTGACACATTATCTCATCCCCATGACGACTCTCCAGGATAAGACCAACATCAAATGAGAAGAGGGAGGTTCAAAGATAGAGTCTTTAAGTAACGTGCCCACTGCCAGGTCAACAGCAGGGCCAGGATCTCCTTGAGAACATACCTGCTGCTCTTCCTGTTAGTAGGTTTCTCCGAGCTAAAGTACCTGACAAGGTTAAGAATGCTTAGGATACAATATGGGGCTTCTGGCTAGACCCTGAGGCATTTTAGGTGGTCCACATGATGTCAGGGGAAAGGGTGCCCATGATTCACTACTGCTGTGTGAGTGAGAGCTTCTCTTTTCACCAAGGCAGCCACAATCATGTCCTCAAAACAGCCACAAGACCACTACCACAGAGATGCTAAAAAAAGCCAGCAGGTTAAAGGAGCTCTGAGCCACACCTGCCCTCTACCAGCCCAGCTATGTGGTCCACAACAGGTCGCATCACCCCTCCTGGGTGCAGTTCCTCATTTTGGAAAAGGGTCATTTCAGATTGTTAAATGCAACAACAGCAGCTGCCTGTTTTATCCCCAAACCATAAAGTAACATTTCATAGTTAGCACTAAGGACATAGAAATAAATAGCTGTCAAAGGTATCAACTGTAGAATCCTCATTCGTTTAATTAACCCAGTAATCATGGTGCAAGACTGAAAAAGGGGCAAAAATGGGTGGAGAGAGGGGTGTCACCCTTCTCCTAGGACTACTTTGAGGAACAGGAACTTAATGTTTAAAACAACTCACCAGGAACATAAGAGCGCTCTATGTTTGCAGTGGAAGGGATATTGTTAAGTTCCGCTTCCTGGCAGGTGAAAAAGCATCTAACAGGCTGGGAACACTGGATTAACAAAAATAACTCTTATGCTAAAAATCACAGTGCAGGAAGGCGCAGAGAGGATACTCTCGATCGACAAGGATGTTCCCCTGGCTTGGGGTTCTTCCACCTGTGACACACAGTGAGGACACTAACAAAGGTCTGGCAGAGAAAGTACTACTCATCTTGGCCAGCTGGGCTCTTCCACTCAGGGACACAGTTCTGGAGGAATGCTGCCCCCCAATCTGGGCAAGCCTCAGAGGAAGGACAGGGAACCCACAGGGTTTACCTAGAGTTTACGTACTCATCAGCAAAGGCAGGAGGAAGGTTTCTCTAAAGGAAGGTGACATATGAACAACAGGTGGAAATGTTGGGTTTGGAATCAAGATGAGGTCTGGGGCAAGAATGTCTAGACATGACCTAAGTGGTCAACGCGCCAGAGAGACATTGTTTACCAAATCTGTCACCTCCACATCAGCAGGCTAAACAGAGGCCAGACAAGCACTGGGCCCAAGCCTCCTATTCTTCCCCCAACCAGAAAGCTGGCAAAGCCCGGGCCCATTCTCCCCTGAGAGCAGCAAAAGGTCTAAAACAAGCCAAAGTTGTAGCATGCAAGTAAAGAAGCACAGAAGCACAGCTGTTGACTTCTTCTCCAAAATCCATCCAATTCCCTCCATCTGTAATATCAGTACTGAGTTCAAGCCTCCACCATCTCTACCTGGACCACTGCCCTTACAATCCACTCTTTGCACACACTCAGAGTGAGCTTTTCAAAACACTGACCACTTTAGACCTCAGACCTACGGAACTGCAAGATAATAAATTTGTGTTGTGTAATCCACTAAGTTTGTAGTAATTTGTTATAGCAGCAATAGGAAGGTAGTACTTTATCCAATAAGAAAAAGATAAGAAGAAATTATAACTGGAGCTTCAAACTCAGATGCCTTAGGGTACAGGCTGGTAAACTAAACTAGTGAAGCAGGACAAGGACATGTGTTTAGAGAGAGCGGCTCCTACTCAGCTCTGAGTCCTGCCGTGAAGGAATGCAGGCCACTCCCTGACAACCATCAATATTTTAGAAGATAAAGATATGTGTGTTCATGAGAGATCGCCCAATTTTTAAATTTTGGCATCTAATTCAAACAATGTAAATATTCAATAATACACAGCCAAATAAAGCATATCTGTAAACTAGAGGGATGATGGGCAGGGGGCGGGTGAAACTTAGCCATCTCTCAAACCCCAGCCTAAATGCACTGTCTTCCACAAGGCTTTCTGGCTCATCCAGTTTTCAACAACCTTCCACATCTCTGAATTTTACAGGAGCATCCTCGCTGGCATTTATCCATGCCCTGCCTTGAACGATGATAACCCTTCCTATTCACCTGATCTCACCCCGAGTGACTTTTTTTGTGTGTGCCCAGATGAAAAAGTCCTCAAAGGGAAACGTTTTACCAATGTGAAAGAGGTGAAACAAAAAACAGCAAAAGCAGTAAAAGGCATCAAAATAGGCGAGTTTGAATACATCTTTGCGCAGTGGGAAAACGTCTTGATAGGTATATGTTGCATCAAATGGAGAGTACTTTAAAGGTGACTGAAGTTTAAACATGTAAGAATACACAATTTCTTATAAATAAATTCTAGGTTTTTGGGGTCCCTCCTCATAATATTGGCTAAGATTTACTACATACCTACTAGTTGCCAATAGCTACATTCATTTCCTCCATTTCCTCTAATTCTAATCCCCAAAACTGCTCTGGAAGGAATCATCCTTCCCATATACAGACTGTTTAAAAATCAAAGTTCAGAGAAATAAATTATTTCTCCAAGGAACCACTGCTCTAAGTGGCAGAGCTGAGATCTGAGCTCAGGTCTGACTTTCAAAAGCCCTTGCCACACAACCAAGCGGCCTCTTTTATTGTGTAGAGAGACTGTGCACATCTGGTCTATACAACTGGATTGTAAACTCTGAGGAAACCAAGAACATGGCCTACATTGCATTTAGCTCTACCTTCATCAACCACATACAGATTTCCCCTATACCCAGGAGTCACACCTGTGGTTCAAGCCTGGCTCTCCCACTTAGTAGCTGGGTAAACCTTGGGCTCAACTTCATCTATTGATGACAAAAATGCCCACAATGGAGGGTTGAGGTGTCACATAAAGCAATCGACACATGACTCAGCAGGTGATGCACTAGACTCTATAGGAAACATAATAAAGTATGTTCCTGGAGTAGACAATCTAGCCAGCAAAATAAGACAGATATGCATGAAATATTAGCCCTAATAAATAGCCACATAAACTATGCTGGATATGCAACATCGTATTTACTATAGTTTCAAGGACACTCAGATCTGCTGTGAATCCATAGGCTGAGATCAGGGAGTTGACTGAGGCCACTATGGACAGGTAAGGAGAAGCCGAGAGCCATACAGGGAGGGGGAAAGATGCGAGAAGGCCAAGAAGGAAGAGGTGGGTGGGTGTGTGAGGGAGAGAGAGCGGAGGGAGGACACCAATTATCCTGACTGCTGGGGCAGAAAGTTCAAGGGAGTGGCAGCCGACAATCTTGGAGAGGGAGGCTGAAGACAATGGTCAAGGACTACAATCACACTTTTTTCATTGCTTTTAGAGAGAAAGGAAGGAGAGAGAGAAACCGATGTGAGAGAAACATCCATCGGTTGCCTCCTGTACGTGCCAGGACCAGGGATCAGAGGCACCCGGGCCAGGGATAAAATCCATAACCCAGGTATGTGTCCTGACTGGGATTCAAACCCACAACCTTCTGGTTACAGGACAACGCTCCAACCAACTGAGCCACACTGGCCAGGGCAATCAGAGCCCGGTTTTAAGAAGGAAAGTCAACGTGGCCACATGCAGATGACAAGGGCTAAGCAAGGCTGATAGCTGAGTGGAGAGATAAGCATAACTCAGGTCATTAGGGCCCCTGCTGCAGTGATGCCTTTGCCACTCCCAAGCCTTCACCCTCGTAAGCCGTGAGTCTGGCACGGTGCCTCAGACATACTAGGTTCTGAAACTAAATGAGCAAATGGCTACGTGTCCCACAGGTTAGATTGTGACCGGAGACAAGGGCTACTTGTCCCCAAATACTAAGGCAACGTCCACTCTTTGGCATTTTCTTCTCTCTTAAATGAAACCAAGTCAAGGTATGTGGGAAAAACAGCTTTATACCTTTTCCTTAGTGTATAGTTGCTGAAAACAGGCTTTCCATCCAGGACTTCATTTACCAGGCCACCTTGCATTTTGGAGGGTCACATGACTAGTGACTAGTTCTCACCAATGAAATGTGGGTGGAAATGATGCCTGGGTCAGGGTAGGGAATATGTGTGTGTCTTCACCATACTCCTTCCCCTCTGCCAGCTGGTGGTGTCATAGGATGGAAAGAGCCTAGATCCCTAAATCACTCTTCTTCCTGGTGAAAGGCTCCACACAACCAGGCCACTGAAACTTCAAGGCATATCACCACAGCTAGCATTACTCTGATTAACAGAATGGATAAAATTGCCCTGGGATGAAAATCACCACCCCCACCCCAGGAGAGAGTCTGTTTAAGAAATACAAAACAAAACAGGAAGCCGACTCCAGGAGGAATGAGAATAGGATACAAAGAGTTTAGGAAAATCTGATTCATGTCTTCCAGAAGGAGGAACCATAAATACAGTCAAAAACTCAGTTGGCAGAGTCACCCCTGACAGAACGTGAACCTCTGGCTACCCTGATCTTAAGAGGGGAGTGGGGAGCCTTAAAGATGGGGAGGATGAAGAATTCAGATTTCTAAGAGGTTCAGCCCCAACCAATGCCTCTCCTGGTTGGGCTCATGGTGCCCACCAACCTCAATGTTTGACTTAGATGGTCCCCGAAAGCACCCAGATTACCAGAGAAAATGGACAATTTCTCACTGTAAAAGGCCCCCTGGG
This sequence comes from Furipterus horrens, assembly GCF_987537825.1. Lineage (NCBI taxonomy): Eukaryota > Metazoa > Chordata > Mammalia > Chiroptera > Furipteridae > Furipterus > Furipterus horrens. The sequence goes on from NW_028327175.1 coordinate 187,675,605, forward strand.
CCCAAACTCATTAACACCACAAGCCTTGTTAAGAGTTTACATAGAAAAAGCCCTACAGCTGCAGAGAAGCAGACCCCTGGTGTGCCAAGTCCTTGCGTAATTATGCATTTGGGGTACGTTTTCTCTCTAACACAGAACAGTGTGTGGGTGTCTGTATTTGTCTTTTAGAAAATACACAGAAGACAGAATTCAAGATTCCCCTTCATTCTCCAGCACCCTCCCTTCTCCACCCAGAGGAGAAATTCCATCATCCCTGAATCTAGCCTGAAATGAAACAATTAGGAACAAGGGTTACAAAGAACAGCAAGCTCTCCATTACTGAGGAGGCAGATGCGGCAGGTCACACACTAAGCCAACCCATCCTCCTTGTCCTCACAGTCCTGGCAGGGACCCAGGATCCCACTGAACAGTCACCCCAATTATGCCCCACCTCTCCACAGAAACTGAAACAAGGAACTCAGGACTTCTTGTCTCTTTCTATGGATGGCACCAGAAACACCTGGCTTCCAGACTTCCCAATACCCCCTGCCATCTGCCTAGAAGGTCCACACTCGAGCTCTGTTCTCCTTCTCTGAACCCTTCCCCTCTTCTCTGACCCTAAAGCCAGCAGTCAAGCTCAAGCCCTCTGGGATCCTACAACAGCCTGCTAACAGGTTTCCCATGTTCTCTTCTCCAGTCCACACTGAACAACGCTCCCTCTGGTAAATCACGCCACTCCCTCTTTCAAAGACCTTCAGTGCATCCCTACTATCTAACAAAAACCTAAACTCCTGACTCTGGTGGTCAAGGACACCCATGACCAGTCACAGGGAGCTCATGAGTGGCCTTGACCAGGCCCCCCTTGTTTTTCCTCCTTTTTCAAGGTTATCATTATTCATGTTCTCCTACTTCCATGGATTTGCTTATGATATTTCTTGTACTTCTCTATCTCTTAAGCATTTAAATTCCACCTGTTCACATTCCAGTTAAATGTACTTCCTCCATGAAGCCTTCCTGGACCTGCCAGCTTAACATAGTCCCTCTCACCTATGAATTTAGTCCACACTTTATCTAAATTTGCACTGTCCATTACGGTAGCTATCAGCCACATGTGGCTGCTGAGCACTTGAAATGTGACTAATGTGCCTGAGGAACTGAATGTTTAATTTTGTTGCATTTTAATTCATTTAAACACAATTTTTAACACTGATGCTCAAGATCCAGTTACCAGAAAATTTTTAAGTATGTTTAGAACAACCTGGGTCTAGAAGCCTCCTTTTTCAACTGTAAACTTTGTGAAATATAAACACAGATCAGATATTTTCAATGAACACTTCACATTCAGATTGACATGTTTTGTAAATGTAAGGTGCACCGGATTAGAAGACAGACTATTATCAATACAAAAAGAAATGTAAAATAGCTCATTAATAATTTAATATTTTTTTATATTGGTGATACATTAAAATGATAACATTTTGGATATAATGAGGTAAATAAAATATATTTTTGATGACGTTCACGGTTTTTCACTTTTTTAATATGGCTACGGAATATTTAAAATTACACATGTACTCTACATGTTTCTACTCATAGCACTGAGCTGGTGCTTCCCTAACATTTTGTGTCAGCACCCGTGACTGGCTCATGTACTCTTAAAATCTCCTTAGGAGGCATCTTCCCTCATTCATCTCTGCAACAGTAATAACGACAATAGCAACATAATGAGACTTCTCAGGTGACAGACATGCTTTAAGCCTTTACATCTATTAATGCATTTAATCCTGACACCATTCCTATGGGGTGGATATGTCCCTATCCCCGTTTTGCAGATGGGGAAACTGAGACCCAAAGAGTTTAACTGATCCTCAGGAACCTGAGGTAATTTGCCTGAGGCCAAGCAGCTGGTTAAGTGTCAAATCCGGCATCTGAACCTAGACAGTCTTCAGAGCCCATACGCTTACCTGTATGTTAACCGCCTGCCCTCAGCACTTGCCCCAATACTGAGCCCTGAGCAGGCCGTCAGAAAACACGCACCAAATAAACACAACACAACTCCTCCCACCTTACAGGGCAGAAGGCGAAGCTACAACAGGAAAAAATTATAAAAGAAAAAGGTGAGGGAGAGGCGGAGGGAGTAGAGGACAGTACTAGCGTAAGAACAGAAGTTTACAAAGCTTAAACAGTGATGTTTGCAACAAGTGGCAGCTAATATAGAGCAAGCTTTATTTTATGTGCTTTTAGGATATTGTCGGAAAACACATGTTTCTAGGATTAGAGCCTCAACTGCCTAATCTAGGCAGGAGCCATACAATTCTGATATTCTAGGATCATTAAGTGATGAAAGCACAGAGGGAAAGCCTGGAGTATCGCCTGTGGTCTGGCCAGAGTCACTGCCATTTCCAAAATATAACAAAGAATTGCTCTGGGTATATATTAGGCCCCCACCTACTGTCAAAGAGAATTTTTAAAAATAAATAAGGCTATTGGACCAAAACCGGCTTTGTGATGACAAAAATAGTTGGCTCAGGAACAGCATCCAAGACCAAGAATATCAAGATAAACTTGCCTTGACTACAAGAGCCTCCCCTGCTAGTAATCATAGATATGTATCGTGACTCCAGGCAAAACAAAACTGAAACTGAAATACCAACACTATAAAACTTCTAACACACCCTTCACCAAAACCTTCACTTTTTAATTCAAGTAAGACTTACAGGTCAAATCTTTTTATATAACGAGGCCTCCCTGGAGGTGAAGGAACATAAAGTAGAACTATTAGGCATCTTTGGTTGTGGCTCCATGACTGCCTGGGAGACCTCTTTTGAAGGAGAGACCCAATTTCAGGCAACAGTGTGCTAGCAGAGTGTCATGGTTAATTTTGTGTCACCTTGGCCAGGCTAAGGGATTCCCAGAAAGCTAGCTGGTAGAACATTATTTCTGGAGGCATCTGTGACATTCTTTCTGGGAGAGATTAACACTTGAATCAGTAGACAGGATAAAGATTACCCTCACCAATCAAGGTACACGAGCAGCAGCCCATTCATTGAGGGTCTGAATAGAACAAAGAGGTGGAGGAAGGGCAAATTTGCTTTCTCCTGTTTATACTGAAACGTCCATCTGCTCCTGCCCTTCGACATCAGCATTCTAGGTTCTCGGATCTTCAGTCAGAGACAGACTTACACCATCGGTGCCTCTGCAGGCTGAAAGAGACCAGGAGAGCCAGAGGTACGGTTCTGTCCAAACCTGAAGATCTGAGAACCAGGGGAGCTGCTGCTGTGTGAGCTAATCCCTCACAAACTAAATCTCTCTACATACTCGTATAGCTCTCTCTACATATCCTATTGGGTTCTCTGGAGAACCCTGATTGATAGAGGGACTTACAGGAGACCCCAAACCAACTGCTACATAAAGTGGTCCAGACACAGGAACCACCATCCTGCTGAGACGGAGGCAAGCAAATCAGCCCAGGACAATGGCCTAATGCCTGAAAGGCAAGAGATAAAAAATACCACTTGTGAATTCAGCAGAGGATCCATGTGACGTGGAGCACAAGGCCAAAGGCTCAGGCCTGGGACTGACAGGAGGTGGAGAAGAGCCCATCATGGGGGCCTGGAATCCCTTGAGAACAAAGCCCAGGTCCACTCTTCTTAAAAAGTGGGGTACCTGGTTCCTTTACTTCTTATACCTCCTGTGCCAGCCAACCTACTTACTCATCTAGTCCTCAGTCAAGATGAAACTTTGGCTCCTATGAAGATGATGAATCTTATTCATCTATTCAAGAGAACAGAGGTGAATGGAAGAATTCTATTACCAACCCCACCCTAAACCTCACCAGTCACTGTCTACCAAATTTAATATTAACGTACCCAGCTTCTCCCGTGCCACCAACCCCCCTTCCAGCTCGGTCTTCTACTTCTCCTATACTCATACCTCGTACTCTCACCTCCCCCTCCATCTGCTTTTACAGGCTAAACCCTCAGCTTCAGTGGCCTCCCCTCTCCACACACTGATCTCCCCTTCCTCTCACCTCTTTGAGGAGCAAGTTCTAACCCATCATGATAGGAGAAGTGCTATTGTGGGTCAACATGGAACAGGAGTCCCCTAGGCCACCCATGAGACAGCTGTGGGAAGTCCATGGACATTTAAGTCTAAAAAATGCTCAATACTTCATCTAATTCTTAGAGTTACACAATGCACAAGAATATATTAAAGGCCCTGAGAAATTCTGTAATTAAGAAAGTATTCAAATGGGCAAAGGACTTGAACAGACATGTCTCTAAAGAAGATAGAAAAATGGCAAACAAGCGCATGAAAAGATGCTCAACATCAATTATCAATGGGGAAATGCTAGTCAAAACCACAGTGAGGTATCGCCTCATACCCGTTAAGATGTCAGTATCCAAAAAAACCCAGCAAATAACAAGTGTTGCTAAGAATGTTGGTGGGAATGCACAGTGGTGCAGCCACCGTAGAAAACAGTATGAAGGTTCCTCAAAAAATTAAAAATAGAATCACTATATAAGTCAGAAATCCAACTTCTGGGTATATACCCAAAAGAATTAAAAACAAGATCTTGGAGCGAACATACCCACGTTCACTGCAGAATTATTCACAAGAGCCAAGAGGTAAGAGCAACCTAAATGTCCAACAACAGATGAACGAATGAAGAAAACGTAGTATATATAAATACAATGTAATATCATTCAGCCTTAAAAAAGGAAATCCTGTTATAAGCTGCACCATGGATAAACCTTGAGGACATTATACTAAATGAAATAAGCAATACAAAATAAAAACAATACTTCATGATTCCACTTCTACAAGGTAAGCAGCCAAACTCAGAAATAGGGAGTAGAACGATGATTCTGGGGGAAGGTGGGAAGTTGTCCAACGGGTACATAGTTCTGAGAAAGGACGACGTTCTAGAGATCTGTTGCACAACAATGTGCATATAGTTAACACTACTGTACTGTGCACTTAGAAAATTAAGGAGGTAAACAATGCTAAGCCAAGAAAGTTCATGTTTCCAGGCAGGAGTCCCGTCTTGATGGTGTCCCCCAGTTAATATTAGCCTGCTACAGTCACAACCATTTGGTCCAGCAACTTTGAGGAGGGGCAGAAAGGAGGCCAGCTAACATGGAGGACGTCTTTTGGAAACTTTTCTCAAATACAGAAATACTCTTATCTGCCACCCCGTCCAACACGGTGGGCCCTCATCAGCCACATCTGTGCCATATGTCATCACACACACACATACACACACACACACATACACACAAAGGACCAAGGGTAAACACCAAGCTCCTAGCTCAATCTGGCATCTTGAAAGTAAAAGATAAAAAGATGCAAGTGTGGGAACTGTTGGGTGGCAACATATTTTACTATCTACCTTGTTGCGTAAGAAAGAAACTGATCTGCAGCAAGAACTGAAACCCTTCCCATCCCAGTTCTTTTTTTTTTTTAATTTTTGATTTATTTATTGTTTTTCTATTACAGTTGTCCCACTTTTCCCCCCATTCCTCCCCCTCACCCAGCCCACCCCTTCTCCCACAATCAATCCCCACCTTGTTGTACATGTCCATGGGTTATTTACACTAGTTCCTTCCAGTTCTTCCTCAGGGCTAGCTACGATCCCACCCCCAGGTCCATGAGAGCCTGACCTTGACATTGTATGACTGAGAGCACCATTCATAACCTGGAGCCATGCCAGCGCACTGGCCCTGACCCCAAACTCCTATAAAGTGTTTTTATTGCTCAAGCACCTCAAAGCAGTTTCTGTTACCTGTAACTAAAGACTTCTAGAACACCAACCATATTTCTCACTATTGCTTTTTACTTCCCTGGGCTTCTACTAGGGAACTGAAAAGCGCTCCAAGCTTCCCTGCTTCTCTGCCTAGAATCCCTCTCCACCCACCACCACTTATTCAACTGCACACATCCTTCAAGGTCCAGTTTAAATGCCTCCCCTGCCCATAAAGCCCTCCATCATCCTCCCCTCTCACCCTCAAACTTCCACAGCCCTCTGTTCAGATTTTCTTGATGGTGCTGCCACATTTCACCTTGCAAGAGACATGTGTATGCACATCTTAACTCCATTACTAAGCTGCATGCTTCTTGAGACCAGAACCATTCTCACCTTCATGTCGTGCATGAGACCAAAGGCAGTGCCTTGCATATTAGCAGAAGCTATAAAAAATACATAAGTATAGATGGCTCTATGGAAGAACAGTACTTTGTATATTGTCTTATCTCTCGACTAAACTGCAAGCACAGTGAGGGCAGGAATTTCATCTTCAATTAATCTTTGTAACCCTATCGTACTATGACCACAAAGACACGCAACCATTTGCTGACTCAATGGCCTGAAAGAGTAGATCCTAAAATCTTTTCATCCTTCTGCCTCTTGGCCCCATTACATGAGGTCTCCACCTCTGCAAACCCTATTCTCCCATATTTAAATCACTAGTGTTTTCAGAGGTAAAGGGCTTTCACTGAGTTGCTTTCATTAAAGATGGAGGTTGGGGTGAAAGGGGAGTGATATTCAGAACTAACCCTAAAACCTGCTAGGGTAGAGATCAATTAATGACTTTATTGATGTTCTTCTAGCTATGCCAGAGGATGTGGCAGACTGGATGAAGAGAAGGAGGGAGGACAGATAATTCTATTAGGGACAAGGCGTGACAGAGGAGATAGAGTAAAGTGTGTCAGCAACAGAAAGGTCTAGACTTCTGCCTCTTCGTTTGTCCACTAATTCTTCCACCATTTATTGAAAGCGGGCTATATTCATTGGAAACAAAGAAGCCAAAACCAAACCAATAGGCACTCAGTGGAACTCTACTGGACACAGGTCCCTCTGCCAAACCCTGAAGGACATGCTTAGCTGTGGGTTGACAACTACAGTCTGATAAACACATTGGGTCTAGGGGGAAAGAATGAAATGAGAGGAGAGACTGATGAGTTCTATCACCAGCCCATCTCCACCCGGTACCTGGTGGGCATCTCCCGATGGGATGATGTAGGCCTGGATCGGTTCTGTCACGTACTCCAAGTTCTTCATAGCTTGTCTCAGCTGCCGAAGCAGCTCTGAAGTTACCTTTGGAGGCATTCCGCCGTCTGCAACAACAGGAGACTTTGTTCCAAAACCAGCCTGTCCCATGCAACTCAATGACAATTCAGAGCCCTAGAGAAACACCCACTGTGTTCTGCCCCACTCTCAGATGCACCTCAAGCTGACCACCCACCATTAAACCAAACCCAAAGCTGCCACAAACTGTAAGGTTTACGGTTCTTAAATACCACTTCCAAATAGACATTTGTGGCAAGAAAACTTGAGCAACTACTAATACTAATTTCCAAATTGACTGGTTACCCCTTTAACTTCTAGGATTTTATGCTAAGGAGGTAATTAAACAGTTCCACAAAGACATAGGTGTTTATCTTTGTTTACAGTAAAAAAAAAAAAAAATTGAGCAGGGGATACATAATTGGTTAAATAAATTACCATACATACAGCAGTACACTATGAAACAATTAAAAATTATATATACCAAAAAAAATTACATAGGCCTATATTTTTTAATTTGCAAAGATATCAACAACACTGGCAGGTGATTATAAACAGATTACAAAAGAACATGTATAGATTGTCCTTACTTATTTAAAATTCTGCATGTATATATGCAAACTTTCTAGAAGGCCATTTGCCAACATGTTGATAGTGGCTACTTTTGGGTAAGGGGATTTTTATTCTCTTCTTCTTGTATTTTACTGCTTAAGTCTGCTTTAAGAAAGGTATGTGTTATATTTTTGTTAAACAGCCAACCACAGATGGGGAGGAAGGTCAGCCCACTAGAAGTCAAGAGACTTAAGTTGTGTGTTGTGGTGAATATATGCTACCAACTGGGTGTGCAACATCAGGGAAAAGGGGATCAGATCCTCAGTACTCTGTGTTCTCATCTCTAAAATATGGGGGAAGCAGAGTAGATCCAGGGTTTTCAAGCTGAGCCCTCAGGGGTCCTGAGGAGCCTATCATCCCCATAAAACTAGAGCTGGAGTCACCAGCTCTAAAAAATACAAAATAGAAACAGAATTGCAAAAATCATTTCTTAAAATGTTAGGGACATTAATCGTAGTCCTACTAGAAATTCTTAAAACTTTTACTAATTTCTAAGTAGTCAAAATGAAAAGAGCGTTGCCTCCTGGTGAGTATGAGACCATGTGATGAAGGCACAGAAGACACAAGCTGACTTTAAAACTACCTCACAGCTGGTTCTTCTAGACAACAAATACTGATATCCACAAACAGTTCTGATGAGTCATACTATATGCTAGCTATAGATATATGACTACATTAACTATAACATAGCTACAGTCCCATGGCTAAAATAACATAACAACTTCATAAAAAGTCAATTATAGAAGAATAATCGTACATATTTTACTATATGCCATATACTGGCACAAAAATATGTAATTAAAATTCAAAGTAGAGTAAGTCTTCCACATCATTTTTAAATGGATGCTTTTAGCACAGTTATAGATTCTTAGCTATATTGAGCAGAATGTAGAAAGTTCCCATTATACGCCGTAACCCCTCACACACACAGCCTCCCCCACTAGCAAGACATCCACCAGGGTGGTACATTTAATAAAACTGATAAACATCATTATCCCCCGAAGTTCATAATTTATATTACAGTTCACCCTGGGTACATGCTGTGGGGTCTGACAAATGTATAATGGCATATATCCATATTTACAGTATTATACAGAATAGTTTAATAGTTGTCATTGCCCTAAAAGTCCTCTCTGCTCAGTCTCTTCATTCCTCCCCCCTCCCCACCCACAGTTCCTGATAACACATCTTTTTACTGTCTCCATAGCTTTACCTTTTCCAGAAAATCAAATAGTTGGAATCATGCAATATATGACCTTTTCAGTTTGGTTTCTCTCACCTACCAGTAATAGAATTCAAGGTTCCTCCATGTCATTTCATGGTTTAAGAGCTCATTTCCCTTCAGTGCTAAATAATAATACATTGTCTGATATAGCATAGTTTACCCATTCGCCTACTGAAGGTTTCTTGGTTGCTTTCAAGTCTTAGCCATTATGAATAAGGCTACCATAAGCATCTGTGCACAGGTTATTGTGTGGACATAAGTTTTCATTTCCTTTGGGTAAATACCAAGGAGCATGACTGCGATAAAGAGTATATTTGGTTTTATATGAAACCATCAAACTGTCTTCCAAGCTGGCTGTGTCATTTTGCAGCCCCGCCATTAAATAAAAATTCCTGTAGCTCCGCATCCTTGCCAGTGTTTGGTAGTGTCAATGTTTAGATTTTGCCAACTCATTTTTAAAACAAATAAAAAAAATGTTTTACTTAACCAAAAATGTTCTGCTACACAATGCTCCAAGTAACGGAGTTACATTGAAGCAATTATACTGTAGGTCATCTTCAGGGACTGGCACCCTGATGCACTATGGCTTGTATCCTGCTAGGTATGGATCTTTTTTCTTAACTTTTTCATCTGCTTCTTTCTCCTTCATCATCAGCACCTTGGGCTTCCATATATCAGTCGATATGATTATCTCCAATAGAATCCCCTATAAGGTACCCACAGAAAAAGTGTCCCATTCGTAATCTGCAGCAAGGGCAGCTTTAGCCACCAGCCTCGGGGCTTCACCTAAGGAGTCTCCGAAGGACAACAGCAACTCAAAGAGAGTCACTGGACACAGTCCTGTTCACAATTCAAACATGTCCACGCTCCCTGCGTTACAACTGCTTCTGAATACTTTTCAGAGGGGCAGCCTTTCCTTTTCTCTGACATACTGAGCTATTATTTCTCACCCATCTGAAAAAGAGGGAGCAGAGGTATCTGGGCTGACCTAAGTTTATATGTCAACACCTGCACTGAGTTCCAAAGGGAACTTGTTGAGACCTCATAAGCTTGCCAGAATCTGAAAGCTTTATTATGCCACCTTGGAGGAACTTCGAAATAGACTTAACTTGTTTCCAAACCATCTTTCTAAGTAACTTAATACTCTTAGAGTCAAGTAAAAATGTAGACTTCCTTTGGAGCAGTATTTCAACCTTGACTGCCTATTAGAACTACCTGGGGAACTTCTGGTTTAATTAGAATACAGCCTGGGCATCTGGAATTTTAAAAAGCAAATATATGATAGAATCCAATTTAAGATCATTAATTTCTTATAGAATCTGCCTTCTATTTGAGCACTTTCGGACTTAAGAACTTTGATGGCACTGACTGGGTGTTAATAGTGTTGACTACAGTATCTACAGGTCACTAACTTCATCAATAAAGTCAACAGAACCAGTGGCAAGTACAAAACCCTCAGTTACAAATTGCAAACCATCAAAGGCAAAATGGAGCCAAAGACATCCTCTGCTTCCTGGTACCATACCCCGCTCCTCACCACCACATTCTGACCTTTGTCACCATCCCCTGCCTCATTATCAAATTCCCTCACTTGACAGACCTCCCTCCTCAAAATCACCAGTATCATCTGATGATCTTACTCCATGACAATGGCATTTTCACGCTTCCCTCCACAATGTCACCTGTCCCCGTCCCCACTCTTAATGCTTCCCCTGCTCCTTTCTCCTCATCCTTCATGCTCCTCACATTTTCCCTTGGTCAGATACAGCCACTTCTTTCTCACCTACATCAGACACAATGAAAGAACTCCTAATCCTGCAACCAACAGGTAAGATGTAACATGCACTGGCTGAGGCAATGTGCTGGGACAGTGGAAGCAGGATACAATGAGCAAGGTGTTGACATAGCTGTGGCCACAAGAACACCAGGCCTTGAAAATAAGTGAGTGGATGAGCAGCTAGAGCTGAGGAGGGGACAAAGCAGATGCAATTGTAAGACCCAACCATGGAGGTGGCAGCAGCTGAAAAGGCAATCAAAGAAGGAGAAGATGAAAGGCATGCTGGTGATCCCCATAGGGTAATTTTTATAAGGATTAAATGGGTTACTATATATAAAGCACTTAGAAACAGTGCCTGGCACATAGTCAATGTTATCTGCTTACAATTATTAAGAGTTAGATGCACTATTAACTAACTATGACATAAAGGTGATAAATGGTACAACAGGTGTATATACTGCCTCTCCTTAAAGCAGGGACCATGTCATCTTCATCTCTGAATTGATTATCCATGTCATCTTTGCTCATTCAAAGATGGCCGAATGAATATACAACTTTGTATCTATGATCTTTTCAGACTCAATAAACAGTAACGAACCTTCAGTGAAAGAAACCTAGGATCTTAGAAGATGCTGTGTTAGAGCATCTGTTCATTCCACATCCCATTACTTTTCAGAAATGTCAGAAGCAGCCAAGAGCTAATCAGGGTGTGCAGGGAAGTGGAAAGCCAAGAGCAACAAACCTAGTCCATGATGTAACATTAGCCCATACACAGCCAGGTATTTTTAAATCATGCTTTAAAATGAATGACTCATTTAAAAGTCTCTTTCATATGCGGATCTGCTTTTAAAAATTAGCTCCTAAACCTTCAACCTTTATCATGAACAAGACTTTTCACTCCCTGAAAGTACATGAAAAGCACACCCTCTTCACCACACTGGGTGGCTAGAAGAATTTAATATGACAACATGTGTGAAAGCAACATGCATAGCATATGGTACATTGTAGGAGCTCAAGAAATATGATTTAAATCTGGATCTGAAACACCAGCTGGAATTCCTACATGCCTTGCTATAAGAATAGAAGGGGCTGGTTTTCTCCAGTTTCAGCATCTTAACAGGTGCACAGATGTGAAGCTCCTCTTCTAGTATCAATAGCTTTAGAGGTGGTGGTTTGTTTCTCTACCCCACCACTGAGCAAGGGCCAAGGGCCTGGTTAATTCTCACAATAATCCTCCAAGGGAGGTTTCACTATTCCCATCTTTCAGATAAAGGTACAGGAGTTAAATACTTGCCCAAGTCACCTGGATTATTAGGTGACCAGGACCAGATCTATCTAATTCCCTAGTTCATATTCTATTACACCATATTATCTAGGGGACCATAACAGAGGCTCTCTTAAAGCATTCTAAGAGCAAGGGCACCAAAATAAGTGGGTTCTGGTTTCCAGCTGGAATCTGCAACCTCAGACTACTGAACTCCCTGCTCTATTTCTTCATATATAATAAAAAGAGTTTTCAACCTCTGAATCTGATGGTTCTATCACTTTTTCCCTTTACTTCCCCGCTAGTCCTCCTTTCTTCTTCCTCTCCTCCCTCCTAATATGGCCCAAAATGTGTTGCAATTTTAGCACTCATCTTCCAAAGAGAGATTTGTCATAGTATCTTGTGTGCTTCAAGGGATGGATTTTTCACTCCGCTAAAAGGAAACACTGTGATTCTCCTGGGTAGTCCATGGAAAGGCAGTGGCTTATAAGGGCTAAAAACACAGAAATAATCACCTTTCAGAATTCAGGTTTTTGGCAACTCAACAATACAACTAACCAATTCTGGGGAGAACAGATAGTTCCAAAATTTTTTCCCAAAAAGATTTTCCTGAATGTACATTCACTTTACAAAGCACAATAATACAGGAGGGGCAAAAGTAGGTTCATATGAAAAATAATGCAATAATTAATAAATAATAATATAAGAACAAACTCGGCATTTCACACACTCACAACTATAAACCTACTTTTGTCCCATCCTTTATATTACAAACTTTGCTCATTTCATAATCATATGGTAAAAACTGAAAGCTAACCTTTATGGAAGTCCATACAGGATTATATTAGAGATTAGAAAACCTAGACTAGGACTTTTTCAATAACAACCTATCACCACAACTACCCCTGGAATGGAAAATGCAGTAACTTTAAGTCTCTTAACTCACCACCCTAAAGAAAAAAGAAAAAGAAAAAGGTAGTAAATACTTGGAAACAGTAACCAACTACCCAGGAAGCCAAGAAACAAAATGGCTTCTAATTTCCAGATGTGCATCCTCCCACCCAAGCCATAATCAATTATGAGCCCCTTACCTGCTCTTTTCTCCCACCTTGAGGTTGAGGCAAGAGGATCTAAAACCCTTTTCAGATGTTCCATCAAATACTAGGCAAAATTATTACCTGTTTCCACACCTGGGTCTCCTGAGTGTGTCACCTCGTTAGGCTCGATTATTCTTAAATTTTTCAGCTGAAAATCCCGGTGACTTGCCCTTCAGAAGAGAAAGAACAGGATATTGCAGACTTTGACCACAGTAAACGTGGCAAGGCTTAGTCAGAGGCTATCAACTTGACTGAGCACTTTTCCTTTGTGCTTCCAAAGAACTCTCTCCCCAGTTATCAATAATGAAATAAATAAAAGCCTCAGATAAAACCTGCGGATAAAACATCACCATGACAGGTAAACCTTCTCAGACCTAGCCTGTAGTTCATGAATATTCTTTAGCTACGTCTAATCTTCTCTTTAACTAGGATAAAAAGTTTTGCAATGACTTTGTCACATACCCAAATTCTTGGTTCTTTTTCAAATTTGCCTGTTCTTTCTTTATGGTTTCCTATTCTTTCACTATGATTTCTCTTCCCTCTCTTAGCTTTAATTGTGTGGGGCCTTTATTTTATAAACCATTTCAGACTTTCCACTAGAAAGCCTGGGGATAGTAATCCTCAAGTGTGATGGGTCTACTGGCTCCCTCCTGGAGGATCATTCCTTGTAGGCTTTGTAATCTTTTAGTAAGAATTTATCTTCAGTAGAGACTATTGTATCTATGAGAATGAATGTGTCCTGGATTGTACAAGCATTACTGTCACTGTTTTTTGCTTCTGAGACTAACTTTTATTTTAACTTCTTAGCTAGGAGATTTGCACACAAGTTCCTGTCCCTTTATGGGGATAGTCTGACACCCTGGACCCCTGGTATGAAGGCTTAAAGCACCGGATAACTACCCCAAGGCTCAGCTTAACAGCTTAGTTCCCCAAAAATGTAGGCTTTAAGTATATTTCTGGTACCTGAGGATTTCTCTTTCAAGTCCATTCAGTCAACAAATATTTATTGAGAATCTTCTATAATCCAGGCCCTATTCTAGACGCAACAGTGAACAAAATATACAACATCTCCAACCTCGAGAAGTTTACATGGTGGGGAGGGAGGGAGGTTATTGGTAGGGAAGGATGGGAGAGGAAAGACAACAGACACAAAACAAGAATATAGTACGTCGGGTAGTAAGTATGTGTTCTATGAACAAAAGTAAAATGGGACAAGGAGAACAGAAGGTCAGAGAGGTAAGGGGAAAGGTTATTAATATGGGGTTGCTGGGCAAGGCCTCCTTGCTAACAGATGACATTTTATCAGAGACCTAAAAATAAATAAATAAATAAAAGCGAGGGCTCAAGCCTCCATTTCAGAAATGGAAAACAGCAAGTGCAAAGGTACTAAGGCAGGAGGACGCCTGGTGCCCCAAAGGGAAGGCAAGGAGGCCAGTGTGTTGGGAGATGGGGAAGTAAGTGGTTGGGAGACAAGACCGGAGAGACATCAGGAGCCTGTTAGGCTACAACATGGGTTTGATATGTTATTCAGCTGTGAATTTAAAGGTAATTTTGTTATAATTTTACCACATTTTTATGTGTTGGTAGAAGGAGGGGGGTCCAAATTAGCTCACACAGCCAGAACCGGAAAGCCAGACTTTTCAGCAGTCACTCCAGGCCTGCCCTCAGATTGTTGCTATTTTTTTAAAGTATATTTTATTGATTATATTATTAAGTCCCAATATTTTTCCCTTTGCTCTCCTCCACCCAGTAGTCCCCTTCCCTCCCGCAATCCCACCCCCCTTAGTTCATGTCCATGGGTCGCGCATGTAAGTTCTTTGGCTTCACCCTTTCCTGTATTATTCTTAACTTCCCCCTGTCTATTTTGTACCAACCGATTATGCTTCTTAGTTCCTGCACCATTTTCCCATTTCTGAACCCCTCAGCCCTCCCAGCTGATAACCCTCCAAATGATCCCCATGCCTATGATTCTGTTCCTATTCTGGTTTGCTTCGTTGGATTTTGTTTTCATTTTTTAGATTCAGTTGTTGATAGTTGTGAGTTAGTGGTCATTTTAATGTTCATAGTGTTGATCTTTTTCTTAAGTCCCTTTGACATTTCATATAATAATGGCTTGGTGATGATGAACTCCTTTAGCTTTACCTTGTCTGGGAAGCCCTTTATCTCCCATCCATTCCAAATGATAGCTTTGCTGGATAGAGTAATCTTGGTTGTAAGTCCTTGCTTTTCATCCCATTGAATACATGTTGCCAGTCCCTTCTTGTCTGCAAAGTTTCTTTTGAGAAATCAGCTGATAGTTTATAGGCACCCCTCTGTAAGTAACTCTCTGCTTTTCTCTTGCTGCTTTTAAGATTCTCTCTTTATCTTGAACCTTTGGCATTTTAATTATGATGTGTCTTGGTGTGGCCCTCCTTGGGGCTAGCTTGTTTGGGACTCTCTGTACTTCCTGGACTTGCATATTTATTTCCTTTGTCAAATTTAAAGCTTATATTTTCATATAAGCTTTCAATTTCTTGCTCCTCCTCTTCTCCTTCTGGCACACCTGTGATTCGGTTGTTGCATGTTTAAAGTTGTCCCAGAGATTCCTAAGCCTCTCCTCATTTTTTTAATTCTTGTTTCCTCATTCTGTACTGGTTGACTGTTTTTTCCTTCCTTATGTTCCAAATCGTTGATTTCAACCCCGGTTTCCTTCCCTTCACCATTGGTTTTGTGTGGATTTTCCTTCATTTCATTTAGCATAGCCTTCACTTCTTCCCTTATGCATTTGCCATACTTAAGCATATCTGTCAAGTCTGTGAGCATCTTCATCACCAGTGTTTTGAACTCTACATCTGTTAGGTTGGCTATCTCCTCGTTTGTTAGGTTCGCTATCTCGTCACTTAGTTCTCCCACTGGAACCTTGATTCATTCCCTCTTTTGGGCCATACCTCTCTGTCTCCCCATCTTGACAGGCTCCTGCATTTGTCTGCCTGGGTGTCTTAGGTAGAGCTGTCACACCTGTTACGTTGTAAGGGGCGGAGCCTTACACATTCGTCAGTACAGGGGGACCCATTTCACCATGTTGTGGCGCTGTGTATGGGAGAGGGGTCTGAGAGTGAACAATGCCGCTTGCTGAGCACTCACCCCTTTTCCAGGCACTTCCTCCCACTTCTATATGGGACTGGCGCCTCTCTAGCTGTTGCCCTGGCTATAGTTCCCAGAGTGGGTGGGTCTGTGAATGTTC
This sequence comes from Furipterus horrens, assembly GCF_987537825.1. Taxonomy (NCBI): domain Eukaryota; kingdom Metazoa; phylum Chordata; class Mammalia; order Chiroptera; family Furipteridae; genus Furipterus; species Furipterus horrens. The sequence goes on from NW_028327175.1 coordinate 187,691,848, forward strand.
TAGGATGGTGGGGACCCTTTAAACAAGCAGACTCTACTGAGAGATGAGCAGTTTCTTCCTCCACCCCAACCCCCACTGGCTTGCACAGTCAGAAGCAATGAGGCTTGATTTTCCCAAGCGCTGGAACGGTGAGCTGTGTGGTCTGGTCTGGATGCTGGGAGCACTCCCCAGATGTCCCTCCCTACTTTTTAAAATGTGTGACGGTGCTTTCCGCCAGCCTGTCACTGCCACTGCCACTGCTGCTGCCACCACCATACTGCATCCTCTCTGCCCTGGCTCCACCCCTCCTACCTGTCTGGATATTTCTTCTTTATACCTTTGTTTATTGGACTTCCATGCCACTCAGTTTTCTGGAACTTCTGGTTGTCTCTAGTTTTGAGGTAGTTGTATTCCCCTTTAGTTGTGGAGGGAGACACAGCATGTCTGTTTAGGCTTCCATCTTGGTCAGAAGTCCCTGTTGCTATTTTAATTTCATTGGAAAGAATGAGACATTCTTTACTAGGGTAACCATATATTCTTTCATTTTAAAGTAAGACATCTCAATATTTCTTATAAATATAAATGCAAGTACCCTAAAAAATACTAGCAAATATAAAAAGGATCTGACACCATCACCAAGTAGAATTTATTCCAGGAACACAAGATCAGTTCAACATACCAAAAAAAAAAAAAAAAAAAAAAAAAATGTAATACACAATATCAATAGAATAAAGAACAAAAGCTACATGATAACCTCAACAGAGACAGAAAAAGCAACTGTCAAAATCCAACACACTTTCATAATAAAAGTACTCAATAAACTAGAAGAGAAATTCCTCAGCTTGATCAAAAATATTACAAAACCCATGGCTAACACCATCCCTAATGTTAAAAGGCTGAATGCTTTTCCCCTAAGATTACAAACAAGACTGACATGTCCACTCTTGCCACTTCTAGTCAACATTGTACTAGGCAAGAAACTGAAATAGAAGGCAGCCACATTAGAAAAAAAGTAGTAAAACTACCTATTTGCAAGTGGCATTATGTTGAATATAGAAAATCCTAAAGAACTCATACACACACAAAAAAATCAGAGCTAATAAACTCATCAAGAATGAAGGATACAAAACCAACATACAAAAATCAAATGTATTTATATATACTTGAAATATACATTGCAAAAATAAAATAAGAAAAGTTCATTTATAATAGAATCAAAACAATAAATACCTAGCAATAAATGTAGTAAAAGACACACAAAACTTACTCACTGAAAACTACAAGATATTGTTAAAAGAAATTAAAGAACACCTGAATAGATGGAAAGCCATTCTATGTTCATGGATTGGAAGACTTAATATTGTTAAAATGGCAATATTCCCCAAAATAATCTACAGTCAGTGCAATACTCATCAAGTCCAGTTAGTTTCTATGCAGAAATTGACAAGCAGATCCTAACATTCTTATGGAAATGCCAGAAATCCAGAATAGTCAAAACAATCTTGAAACAGAACAAATTTGGAGGAGTCACCCTTTCTGATTTCCAAGCTAATGAAACTGTAGTAATCAAAATAGTGTAGTACTGACATAAAGACAGACTTACAGATCAATGAAGTAGAATTGAGAGCTCAGATAACCCTCACACATTTACTGTCAATTAACTTTATTCATAACTTATTTCTTTTTTAAATTTTTTATTGTTTTTTCCATTTCCATTTAGTCCCCTTATACTCCCGTCCTCCCAGCAATCACCACACCCTTGTCCATGTCCATGAGTCCATTCAATGGAGAAAAACAGTCGTTTCAATGAAGAGGCTGGGACAACTGGACATCCACATGCAATAAAATAAAGATACCATTCATATCCACTAGAAATATTATACCCTCTACCCTCATACCAGATACAAAAATTTTTTAAAGGGCAAAGGATCTGAACAGACACTTCTCCAAGGAGGATATACAGAGGGCCCGTAGACATATGAAAGAAAGCTCAACATCACTAGCCATCAGAGAGATGCAAATTAAAACCACAATGAGATACCACCCCACACAGGTCATAATGGCCATCATTAACAAATCAACAAACAAGTGTTGAGGAGGATGTGGGGAAAAGAGAACCCTAGTGCACTGCTGGTGGGAATGCAGACTGGTGCAGCCACCATGGAAAATAGTATGGAATTTCCTCAAAAAACTAAAAATGGAACTGCCTTTTGATTCTGCAATTCCACTGCTAGGATTATACCTGAAGAATCCTGAAACACCTATTCAGAAGAACCTATGCATCACTATGTTCATAGCAGTGCTATTTACAATAGCCAAATGCTGGGAACAGCCTAAGTGGCCATCAGTCGATGAGTGGATCAAACAACTGTGGTATATAATGGAGTTCTATGCAGAAGAAAGAAAGAAAGAACTCCTGCTTTTTTGCGACACCATGGATGGAATTGGAGAGTATTGTGCTTAGTGAAATAAGTCAGGTGGCAAAAAAAAAATACCATATGATCTCACCTAATACAGGAACCTAATTAACAAAACAAATGAGCAAATAGAACCAGAGGCGTGGAAACAAGGAACAGACTGACAGTAACCAGAGGGGAGGGGAAACGGGGAGAAAAGGGGAAAGAAGGCAAAGGGTCTAGTCAAGAAACTAACGTAAATGACCCATGGACATGGACAACAGGGCGGGGATTGACTGTGGAAGAGGGGTGACATAGGCAGGGCAGGGGAGAGCAATGGGGGAAGATGGGACAACTGTAATAGAACAACAATAAAAAAATGGAAAAAAATTAAAGACAGGTTGAACTTTGAGAAACTAAAAAAAAAAAAAAAAAAAAATTAACTCAAAATAGATCATAGGCAAAAATGTTTTCTTAGAAGAAAACAGGCATAAATCTGCCTGACCTTGGATTAGGCAATGATTTCTTAGATATGACATCAAAAGTACAAGCAACAAAAGAAACAGATATATGTACTAGATATCATTAAATGAAAGACTTTTATGGTTCAAAGGATACCATCAAGGAAGTGAAAAAACAAATCCATAAAATGAGAAAAAATACTTGCAACTCACATACCTGGTAAGCATCTAGTGTACAGTTCATATGAATAACTATTACAACTCAACAACAGCAGAAAGACAAATAGCCAATTTTTAAATGGTTGAAGGCTCTGAATAGACATTTAAATGTCTAAGATATACAAATGTGTAAGATATGTAAATGGCCAATAAGCACATGAGAAGATTTTCAACAGCATTATACATTTGGGAAATGCATATCAAACCCACAGGGAGATACCACTTCACCTCCACTAGGAAGGAAGAAACCAGACAACGACAAGTAAGGGCAAGGATGTGGAAAAACTAGAACCTCAGGCATTGCTGGTAGGAATGTGACTTAGAGTTCCTCAAACAGCTAAATATAGAGTTGCCCTATGATCCAGGAATTCCACTCTTAGGTGTGGAAATTGAAAACATAAATCCACATGAAACCTTGTATACAAATGTTCATGACAATATTGTTCATAATATCCAAAAAGGAGATTAAATAACTTGCTTAAGTCCTCACAGCTATTTGGTGACAGTGTTAGTCTAGAACTAGAGTCCAGAGACCCCAGCTACACTCAATGCTCCTCCTCTTCCCAGGACTTCTTCAGTCTGCACCTTCTCAACATCATGAAGTGTTATGAGGTGGGAAAGAGGAACGAAGCATGCAGAGATCGTCCTGCTCGATCTTTGCCTAAGAGGGCTACGGCACATTTTTCGCCCTCTCTCTTTTCAAAGAAAGCCCTGCAAGATTCTTGTTACCTTCCCACTTCCCCCAGCCCATGATGAGAAATCTACCACTCAGGATGAGGCAAAATGAGGGCCACTAAGACAATCACGCCTTGTGTGGTGAGGCAAGGATAGAATGAAACCAGTCCAAGGGTGATGTTGTCTTTGCCTACCCAGAATCCATCTCTTCTTCACTTGAAGAGAGCACCTTGGTTTTCCTTTTGAGAATGTCTCTTCTCCATTTTCAGCCCACAGAGTTGAGATGAGTCACCCACGAACTTCTGGGACCCAAGGCTTGGTCAATCCATCCCTCCAGCCACAATGACTGGATTGGGAATGGTCAAAAAGATCAAAGCAACCCAGAGGAAATCAGAGCTGAGATTTCTGCTCCAACCATTGAGTAAGAAGGCTCTATTTCTGCTGGGGCTGTCAGCCTAGAACTGTCATTACCTGCTATAAAGAAAGCCTGCCTATCAATGAAGCCAACACTGAAGAAATCAGGACCAGGATATGTGCAAGAGAGGGAAGTCTGATGCCAGTGTTGGTCTACTGGACTCAGCTGCACTAGAAGCCAGCTCAACCCATTTTTATCTCAGTCAATTTGAGTTCAATTTCCATCACCTAAACTGAGTCAGTTTTATATTGAATGGCACTCAAATTCTGCCACCAAGACCCCTTCTCTCAGCCTCTCAGTAGCCTCTTGTGTAAAGAGGCTGAAGAACCCCTCTGCCTCTAAAATGTTGTGATTCTATGAACCCAGCAAAGACAACCTTGGTCCTCAAAGGCTACCTCTCCACCTAGGACCTAACTCATCATTATTCACTTGCCTGATCCCATTTCCAGCGTTTAACATACGGGCAGCTCCTTCCACATGCGGGTTTGCCACACCTCTCACCTCACCCTTCCATAGGGCATGCATGGTTCTCATTCCTAACATGCTGTAGCAAGTCCAAGTCAAGGTTGTTCTGTGATCTGTCCATTTACAAACACCAGCGCAAGCCATGGTGTGTGTTCAGCAAGTGAGCCCGGCCATGCTGCCAACCAAGCATGTTCACTCAAATTTCAAATGGTTAGAGGCTGGTTGACCCCCTGTGGATCTCCAGGGAGTCTGGCTTCTGGCCTTTGTGAACTCTGAATGTGTCTCTCAGTCTCTCACTTTGTTAGCTGCTCTGATAAGTACGCCCTGGCTGTGGGGGGAGAACAGGCTGAAATGAATTTAATGTGAGACCAGGGAATTATTATTCTCACCTTCCTGTATCCCATGAAAAGACAGGACAGGTTACTGGTAGGAGTTTCCTGGAGATTATGCCCAAGTGTTGCCTTCCATAGACTCAGAAACCATTTGGGTGTGGAGGGGCCCGTGTATGCCTATATTTGTTATGGCGACAGATCAATAAGGAGAGTTGCTTGTGTCAATACTGTCAGGGTTGTAATTGGAGGATTAGATTCCCAGGGTACAGGGGCGAGGGCAGGAGCTCTCCGGAGGAGCTTCAGGGGACGTCAACTTCCAGCAACAGCGTGGCCTTCCTGCTGGGCCGGGGCAGCAACAGCCACCGCCCCCTCGGGCCGAACACAGCGGCTCAGTGAACACACTCTTCCAGGGACCGGACTTGGGCTCGGGGAGCCTGCGGCCCCGCCGAAAACAAACCGGAACTTGTCCGTTGCCTGGCTCCCTCCCCCAGCGGGGCTCCAGCAAGCCCCGGCCTTCATCAGATGGCAGTGGGTCGCCCGCTGCTCTTCACCCGCTTGTCCCAGCCCTCCGCACTGACACACAGGGGCACCCGAGCCCCGGGAGCCGCACCCTGCCCGGACGCTGGGTCCCTGGCAGTCTCCTCACCTTACTCGCGGTGCCTTTCTGGAGGCTGCCATTCGGCGGTGACGTGCCCCAATCCACGTAAGGGGTGCACAGACCAGCTGATCACCGCGGAAGGGATGGAGGAAGGGACGCGGGCTAGCGAGCAAGCTGCAGGCTCGCGCAGGGTCGGCCACGCCCTCGTCCATGGCGTGCTCGAGCGCCGCGGCCCCTCCCACCTGCAGGCCCCGCCCACTACCCGAGTCTCGGGCTGTGCGTTTTCCGCCCGTTTTTTTCTTGGTGGACATCGTGTCGCGGTGCGTCATTTCTGCTCATTTTTTCCCACCATTCCCCAAGGAGGAAAAAAAAGAGCTTTGTCAGCTGACACGGCTGCGGCACGAAGAGCCGGCCTCCAAGGAAGGAGAAGAGGAGGGGCACGTGATCAGTTCTGGAGGTATCGCAGCAGGGTCTCACTTCCCCAGGTTTTAGAGTTGTCCCCAAAATTACTTCTCTAGACAGCTTTAAAGTCCAGCTGCCCGCTCCACTTGGATGGCTACTAGGCACCTCAAACTTAACGTGTCCGAATGATGCTCCTGGCCCTACGCACCAAAACGAAATCGTTCGCCATCCAACAGTAGTAGCCATCTCAATCAGTGGCTACTCTATGCGTTCAGATGCCCAGGCCAAAATCTTAGAGTCATCCCTGCCTCCTCTTTCACACCCCACGTGTAGTCTGTCAGAAAATCGTGTTGGCCATGTCTTCAAAATAGATCGCCAATCCCACACTACTTCTCACCACCCCTGCTGTACTGCCTCTGGTCTGTGTCACTACTGCCTCACCTATGTGATTGATTATTCCGGCCTCCCTACTGCCACCAGGCACCTGCCATCCAGCCTAAAAACACAGCAGCCAGGTCAGTCCTTTGCAGTCTGAGATCATGTCCCTGCGCTGCTTAGTCTATGGTTCCTCATTTCACTCAGGCTAAAAGCTCTACTTGATCTTCCCGCAACTTCTGTTTTCACCTTGTTCTCTCTGCTGCGGCTAAACCCACCTGCTTGCTATTCTTGAAAAAGTTGGGCACACTCATGCCACGGAGTCTTTGGACTTGCTCTTCCCCCAAATACCCAGGCTCCCTTCCTCACCTTGCCCTCACTTTGCTTTCAAGCCTTTGCTCAAGTATCACCTTTTTAATGAGGCCTACCCTGACCACCCTATTTAAAATTGTAAACCCATCCAACATTCCAAAATCCCCTTGTTCTACTCTATTTTTTTTTCACAGTACTTATCATCTTTTTACATGATAAAAAATTTACTTACATTTATTGTATTCTGTTTCCCCCTAAATACACACACACCCCATAGCCATCAGTGCAGGAATTGTGTCTGTTTTGTTTACTGATGAACAATACCTGGTATGTAGTAAATTCTCATACATTTTCTGCATGAATGAATGTCCTCAGAACGTGAAGTCCCCAAGGATAGGGACAATACCTCTCTTGTTCATTGTTATGACCCTGGTGCTTAGAATGGCAGCTGGCACAGAGTCAGCACTTAAAAAATATTTGCTTAATGAAAGTGACCACGTTTTTTGCTTTGACCTTGATGAGGGCCTGTCATCAAATAGGTTCTGCTGCCTTCAAGAGCTTGAGGTTCTAGTTGTTATTCAATAAGCATTTCGACAAGCTAAATTTGGTCCTGTAGAAAAAAGTATGAAAAAAAAATAAACGATGTGGTACCTTGGAAAGTAGAAGATGTTTGTTCCATTTTCCCAAATTTATGAGCCAAAAAGAGAGAGCTTGTAAGTAAAATGACTGGTTCCAGCCCACAGCTGAGAGACAGTGGGAAAGATCAAGTTGTACTAGGAAAAAGAGATGTCAGAGAGATAGATAAGCAGGATCTAGAGGGAACCAGTATGTGTAATCACATTGCCTAAAGGAGTCTGCTGAGAATTTATGGCATCTGGCTTTAGGGGAGAAAAAGAAATACTTTGTGTTCCCTGAAACAGATTTGCATTCCTGTTTGCAGGATAACAAAGCACCCTCCCCCCTCTTGAACTTCTTTCAGCAGAACCTTAGGGAGAAGTTGAGCCAAATTATCACTAAAGGTTGAGAACACAGGGGTTATGTCAGGCTTTTCTCATGGCTGTTCAGTCCTCACATGTTTAAAGAGGTGGAACAGTCACACTGACTAACATCTACTGAGCGCTATGTGCCTGGCCCACAACAACCCAATGAGTGAAGAACTGTTATCCTCATTTTACTGGTTTTCAGAGATTGTCATTTGCTCAAAGTCTGCAAGCTAGTATGTGATGAGGCTGTGGTGTACATTCAGGCAGCAGGATGTATTCCTAGCCCCCAAACTTAATCACTAAATTATATGGAAGGAACACTACCAAAAGTTACATCATCCAGCCTAGCCCACACAATGGAAGGAGGGATCATCATACATCATTCAGACTCAGACTGGATAGGTTTTAAATGTAATCAGAAATATTATGTGGAAACATGGGTCGAAGTCTATCCTCCCAAAGTTCATATAGTGATGCCCAAACCCCTAGTACCTCAAAATGTGATCTTGTTTGGATATAGGGTTGTTGCAGATGTCATTAGTTAAGATGATATCATACTAGAGTATGACCCTCATGCAGTATGACTTGTGTGCTTATAAGAAGGGGAAATTTGGGTACAGAGAGAACACCAAGTGAAGATGAAAGCAAAAATCAGGGTGATGCATCTACAAGCCAAGGAATGCCCAAGATTGCCCACAAACCACTAGAAGCTAGGAGAGAGGCATACATCAGAGTTTCCTTCATAGCCCTCAGGAAGAACCAACTCTGTGGATGCCTTGATCTTGGACTTCTAGCCTCCAGAACTGTGAGACAATACATTTCTGTTTAAGCTGCCCAACTTGTGGTACTTTCCTCTGAAAGCCCTAGGAAACAATACAAAGTGAGTTCTAAAATGTCCAAGGATATGAATTGTGGGACCCTTATTTTGGGCACACAACATTCATTCATTCTCCTCATTACCATCCTATTTCCCTCTGAGGACCCATCCTTTCCTCTCCTCCCTGCCTCATTCTCAGTCTCTGTTCTCTTGTGGAAACACTTGGATCCCAGGAGTCCATTGTGACCCAGTGGTAGCCACAAAGATAGGCTCAGAGATTGCAGTGGGACCAGTGCAATGAAATTTTTATGGTAAGTGCTGGAACAGAGCCTTGTTCTCCGTCAGCCAGGCAAGAACCTGGCAGCATATACTCTGAAACTGTTGTTTCTACATACAACATGTGAATAGGACCAGAGCAGGAGAAGGAGGAGCAGAGAGGAAGAGAAGCTGAAACCTCATAAAATTATTTGAGCCCTGAATCCTGCCATGCTTGAACCTAATCTCCCGCTGGACTTTCCAGAGGTCAGCAAAAAATTTCCTTTTGTGTTTAAGTCATTTTGACATGGGTTTTCTGTTACTTGTAATAAAAAAACTCCTCACTGAATCATTTTAAGTATGTTTCATCTGTACATCTGAGTTTTATACATGAAACAGATACGATTTTTTAAATATTGATCATTAGTTATGAACTAAGAAATGGACAAATTATTATAAAGCAATGTAATACCCATTTTTATTACATATATGTAATTTCATAAATATATACATGAGGTCTGTCCGAAAAAAGTCCAGCCATTATTAATATAACCAGAACAGTTTGTGCAATATTGATGTAACCTGGAGCCAAGGAGAGTGGACTGGAATGTGCATGTGTGAACAATGACGACTTCACTGTACTAGTCAGTGGGGATGGTAGACGCCATTGAGTGAGCATGTGTACTATGTGGCCGTCACATTCAAAATGACCGAGTAAGTAGAGCAACACATCTGCATCAGATATTGTGTTAAGTTTAAATATTCCACTACAGAAACTATTCAGATGACTCAGAAGGCCGCAGCAATGGGCAACTGGTGATTGGCAGCTTCATCACAACAACGCACCCACTCATGCATCACATTTCGTGCAGTTTTTTGATGAAGCATTGACTCAGCCCCACTACAGCGCAAATTTGGCGCCCTGTGACTTCTGGCTTTTCCCAAAACTAAAATCACCTTTGAAAGGAAAGAGATTTGAGACTGCCAATGAGATTCAAGAAAATATGACAGGGCAGCTGATGGCGATTGGGAGAACTGTGTGAGGTCCCAAGGTGCCTGCTTTGGAGGGGACTGAGGCTTCATTGTCCAATGTACTATATTTTTGTATCTTGTATCTTCTTCAATAAAGTCTCTATTTTTCATATGACATGGCTGTATACCTTCTGGACAGACCTTGTATACTGATACAGATACATTTTTAGAATTAAAAAAAATTACCGACAAAATATTAACAATTGGTTTTCTTAATTTAGCAGAGTTTTTGGATTGATCTTAATTTTGCTGTGCTTTTTTGGGTTGGGTTTTTTTTTAATTTTTTTAATTTAAAAGTACTAATCATTTATCTGACCCTTTCTCCTCTGAAGATAGAATGCAGGACCTGTTACATCCTCCAAATCTGAGCACCACCAGCAATAGTCCTCCAGTATTGAATTTGATAACTGGTTGATGGCCTGATCATGGATTGAAGAAGGTGGCAACAGCCCTTTTGATAAACCTTCAAATGAAAGGACTGAAAAAAAAATTCTTATAGGATATTAAATAAAATTACAACTTCAGAGGAGGGTTTTAACCTTTTCAAACATTTCAATTTGTTTTAATAAAATTGATAGTTACAGGAACAGTGATGAATAAGGCTCTCATAAATTGTTATAACATGGCCTTATTTTTTATAATGTTAAGTGAAAGATAGGCTTGTGGTTACACCCTAGAAAGGAATGGCAGAAGAAAGGCCAAATTTCAGGATTGTAGAGTCTGCCAGAACAATGTACTGTAAATTAAGGGTTAGAGAATGCATCTGGCTCAGTTCAAAATTCACTCACCCTTTGTATTCAGTGAAAACTGAACTCAGACCTTTTGATATCTGAGTTCTATTTACTCTTGGCAAAGTTTACTTCTCTGGTTCAAATTTTTTTAAATGACCCAGAGGGTTTCTTGGACAATGAATGGTTCTTGCACTAACAACATATAATGAGCTAAGTGTAAATGAGTAAGAAATATAAAGAGTAAGTGACCCAAACACACAGAAACCTCCCATGCTATAGGAAAAAAAGGCTCAGGAAAGCGCTATGTTTGTCTGTTTCTTTAAGGAGTATTCCTTTTTACCATATTTTATCCTTTCCTCAGGAAGTCTTTGAGAGACCTTTGTAAAATGTGGGAAAGGGAAGAGAGAATATTCAGCTATTGCTGATGTTAACTTTTCACAATTCCTTCCTAGCTATGCCTTAAAAGCTGAGCTTTCAATAAGGCAGCATGGCCTAGAGGTTAAGGTCAAGAGACAAGTTTTAGTGGCTCTGACACTTAATAGACATGTGACTTTGGAAAAAGCAGATCTCCCTCTTCTCTGATTTCCTAAGAATGTAGGTTTGACCAGCCCCTTCCAGGTCTGCTATATATTTGATCAAGTCATGATCAGAGGACTTGAAGTTGACAGCCTGACAGATATTCTTTATGTGACCCTCACTGTATTATTTTTGTGTAACAGCTTTATATAATTCACATACCATACAGTTCATCCATTTAAAGCAATGATTTCCAACTGCTCTGCCTCAAGAATTTTTAAAACATTCAATACCTGAGTATTTAGTCAGGGACACTGACCTCTTTTTCCTGAGATTGTCAAATTTTAAAGAATGACAACATCCAACACAACAATAGCCATCTGGTGTGAATGAGTCAAAATTATACCTATTTTTTTTTTGTCAGATTGACCAAAAATATTTTTTTTGGGTGTGCTGCAGAACTTCATTTATAGTAATTAGTTTATGAGGTGAGAAAGGTTGAAAATCAATGCTGTAAAATATGCAATACAATGGTTTTTAGTATATTCGCAGAGCTGGGCAACCATCGCCACAATCAATTTTACAACATTTTCATCACGGCAAAAAGAAACCCGCATCCTTTAGCAGTCACTTCCCATTTCCCTAACTTAATATCCCTACAAATTTGCCTCTTCTGGACATGTCATATAAATGGAATCTTCTGTGGTCTTGTGTGACTGGCCTCTTCCACTTATGTTTTCAAGGTTTATCCATGTTGTAGTATGTATCAGTGCTTGATTTCTTTTTATTGCCAAGTAATATTGATATAATGTTTATCCATTCATGACTTGATGGACATTTGGGTTATTTCCACTTTTTGAATATTGTGAATAATGCCACTATGAACATCCATGTACAAGTTTTTTGTTGGACGTGTTTTCACTTTTCTTGAGTATATATCTATGCATGGAGATGTTGAGTCATATGGCCACTCACTGTGTGTTTACCCTTTTGAGGAATTGCTGAAGTGTTTTTCAAAGTGGCTATACCATTTCACATTCCCACCAGCACTGTATGAGGGTTCCAGTTTCTCCATATCCTCACCAACACTTATCTTTCTGATTCTAGCCATTCTAGTGGATATAAAATGGTATTTCACTGTGGTTTTGATTTGCATTTCCCTGATAACTAATGACATTTGAGCTCCATTTCATGTGCTTTTCAGCTATGTGTAAATCTTTATTGGAGGAATATCTATTCAGATCCTTTGCCCATTTAATAAAATTTTATTATCGAGTTGTAAGTATTCTTTAAATATTCTAGATGCAAGTCCCGCATCAGATATGTGACTTATAAACATTTCCTCCCATTCCATATTTTTTATTCTAATTAGATGGCAACAATTTAAAAAGGAAAGGTTTGCTATTTTAAAATTTCATATCTTCGGCTTCTTTTGGAAAATCAGAAGATTGATTTGGCAACACAGGTTCTTCTATGCAGCAACAAGCAGCATGAACAGACCGGGGGCTACTCCCTTGAAATGGGACAGGGAGCCCTCCATTTGGCCATGTACACACTTCCATTTTACCTGACAGTTTCTTGTAGACATCCCAGTGTGTGACTCCTTCCCCAAGAGAATTTGACAAAGCATGGCCTGGATTTCAACTCCACTGAAATTGCTCTTGCAATTGAGTTAAATCAACTACCTCTTGCCAAAATCTTTTCACCTTTGGCACTTAAACACAGAATCCCCTACACTTAGCAACACGAACTCAAGTCCTCTACTCTTCCTGTTTTGCGATTTGTATTTTGCAAGGCATGGGGTAACTCACTGGGGCTTGGCAAGGGTTCCAGAATTTTGGCAGCCTTGTTGGTACTGATGTCATGAGTGTCCCTTGCCATAATACATCCTTAATACTAACTCAAACCAGCCAAACTCAAACAAATGCTATTAAAAAAACAGTAACAAGTTGCCTAGCTTCAAAACACTGCATAAAACTGTCAAAAATAAAACAAAACATTTTCATGCTTAGGACCATAGCCAAAAATGAAAATCACAATTTCTGATTGTTAATCATCCTTTTCCCTAATAGCAATTTTCCTGCTAACCCTCTCAGAATAAACCGAAGATCTCTAAAAAGACTTATTAATAACTAACCTAGTCATATAAAATTTTTTTCACCTGTTTAACTTTTAACTTTTTAAAAAATATATTCCTTATTGATTATGCTGTTACAGTTGTCCCAATTTCTTACCCCTTTGTTCCCCTCAACCCAGTGACCCCCCCTCCCTCCAGTTGCCCCCACTTAGTCCATACCCATTGGTTGTGCATATAGTTCTTCTCAACATCTTCCTGTCTACTCCACTCACTCCTACTATGCTTCTTAATTCCTATATCATTGCCCTCCCTTTTCCCACTTCCCCCTCCCGGCTGACCTCCCCCCATAATGTTCCCCATACCTATAATTCTTTTCCCATTCTCATTGCCTACTTAGTTTGCCTTTTTTTCAGTTCCCTAGCTTCTGTTGTTGGTTGTTATGATACAGTTTTCATTTTAATGTTCATAGTTTCAATCCTCTTTCTCCTAAACAAGTCCCTTTAACATTTCATATAACAGTGGTTTGGATCTAATGAGCTCCTTCAGTTTGACTTTGTCCTGGAAGCACTTTCTCTGCCCTTCTATTCTGAATGACAGCTTCACTGGATAGAGTAATCGTGGTTGTAGGTTTTCGCTTTTCATTACTTTGGATATTTCTTGCCAGTCCCTTCTTGCCTACAGAGTTTCTTTTGAGTAATCAGCTGATAGTCTTATTGGGACCACTTTGTACATAATTCTCTTCTTCTCTCCTGCTGCTTTTAAGATTCTCTCTTTATCCTTAATTTTTGACTTTTTGATTATAATGTGTCTTGGTGTAGTTCTTCCTGGGTCCAGCTGTTTTGGAACTCTCTGTGCTTCCTGGACCTGTAAGTCTATTTCCTGCCCCAAGTTAGGGAAGTTCTGCTTCATTATTTTTTCACATAATTTTTCAACTTCTAGTTCTTCTTCTTCACCTTCTGGAAACCCTATGATTCAGATGTTGGCCCTCTTATAGCTGTCCCATAGGTTTCTGAACCTCTCCTCATTATCCTCATTTTTCGTTTCCTCTTCCTGCACTGGTTAACTGTTTGTTCCTTCCTTATGTTCTGATTTGTTGATTTGATCCTAGGTTTTCTTTCCCTCACCACTAGTTTCGTATGCATTTTTGTTCATTTCAGCAGGACCAGCCCTCATTCCTTCCCCATCTTGTTTAAGATCTGCTGTTAGTCCTGTAAGCATTCTTATAATCAAAGCTCTGAACTGTGCCTCAAAAAGATTTCCTATCTGCTCCTTCATTACATTAGATATTTGCTGTCTGATCAGCTTCATGATTGGGATCTCTATCATGATCTGTGCCATCCTGACAGTTTTGTGTTTACCTTTGCTTCCTGGGTGGGGCTGTCACACCTCCTACACTATAGGATCCGGATCCCCGTGCACTCATCACAACCGGGCGACCCTTGTATGGGGATGGGGGTCCAAGATGGATTCCTGCTGTTCACTCTCCACTGAGAGACCGGGAGCCTCCTCCTCTGTCCCCACTCCCTCTGGGCCTCACAGTCCAAGGCAGTGGGGGTCTGCTTTCCCCGGCATTGGAATTGCAAGTTGACGGGTCTGGTCCGCAGCCAGGGGTGCTCCCCAGGTGCTTCTCGCCTCCCCTTAAATACAGGGGTCTGTGCTTACCTACGTCCTGCCTCCATTGCCTGCAGCTGCCGCCGCCAGCACAGCTTGACCTCTCTGCCCCAGCTTTGCCCCTCCTACCCGTCTGGAAGAGAACCACTTCTTTATAACTTCATATGTTAGACTTCCATTTATTTTCTGGAACTTCTGGTTATTTCTAGTTTTGCAGTAGTTGTATTCCTTCTTAGTTGTGGAGGGAGACAGAGCGTCCATCTTGTCCGGAAGTCTCCTGTGTGTGTTTGCCTCCATGTCTTAGGTAGAGCTGTCGCTGCTGTACAACTTTTTAACTTTTTAGCCATCTATTTTTTCATTTAAGTATTTTTATTCTTACTATTCTTTTTTAAACAGCTTTATTAGGACATAATTTACATACAACTCACCCATTTCAAGTGTACAAGTAAATAGTTTTCAGTATATTCACAGGATTGTCCAGCCATCACTACTATCTCATTTCAGAACATTTTCATCACCCCAAAAAGTAATCTCATATCTTTTGGTATCACTCATTTCCCCCTTCATTCCCAACCCTAGGCAACCACTGTCTCTGCAGAATTGCCTCTTCTAAGCATTTGATATAAATAAAAGCACCTAATATGAAAACTTTGTGTTTGACTTCTTTCATTTAGTACAATGTTTTCAAGGTTCATCCATGTTGTGACATGTATCAGTGCTTCATTTCTTTTGGTTGAAGAAGAATATTTCATTGTATGAATACAATGCCACATTTTATTTATCCGTTAAAGTGGACATTTGGAATATATTTTTTTAAAAACCTCACATAATTCTATAGCAAAATAAATAAATAAATAATCCAATTACAAAATGGGCAAAGGACCTGAATAGAAATTTTTCCAAAGAAGATATGCAAATGACGAGCAAGTACAAGAAAAGGTATTCAACGTTGCTAATCATCAGGGAAATGCAAAACAAAACTACAATGAGATATCACCTCACACCTGTTAGGATAGGTATTAAAACCATGCTAATAATGGCTAAAAAAAAGATAAAAGATGAGTGTTGGCGAAGGTGTGGGGAAAAGAGAACCCTCTTGCCCTGTTGGTGGGAATGTAAATTGGTATAGCCATTATGGAAAATATATGGAAGTTCTTCAAAAAATTAAAAATAGAATTACCATATGATCCAGCAATACCACAACGGAAATAAAATCATCATCTCAAGGGAATATCGGCACTCCCATTTTCATTACAATCTAAATGTCTATTAATGGATGAATGGATAAAGAAAATGTGGTGTGTATACACAATGGAATAATATCCAGCGTTAAAAAAGAAGAAAATCCTCTCATTTCAGACAACATGGATGAACCTGAAGGACATTATGCTAAGTACAATAAGCCACACACAGAAATACAATTATTACATGATCTCACTTATATGTGGACTCTTAAAAGAAAAGGTCAAATTCATAATAAGAGAAAATTATGGTTACCAGAGGCTGGGAATAAGAAGGAAACAGATACTGATCAAAGGGTACAAACTTCTACTTGTAAGATGGGTAAGTTCTGGAGACTTAATATATAGCATGGTAAATATAGCTAATAATAATGTATTATATACTCAAAATCTGTTCTCACCACATAAAATACGTAACTATAGGAGGTGATGGATATGTTCATTTGATTATGGTAATCATCTCACAATGTATACATATATCAAAATATTGCATACCTTATATATATACATTTTTTATTTGTTACAAGTAAATATATAAATAAAAGTTTAAGTAAACTAGTGCTACTATGAACATTAATGTCTAAATTTTTTTGTAGGTATATATTTTCATGTCTCTTGGACATATACCTAGGAGTGGAATTGCTGGGTTATGTGGTAACTCTGTTTAATATTTTGTAGAAATGCCAAACTGTTTTCTAAAATGCCTGTATTGTTTAATATGCTCACCAGCAATGAATTGGGTTCTAAGTTCTGCACATTCTTATCTGTTCTTATCATTCTTTATCAATATATTTGTCCTTCTTCCTTCATCTACTCTTCCCAGACTTTAACTGAAATCCCTAATGAGTTTTTCCACTGGAGCAGTAAGGTGGCACTTCATTTTAGAGTACAGTATTCCCTCACTTATCGTGGGTATTACGTTCTAGACCCCCAACCCCCACCACGATAGCTAAAAATCCACGAAGTAGGACCCTTACATTTATTTTAGTATTTATGTATATTTTAAGGCTTTATAAACCCTTCCCATACACTTATAAACCGTTCCCAGTCCCTTATTAACCTTTCCCTCTGCTTTATTAACCTTTTCCACACTTTTATAAACACTACTTATGTTCTTAAACATATTCTACACTCTTAAACCTACGTAACTTTAACAACATACATATACAGGACCACAAAAACCCCGCAATATAGCAAAAAGTCCATGATAAATAATTAAATATAATATTTTTTAAAATCCCGTGATACAATGAGGCCGCAATAAGTGAACCACGATATAAAGAGGGACTACTGTAGATCTTTACTTGGCCTCTCTTTTTATAGAAGCCATTGGAAAAAAGTATACTTCGAAAGTGCCCCTTACTCTAGTAAATCAGATTTGTTTCTACAATATAAGCCTGTATCTAAGCACCTAATCTAGATATTTTAGATACAAGCAAAAGAAAGTAGCTCAGCCACTTAAATTGAAGCCATAGAGTTATGGAATTTTGAAATGGGAAGGACCCTAAGAATCCCTTCACTGATGCTTTTACTTTATAAATGAGGATACTCAAATCAAGAGATTCTCACAAGCAAAGCCACACAGCTGGTTTATTGTAGAATAAGATCAACCCAGGTCTTCAGATTCCCTCTATGGCCTTGTCAGTTCAGCCTAGTCTCTCAGTCAACTGTGCAAACCGAGCTTAACAAACACTGGGGCAGTTGTAATTTCAAGAGCAAAGGCTACATTCATACATGCACCAGGCAAAGTGAAGAATTAGGTGATCCCCAGGATAATTCCTACCACAAAATCCACTCAAGTGAAAACCTCAATCAAAGGTTGTGAATTGGGTACCCAAGACTTACTCTACCTGGTATTTTAGGAACTTTTTAAGTCACCAACTCAAAAAATGAAGTGATTTCACCCCCCAAAAAATATATTAACATTGGACCTGTGGTTTCTGAACAAACTTTTCAACAAGCAGGCCTAGGCTGAGCAATACTGCCAACTGCCCACCCAGTGGGCCTACTCATCATGCTGCCTGCCTAGTGCTTGGAAGTGTTTGATAGTTAATTCAGATAACAGAGAAATATATCGGAATTTGCTGTATGAAGGAAGACCACCACTCTACATGACCCCAGTTAAAAGAGAGAAAGACAGACACCAGGCAGATGAACAAGTACTGGTAGGCAACTGAGATCTTTGCAGGCATGGAGGGCTTGCGGTGGGAAAGGGAGATGATAGAAACCAGAACACCAGAGCGCTGTGAGTAGAGTGAGAAGGAGGCTGTGGGGCCTCCTTTTGGCCTAAGTTCACAAAACTAGGAGCAGATGCTGCAAGGCTTCTACAGATTTCAAAGAGAAATAAAGACAGTGTGTTGCCTCAGAGCACAAGTCCCCACAGAGAAAGTCTGGGAATAGCATGCGCTCTCGTGAGCAGCGGCCCTTCAACTCCCCTAATGCGAGAAGCTGGGCTTGTTTCCATCTGGTCTGCTGTGCAGCACACCACACTCTCCTAATCAATTGCTAATTAGTGATTGGGAAAAAGGCTCCCTGACTTTAAAGGCTATCTGACTTTAAAGGTTATTCTGAAGACTAAACCAAAGAACACAAGAAAAGCACTTTCCACTGTGTCCAGGAGCCCAGAAAGAACACACACACACAAAAAAATGTTAGCCCTATTATTACTGGTGAACTCTCATGGTGCATTTTAAAAATCCAATATCTATACATCTTCATACAATCAGGATTGTCAAAACTGGAGAAGTCCTTGAAGAACATCAAGTTCACTAAACTTATGATATAGAATGAGGTGGGAGCACTGACCAGCATCTGGTCCCATCAGTCTAGGGTTTTGTCAATGTCTTTCTTGTGTAAAGCAAGGCACACCTGTAGACACCAGGGTAGATTTGCCCATAGGGTAGACCTTGCCGTTATGCTGAAGAGTCAACTTTCTTGGCAGTTTTGGCTCACTACTTAGTAGTCAGAACTTAAGAGGCCCCTGAGTGAGGCTCAGAGACAAATGAGCTGGGAACCCACATGTGAAGGCATGATTTACATCCTTTCCCTCCCTCATGGAGTTGCCCAAGTATGTGAGGAGTGGGATGGATGGCCCTCTGGTTGAAGTTTAGCACAGCTGTAAAAACAGCCCATCCCCATGGTTCTCCCAGCTCTTTGGCACAAAGAAGCCATGGAATGGTTTAAGGAGGTAAGAGCAAAGAAGAACTGCTCCTAAATGCAGAGAGTAAAACAAAACAAAAAAATGTCAACTATATGACCTCATCACCAACCACTTCTCTCTTCCTTTCTTTGAAGTTAGGTGGAATTGGAATCAAGTGGGTGTTAAGTAATAATTTTTTTTTTAAGTAATAGAATCAAAATCTCTAAGCAAGATTTTGTGTTATGCCATAATCACCAGTTCTCAGGGCTTATCAACTGTGAACAGCCTTTAAATGTCTAAAAACCTTAAGCTGCTGTACTGGGCAAGGCTCTGTCCAACCCTCCTCCTCATTCATTCTTCTGTCTCAGGACCTTTGCATGTTGTAAGTGGCCTAAGGGGCTGCAGGTTTCCGGAAACAGCAATTTTGCTCCCAGGTTAGAGGATGGGGGATAGGGAGGGAGGGGTCACAGAGCTTAAAGAAAAGGGGATTCAACTGATCTCTTAAAGAAGCAGCAGGAAAAACTAGAAGGAAAAAGGGTCCTGGCTCTTAGAAGACCTGGGTCTGCCTAGCGCTAAGCTGTGGTTTTACCTCAGAGATCACTGTCCCCACTGAGCCACAATCCCCTGATCTGTAATGTAGAAGCCTGGATGTATTTCAAACCCTATTCTATCTCTCGCATTTGATGACTCTAATATCAAGTGAAAAATGACAAAGATATTTCTCTCCTAGATCTGCACACCCAACTGACATACATACATACATATGTTCACCAAAAAACACATCCAATTGCAGCATTATTCATTGTAACCCCAAATCAGAAACTACCCAAATGTCCATAGGCAGGAGAATGGGTAAGTTGTGGTAAATCCATGAAATCGAGTACTATAAAGCTATGAGAATGAACAAATGGATAACATAAATGACCTTCACAAACAAGGCCCAGATACCCAAGGGTGTATGCTATCTGAATCCTCCTTTACAAAGTTCAGTAACAAGAAAGACCTATTTGTAACATTACAAGTTAGGTTAGTGGTTACCCGATCAAAACTCATGAAGCTGCACTTTTCTATAAGTATATTATACTTCAATTAAAGTTTTAGAACTTCCAGCCAAGATGGAGGTGTAAGTAGACACACTTCACCTCATTCTACAACCAAAGAAGGAACACAACCACCTCAAAACTAAAAACAACCGGGACTACCAGAAAATTGAACTGCATGAGAGTCCAACAAACAATACTCATCCAGACAGGTAGAAGGGACAGAGCTGGGTCAGAGAGGACACAGTGTGGCAGTGGTGGCCATGGCAGTGATGGCACCTGCAGCAGAGGCAGCAAGGCAGTGGCTGTGGCTGGCCAGCAGAAAGCGCAGTCACACATTAAAAAAAAAGGGAGGGACACCTGGAGAGTGCTCCCAGCCCCAGACCAGACCCCACAGCTCAAGGTTCCAGAGCTGGGGAAATTAAAGCCTCATTGCTTCTGACTGTGAAAACCATTGGGGGTTGGGGCAGCAGAAGAAACTGCCAATCTCTCAGCAGAGTCCATTTGTTTATAGGGCCCCCATGGTCCTAGAACATTCACAAACCCACACACCCTAGGAACCACAACGAGGGCAACAGGTAGAGGAGCACCAGTCTCATATGGGAAGCAGGAGAAGTGCCTGGAAAAGAGGTGAGTGCTGAGCAACTGGCACTGTTCCCTCTGAGACCACTCCCCCACATACAGCACCACAGCATGGTAAAACGGGTCGCCCCGCACTGATGAATACCTAAGGCTCCACCTCTTACAACATAACAGGTGTGATAGCTCTACCTAATACACAGAGGCAAACACAGGAGGCTGTCAAGTTGAGAAGACAGAGAAGTATGGCCCAAAAGAGGGAGCAAATCAAGGTTCCAGTGGGAGAACTAAGCAATGAGGAAATAGCCAACGTAACAGATAAAGAGTTCAAAACACTGGTGATAATGACGCTCACAGACTTAACAGACACGATTGAGTATGGCAAGTGCATAAGGGAAGAAGTAAAGTTTATACTAAGTGAAACAAAGGAAAAGCCACACAAAACCAATGGTGAAGTGAAGGAAGCCAGGATTCAAATCAATAATTTGGAACATCAGGAAGAAATAAACAGTCAACCAGTACAGAATGAAGAAACAAGAATTGAAGAAAAACAAGGAGAGGATTAAGAACCTCTGGGACAACTTTAAACATACCAACATTCAAATCATAGGGGTGCCAGAGGGAGAAGAGGACAAGCAAGAAATTGAAAACTTATTTGAAAAAATAATGAAGGAAAACTTCCCCAATTTGATGAAGAAAATAGACATTCAAGTTCAGGAAACACAGAGAGTCCCAAACAAGCTAGACCCAAAGAGGACCACACCAAGACACATCATAATTAAAATGCCAAAGGTTAAAGATGACGAATCTTAAAAGAAGCAAGAAAAAAGAAAAGAGATACCTACAAAGGGGTTCCTACAAGAAAATCAGGTGATTTCTCAAAAGAAACTTGGCAGGCAAAAAGGGAGTGGCAAGAAGTATGCAACATGTTGACTAGCAAAGACCTACAATGAAGATTACTCTATCCAACAAAGCTATGATTTAGGAAGGGCAGATATAGTGCTTACCAGACAAGGTAAAGCTAAGAGTTCATCATCGCCAAGCCATTATTATATGAAATGTTAAAGGGACTTATTTAAGAAAAAGAAGATCAAAACTATGAACATTAAAATGGCAACAAACTCACAAGTATCAACAACTGAATCTAAAAAATAAAACCTAACTAAGCAAACAACCAGAATAGGAACAGAATCATAGGTATGGGAATCATTTGGAGGGTTATTAGCTGGGAGGGGGAAGGGTGAGAAGTGGTGTAGGTATTATAAAGCATAACTGGTAGGTACAAAATAGGGGGATGTTAAGAATAGGATAGGAAAGGGTGAAGCCAAAGAACTTTAAAAAAAAATTATCCCTATTTGGTGTGGCTCTGTGGATTGAGTGCTGGCCTGTGAACCCAAAAGTCACTAGTTCAATTTCCAGTCAGGGCACATGCCTGGGTTGCGAGCCAGGTCCCCAGTTGGAGAGGCAGCCAATTGATGTATCTCTCACACATTAATGTTTCTCTCCCTCTCTTTCTCCCTTTCTTCTTTTCTCTCTAAAAATAAATAAAATCTTTAAAATTTTTAAAACGTACTTTTAGAAGAAAATACAGGAGGCTATCTTAAGATCTTGAGACAGGGAGAAATTTCTTAAATAAAACACAAAGAATATAACTCATTAAGGAAAAAATTGATAACTTAATTACATGAATATTTTCATTAATGGTAAACAGAAACAGTAACTTCAGTGAACCTGCAAACAGCTTCAGTATAGTAAGGAATAATATCATGAATGGGTAACATTTATTTTGCTACGAATTATGCCAAGCCCTTTGCAGCCACTACCCATGAAACCCTTATATCTACCCTATGAGGTCAATGCTATCATCCCTATTTTGCAGATGGGTAACCTGAGGCTTGGAGTTAAATTGCTTACCTAAGGGCACTTGGCTGGTGAGCCAGTACTTAAACTCAGGTTGGCCTGATTTCTGAGCTCTTCCCCATTCCCCTCTCAGCCAAGGAGGTTTAGAGGTCAGCTTGCCAGAGATCCAGGTTGGAGGAAGAGGGTGGTCACAGGTCCAGATTCCCATCCCAGTCCATCCCTAGCATATTTCTAACAGAGCAGATAACTAGACTTACGATGCCGAGTAGCCACCCCATTGAGATCAGGAGCCTAAGGTCCAATCAGAACTCTCTCCTCCCCATGGGTAATACCAGTGAAGGATGGGACACACCATTGGGAACTGAGAAGAGGATGGGCTTCTCCCTTTCATTTCCTGTACCTGTACTCATCAGGGTGATGATGGTTTTCATAGCTCCTCAAAAGAAACAATGAGCTACAGCCAATCCTCTGCTCCTGGGTGTTACCCCAACATGCCAGGTTCATTCTAACCTCTTCACACAGTCTCAGTTTCTCCCACTGGGAAGCCTTTTCCCCTCCCCTTCTAATTCTGCCCTTCCATGCTCTGCCAGAGCCATACCTCGTCACTGAAGTCAGCTTCTATTACTCTAGGCCAGCACTGCCCCATAGAACCTTCTGCAGAGTAAAAATAATTTTGCACTTTCCAGTATAGTGGCCACTAGCGACATATGGCTATAGAGCACCTACTATGGCTAGTATGACTGCGAAACTGAGTTTTAAATTATATTTATTTTTACTTACTTTTTATGTGAATAGCCACCTGTGGTTTAGTAGCTGCCATGTTAGGTAGCACAGCTCCAGTCTATGCTGACTCCCTGTATTGCCCTGATTTTATTTCTCCAAGAACTGAATACAAATTTGATTGGTTCTCTAAGTATTTTATTTGCCTAAGTCTTGTGTTTGGAGCTGGGCCCTTAGCATCAGGAGAGGGTTAAAGGTAGGAAAGCTCTACTTTTGTGGCCCTACTGTTGGTACACAGTGTGGGCACAGAACTGGTTGGACTCCTGCTAAAAGCACTTGTTGCTCAGAACAGCCAGAGACAGAATGCAAGACCTGGAGCACTTGGAATCCGAAGTGGCTGATGCTCCAGTACGTAAGGGAGGTGCCGGGTGGGACGTGATGCCAGGGAAGAAGTTAACCCTGACACAGAAGCCAGCACTTAGCGTGCCTAGACGAGGGCAGCATTAGCCCTGGCCAAGTACTTGGTCCCCTCTGAGACCTCTAATCTTCTCCTTGCACCTCAGAAGTGGCTCACACTTCCGGTAAACACCCAGGTCTGGGGCAGAGTGCAAAGATGATTACAATGCAGCAGGCCGGACAAGCAGGAGTGTGGCTCGGTGCTAATTAGGGGCGTTACCTGTAACATTCCTGTGATTCCAGGAGCCCTCCCTTCCCTTCTCCAAGCCTCTGAAGTGCTGACTGAACAGCAGAGGTTGACAAGGGGAGCTGGACTGGGGGCACTTTGGCACAGGCCCAGTCCTCACAGCTTGGCCTTAGGTTCTACCCACCAGTCAGGGTGTTCTCCATGGGGACAGGCAATGAGGAAGAGGGTCAGCAGGACACTATCAGCAGTAGACAGACAGGCGGAGGGGCTGTGAGTCCACTGAGACAGGAAGATGAAAGACACAAAGGAGCTAAAGAAGCCTAATAAAGAATCACTGGATCCTCCCGAGGCAGAGACACTCCCACAGGTCAAACAGGGATTTTGAAACAGATGAAGGTTGAGCCACAAGATGAAGACAGGAGTGAAAGGGAAAAGATTTAGGTAGTCTGGACGTTGGGGCCAGTAGTCTACACATGGGGCATTCTGGGAGGTCCTTGTATGGAATTTGCAGGGCCCCAATACCTTCCTTCAGGGTCATGTGAAAGGTGGAGAGGAGAAGAGATACCCATTTTCCCCCAGGGTGCCCAAGCAACTGCTGGAAGATGCCCCTGGGCTGGCCTGGGGCAGAAGGCGGCTGAAAGCAGGACAGTACCTGCTTCACTGAGCACATTACAGGTGGGCACCCTGTGGTGCTAGGACTCCTTCTCACTCACCCTACACTATGTACTGTCCACTGGCTAGTGGCCCTGCACTGCCCCTGGGTACTTCCCTGAACTGGCTTACCTCCACTGTCACATATTTTACCTCTACCTCCAGCCCAGATCTGGTTTTCTCAGTACTGCGTCCTTAGCCCTAACCTTCTACTCATCATGATTCCTCACATATTCTGGAGGCACTGGAAATTCAATATACCCAAAATTTAAATTCTCTTCTCTCCTTGATATTTGATTCTCTCATTGTATTTACAAATATTCAATACCATTCTATTCATGATTTTTTTCAAAAAGCCAGCACCAAATGAGATGCATTTTTGCATTTATTCCCTTTCCTTCTGATGACAGTACATGGATTTTTATTCAGACAAGATGCTTGTCTCTCGTCCTCCTCACCTCCACTCCCCTGGGGAAGATGGTGCCGGGCATAGTCCTTGTTTACCAACATATCCCATCCTTCTGGTCACACAGTTTGGTTTAGGAATAGGCAGTACATGATCCAGTTTGAACTAGTGAAATGCAAGGAGATATTCTCTGGGAAAAAACAGACTCACTCTATAAACTCCTTGGACAACTACTTTTCTCCTGATGGATGTAAATAAGGAAGCAGATAATGCTCAGAACATTCTGGCAGCCATCCTCTTACCATAAGGCAGCCAGTGAAGCAAACAGCCTGGAAATCTGAGGAAAAAGAGGAGAGAAACTTGGTCTTTGGCGAACTTCTGGATCAAGCTTCCCCTAAAGGCCACCTTACCACTGGGCTTCTCAATAAATTCCTTCTATATTTTCTATATTTTGACTATTGGAACCAGATTTTTTAAATTATTATTTGCACCCAAAAGCACCCTAAGAGATGCAACAAGTAATAAATCCTCACTAACTATTGGTTGAATTGAACTGACCTTAAAAAATAAATTAATTATGCTTTGACTTCCAGGCAATGTAATGCCGTGATCCAGTTAAACTGCACACATTTCATTAAGAAAACACTTTGATAGACATAAAGAGGACATTCTGGTGGCCCGTAGACCTATGACAAGATGCTTAATGTCACTAATCTTCAGAGAAATGAGAATTAAAACCACAGCGAGATACTACTTCACACCTGTCAGAACAGCTATTGTCAATAAATCCACAAATGACAAGTGCTGGCGAGGATGTGGAGAAAAGGGAACCCTCGTGCACTATTAGTGAGAATGCAGACTAGTGCAGCCATCGGGGAAAGCAGTATGGAGTTCCAGCAATTCCACTTCTCAGGATTTATCTGAAGAAACCCAAAACACTAATTCAAAGGAATATATTCATGTCTATGTTCATTGCAGCATTATTTACAATATCTAAGATTTAGAAGCAATCCAAGTGCCTATCAATAGACGAGAGGATAAAAAAAAAACTGTGGTACATATATATTGATCCAATGGAATATTACGCAGGCATAAAAAGAAAATCTCTCCCTTTGCAACACCATAGATGGACCTAGAGGATAATATGTTCAGTGAAATAAGTCAGTCAAAGAAAAACAAATACCATATGATTTGACTTATGTGTGGAATCTAAAGCAAAAAAGTAAATGACAAACAAAATTGAAACAGACTTATAGATAGAGAGAGCACTGGTGGTTGCCAGAACTGGGGGAGGGTTTGGAGGACTGGGTGTTAAGATTTAAGAGGTGAAGGGATTAAGAAGTATAAACTGGTAATTACAAAACAGCCATGGGGATGCAAAGTTAAGCATAGTGAATATAGTTAATAATTACTGTAATAACTATGTAGGGTGCCAGGTGGGTACTGGAAATATCAAGGGAACACTATGTAAAGTATAGACTTGCCTAACCACTAAGCTATACACCTGAAACCAATAGAAAATAATTGAAAGAAATAAAAAGTTTTTAAGAAGTGTAAAAGAAAAAAAGGAAAGAAAGAAAACACTTTGATGGCAGAGAATGCTTGTTTTAGAGGTTTCCAGAAACAGTAAGCCTTTGAAAGTGCTTCAAGTCATACTGTGACAGTAGCGAGCTATGCTGCCTACAGGTGAGCCTCATTTTCTCTCTACGTCAATTTCCTTGTCTCTAAATCCAGGTGATAAAACTCTACTTCCTTCTACTGCCATTGGGTCATGAAAAAGAAGTCGGGAAATCAGAGGTATTAAATTTTGTAAGTTTTTTTTCCACAGCAAGAAGTATGGATGCTTTCTATCTAAAATAACCTTAGTAATTTCCTTCTCATCTTTGGAAGAGGAATTTCTTTCTTGGAAAACTTGTGAGAAGAGCCCTTAGGTTGGCTCCTTACATTGAGAAAACCTCCAATGAAGTATCAAAATCACAAACAAAAACTTCACTCATTATTCCCAGAATAAACTCATCAACCTACACAAAAATCTGGAAAATGGTAGAATTGACCTAGGTCAGAGGTTTTCAATAACACTAACACACTGATAAATTACAACCCATTTGTAATGTGTGCTGTACATAGTTTCTTACTAATAATTGCCTAAATATCACATTTACTGTAGTAAACATCTGTTGGTTTTGTCCACCCAGCTTTCATTCTCCTAGTTTTTTTTTTTAAATCGTTTTGGTTTTTTAAAAGGGTTCTAAATCTGCATTTTTGGAAGATAAAGTGAATGAAAATAAGTTGAGTGAAATTAAGGTTATCCTTATGATAACATCACTCTCGTTTACATTTTGATATGCTTTCTTGAGTGCAAGAACATGAAATGGAGAAAGAGCCAACATCAACAATGGTACTTGACCTACAGTTTAGGTGTCTCTTGAAGTGAGAGACCAAAAACCTGAGCATACCGAAGAAGTAAGTCCTGTCCATGACCACAATCCAGCTGTGTACTTCACAAGATAAAGGTTGAAAGCCTCTTCACTGTATTAATTCTTAGATTTATTTCTGAGGTTCCTCCCAGAGTGTGTAAGTGACTTTTATCATCACAGCACATTTCTACGGAGAGCATTTTGCATTTCTCAAAGCACTGCTCAACTCACAGGCACACTTGCACTTATACAATCCTAAACACCCCAGTCGTCACGACACCACTTTACAGATAAACTGAACCTGAGAAAGGTGAAGCAGCTTGCCCAGCCCCACAGTAGGAGGAACTCAGATTTGCTCATACAACAGCTCCCTTTCCTCCTCCCAGGAGGGCAAATGAGATCATAAGTAAGAAAGGACTTTGAAAAGAAAGAAGCTTTATTGATGCCAGATGTATTATTATAAAGCCAAACATAAGTACGGAATGACCTTGTTATCACCCCTGGAGTGGAGTTGCTTACAGATCAGGCCTGCTTAATCTCCCGGTACCCTGGAGAGAGCATCTGGGGCTTTCTCCACCAGGGTTAAGCTTTGCAAGTTCCTGACATCACTTGCCCCAGAGGGGGTGCATCAGGAAGAAAAGAGTAACATCCCCTTCATTACTTCACAAGATCACCGGTGTCCCCCACCCCCAATTATGCCCGGCTCAGGCCAATCCAAACTTCAGAGGGTAACAGCGTAGATGTCAGGATTAAAAATTCATAGGCCGTGTAGACGTGTGTGATTGTTTGGAGAAATGGATTTGTCACGTGCAAGATATATGGCACCAGATAAAACATCCTGACAATATTACATGCTTGGGGGGGGGGTGCATGAGCATATTATTTCGAAAGCCCACTGCTATGACATTTCAAAAATTCCAGAGCGTATGCTGAGCAGAACCAGAGGTTAATGTGATACGGCAATATGCAGCTGTGCAGGACCATAAAGAAGCAGCCATTTTGCACCACAAGGTGCATTTTTCATTTTCTTCTCTCTCAAATCATAGAATTTGGTGCACTTTAAGCAAGTCTGATTGGCGTATATTTAAAAGTGTGTCATGCAGAAGTAATAACAAAGACTCATTTTTTGAAAGTTTGAAAACACAAATAATTTAAAAATTTGTTCAAAATGGCAAAATTTTTCACTTGAGAGCCCAGTGAATTGGAAACTCTGCTTATTCCTTCACCAGCTGGTCAACATTGCCATCCTTTCCCAGAAGGGTTCTTGAGTCATTTGTTTGTTTTTTACTTACATGAGGTCTTCTAAAGCGCAACCTTTGTGTAAAATGCAACTTCCTTATACGTAGATGTTCTAAACGTTCTTAGAGGGTTTATTATGTACTGGCTTTCCCACATCTGCTATTTTAAACTTCACAACAGCCTAAGAGAAAGATAATACCTCCTTCCTTTTACAGAGGAGATCATGGAGATTTGGAGGATTCCAGTAACTTGCCCAAGGTTACGTAAGCAGGAGGCTGCAGAACCAGAACTCACAGGCATGGCTTCTAACTTCTTATACCACAACCACCTGAACCCAAGAGAGAAAAATGGCATCTGTAGGTGCATCTATTGAGCTCCAAGCATGTGCCAGGCACTGGGTTAGGCACTAGGTCACTGGGACCAGGCAGATGCCAGACTGAGATTTCAGCAGGGCAGGCAGAGGTACATGATATGGAGCCCAAAGTTCAGGCTGGTTCCAGCAGGCTTCGGTGGCTGTGTATTTGCATAGCGGCAAGAGATGAGGGTTGGAGGGAGGTGTTCCTCCTACCAATGGAGTCTCCCACTTTATTTTATAGATTCAAAGCCCTGAGATAGAACATCTGATTGGTTCACTTAATCCCTATGAACCCCCTTGTGCAAAACTTTTGAGCCAGACTACCAAACAGGCTGCAAACCAGCCTATGCTAAGCCACCCTTAGAACAAGTGTTCATCCCTGACCCAATCAGTTATATTTTGGGAGTGGGGTGGGGGTGGGGTTCTATGGTACAGAATCACCTACCTGTGTCTAAGGAAAAGCTTAAGACCATTCCTTCAGCAGGAACTGTAGGTGTGAGGTGGCCAAATAAAATAGAAGAGTCTCAGCTAGATTTGAATTTCAGATAAACAATGAATAAATTTTTTGTATAAGTATGTTTCAAATACTGCAGAGGACTTGTAACTATTATTCATTGCCTAACTGAAACCTAACTTTAAGAGGGTACCCTATATTCTTATTTATTAAATCTGGCAATCAATGTATGGGGGGCTATTAGAAGGAGTTGTGGATGTCCTTCTAAGGCTTAGTCAGTTCAAAAGAGAAAGGAAGTAAAAGAGCTAAAGCCACAGATGCAGAGAAAGACATTGAAACTCATTACAGAAATTGAAGATTGGGAGGTAGGTATGAGGGATGGCAAGCCCAGGACTCCAGAAAAGGAACCAACATGTGGGAGAAGTAGTAGGAGGGCAGGCCCAGTACACACCTGATGTAGAAAGCTGTTGTCCTCAGCTGGTTTCTTAGTGACCTCCTTGGGCATCCTGTGAAAAGGGAGAGAGAAGACATGCAGGCAGCGGGGTTGTGCTCCTTGTGCTCAGGTCATTCAGATAAAAGACCCAACCAGTGACTCTCAATAGGAAAAGAAAAATGTAAAGGATCTTGTCCAGTTCCAAGGGTAACTTGGCTTGTAAGATGTAGGCAGCATGCAGAACTCCAGCACAGAGACTACAAGGCAAAAAGTTTAAGCAAAAGCCCGGCTGTTTTGATTAAGCAAAGGTAGCTCTGGGCTGCAGTTCAGGAAGCAAATGAGCCTCTAGGATGTTCCGCATGCCATTGGGACACTGGGCCCTGATGAGCACAATCAACCTGAAGCCCTACTTTGCAGGCTGGTGACTCTGACCAGTTGTCTGCCCAGATCATGGTGGACTCAGAAGCCAAAGAGGAGCTAGAGCTGCTGCTAAGTAGTTGGGCTTGGAGGTTCAGAATGCTTTCATTGGTCCACCTTCTCCTTCGTAGGGTGGCTGGGGAGTCTAACTAGGCTGAACTTACCAGAGTTGGTCCTGGGCGTGGAACTGAGAGGAAGAAAGTATGAGAGCAGGGTAAGTGGGGAGCAAGAACCAGATACAAGACAAAGGGTCAGCCAAGATCAGGCAAGATGACAGAAGCAGCTGGGGAGGCAAGGCCCAGAGTGACCCTCTGAAATAAATGCCCCCAGGGTACCTGCATCAGACCTGTGGTCTGGCAGGTAGGAGTGAGGGTCACTGCTTGATTTGGACTTTGGTTTGCCTTTTGATCTTTTTGCACCACCATCCATACTTTATATACAGATCCGGTATATAAATAAATAACTAAAATGTAATTTTACCAATGTTTACCTTCATGGGTGGCTTGAATGCTCATATTTTCTATTCTCTTTTATTTTATTCTTATGTTTTTAAAAAGTGTGACTTGCCCTGGCCACAAATGGATGTCTGGATGTCCCTTTCTCTCTCTTTCTCTTTCTTAAATCAGCAAATAAAAAAAATTTTTTTTAAGTATGACTCAATTGATTCCACAGGTCATTACATAGTTCACAGTTTAAAAACATTGCTTGATTATATTTATATGCACCCTTTGGCTATTCATTTTTTTCTGTCACTGGCTGTTGGCAATGTGAATGCCAAATTCTTTCAATAGATGCCATGTTTTGAGTTGTTTACTTTTCCCATGCAACCACCTCCCTGAGAACTATTTCTCCCTCCTCCCAAATGGGATGAAACTCTGGATTCATGTGTCTATAAAATGATGTTTCCAATCCAGGTATATCTGATTGGACAGGAATAAACTGACCCAAAATGGCTGGCCATTTCTCCCAGGAACCTGAAATTAAACCATTGAGATAATAGTTAGTTGAACGTAGGTATTGTAACAGGACTGTAACACATGGTTGTACAGGTTGTAGACTATACAACTCAGCCATTACTAATCACATAGGCTATAGTGTAAAAGATGCCTTCTAGGGTTACTTGGTGTACAACCTGTACAATGGTACATGACAACCCTGCTAGATCTGGAAATTAATTTAATTCTGGGGGTAAACTAGCCATATTCCATCATGTGCATGTAAAACAAAGTGAAAAAGCAGACTGGAACCAGAATTCATTTTAGGGAAAGAATTGCCTTTGTATGGGAAAGTACCTTGATAACAAACAGTAGTTGCTTTCAAGTCATCAGAGGAGGAGGGAAGCCAGGAGCTTGCAACAAAGGAAAATGTTTTTTTGTTTTTCTTCTAAAATGGAGAGAGTTGAACAATGCTGTGTAAGGAGGAAGCTGGTAGCCCACTGCCTGGAATGCCAATCTATAAGCAGCAGTGAAATTGTAACAGGTGATCTGGCTAGATTGCCAGAGAATGGCGAGGGATCCCAGAGGCACAAAAATGCCTGCCTTCCCCAAAGTAGAGGAGGGGTTGGGAAGTGCAGAAGGCTGCAGGATTAAGACTTCTCTTGGCTTGATTAGATTTCCATATCCTTGGGGATAACAGTAAACAAACTAGCAAGGCTCATGACACAGCAGGAGGAAGCATTCCCCGGGCAGTGGACCCCGGAGATTGCATGGTCTGGCAGTGTTCCAGGGCCCCTCCTGGCATAAGAAGTGGTTGCAGGCACCGCACTCTGCAGTCCTGCTCGGCTGGGCGCAGGGATGCACTGGCAAGCCCACTGCTAGATGGATGGCCCCAGCGGAGGAAAGGGCAGCGCCTCCGCAGGTAGGACTCTGGCCAACGCACAGAATCCCAAAGATGCCTGAACTCAGATTGTGACTAGGAGCCAGCTAGGCTGCCTGGATGATCATGCTGCAGCCGCATGTGTTTCCCGAAGGATGGTATTTTTAAATGGGAGAAGGAACTTTGGGCGCAGCCTAGGACTAGTCTGCCCTGGCAGAGGGTGGTAGGGTTATTTTTCTTTGGAGGTTTTAAAGGGAATGGTCTCTGAGACAGAAACCTGTTGTCATTCTTTCAAAAAGTGGGTGACTTTTGAATAAATGACTCCTTTCCTTTTCTACCAAACCTCTGCCTCCAGAGTTTGCCTATTGGGCAGTGGGCAGTAGAACCCCACTTGCTGTTCAGTAACAAACCCTCACTAAGGAAATAAAAATGCCACTGGAAATGAAGAAAATGGGAAATTTGGGGTTACCAAAACTTCTCTCAGAAGACTAGGTTGGTAACAGATACTTTGATAAGCCACATGGGTTGAGATGAGCCACCAGAGACATGATTGCACAAAAAGAGATCATTGGTTTCAAAACAACTTTCTAGAAGGGTGGGTCAAGCTAAACACCATTCTCTTATTTTACTCAGTGAGCTGTGCATGTTTAGGGCCAGTGCTGAGTTGCCCAGGACAACAGACAGAGGCTAAATGAGGTCCTCCGCCTTTGCTTCCCACCCTCCCTTGCATCCTGGGAAGGGCATTGTCTCTCCTCCAAACATTGATTTAAAAAACATCCAATTATTAGTCTTTCCAGGATGCAAGTTGTTCATCTGTTCATAGCATCCAAAGGATTTTGTCTGGTTCTTGGTATAAGTAAACAGGAAAGGAAAAGTGGGGAGAGCGAGTAGAGTGATAACTAAGGCAGAAGTTCAGACTAGATGAAGCAGAAGGCCAGT
Source organism: Furipterus horrens (assembly GCF_987537825.1). NCBI lineage: Eukaryota > Metazoa > Chordata > Mammalia > Chiroptera > Furipteridae > Furipterus > Furipterus horrens. Next base: position 187,724,847 of record NW_028327175.1, read on the forward strand.
GAAACGTGACCTAACAATGGTGATACCTACTGTCTCATTTAACGATTGCCCTACCAGGGTGTAAGCGAATTACTCATGCTTGCAACGAATTTGTGTGAGAGAGAGGTGTGTGTGATGTATGTGTGTGTGTGTATGTGTAAATCAGAAAAGGGTGTGAATATTATGTCTTGTCATTGTGGAACAGAACAGAGACCATTTGAGCTGGAGAACTCGAGAAGGAAATTAATCCATAAGAACAGAAGCTCTGTTGGGCATTCAGCAATATCTTAGAAAAGGCTTTGGATACCCATAGGACAAGAAATTGATTTTCATTCCAGTTTCACCTAGAACTCAAAGAAAAGGGAAACTCCAGCTAACATCTGCATTATATTCAGAGGAGCAATGAAAGCCAGTCTTCAGAGTGAGAACGGGTTAAGCAGACACAGGGAGAGAGACCATGTTGCTTCTTGTGTGGTAACAAGTACACAGAATTTTTTAATTGCTCAAAAAACAATATGATTTGCTATGTTGTTTTTGCTTACTCAACAGCTGATGAGAGCTCTTTTTCATGTGATAATTTGGAAACCCAGGCTCCTTCCAGCTTGTGGCTACGCTATCCTCTAGGGTCTAGGTCTTCATTATTATACATAGCCAGCAGAAGGGGAATGAAGCAAGGAGGGAACACAGAAGCTCCTTAGCCTGGAAATTGCCTAACTTTCACGCATATTCTGTTGGCTAGAACTCACTCATATAGCTGCATATAGCTGCCCGTGTAGCCCAGAAATGTGATCTAGCTGTACATTAAAGAAAAAGAAGAAATGGGGTTTTTGTACACAGCTGTCAATCTATCACTGTCCGCCCTTCCAGACACTGACACCCTTCTTTACACATAGAGAGCCTACACTCATGGTCTTCTCAAGAAAGACACCCCAACGCTCCACTAAGTCACTACATCTACCTCAAGGTCTAGGATTCTTGAAGATGGAATGTCTTCTCAATCAGGTCTGTATTGGTTCCTCGTGGTCCAGCAGTTTATTTACTAAAAGACCAGTTATCTGCCCCTCTAACATACATCCACTATACCATGGAAGAACAGGGACTTGATAACTGCCGTAAGACTCTTCTTCAGAAAACGGAAGACTAGGAAACACAGAGTCCTTGGTTAATAGCCTGATGAAACCCTCTAGGGTGGGCAATATGAAGACCCTCTGCCTGGTAAGAGAGGGTAAGTTCCTTGCTTAGTCCTTTAATCTGCTTTCTGGGAGGAATTCATTGTTTATTTTTCTCTAGGGCCTCTTACTCCACCCTCTGGATATCCTTCCTTGGCCATCATCCCTTTTGGCCACTTCTGAATTGCCCGCCTCAAAGACTCTGCAGCCCCAATAGTCCCCTTTCTGCTCAAGCTAATTTAGCACTAAAAGGCTAAGGTTTCACCAATCAAAGCTTATTTCATCCAAGCTTGTGACTTCTTTAGCAATACAATTCCCTCAAAGACTTAGTACACTCCTCATTTATTTGCTTCCAAGGGCCAGCAACCACACCCAAAATTCTTTCCTGGACATAGTTCTGAAGCCTAAATTATTTGCTTCCTTGTCTCTATAGCTTTCTCTCAATTTAATGGCAGTTAACTTGAGGTGATCTGAACAACAGACTGGAGTGGAAAGGCTACACGCTTAATCTGATCTTTGCTGCAGGGGTTGAGCTGCTATATTTAACTCAGAATTCTTAATGGGATTTAGTCTTTTCCAAGTCTGGCACTTTGATTACTTTCTTCCAGTCTTATTTCTTACTGTGGAGATCCAGAATCAATAGGTTTTTCCAAATTTGGGTGCCCTCTTCACTCCCTTTTATTTCTGCTTGTAAACCGGTCATTTATTGCCAGAGATATTTTTCTAGTAATAACTTGTTATAAGTAGCAAAGTACTCAACTCCAGCACACACTAACAGTCTGTCTCTCTCTCTAATGGCTTTCCCTGGAGCTACAGGTTCACCTTGGTCTGTCTTCCAGATGATTGCGGGCAACATTTTTTAACAAATATTTTGGCACTGCATAACACAGGTCACCATTTTGCAGGCTACTCTGCTTTCTTGTCTCTCACTGCACAACTACTGGGGGCCACATATTTTAGGTGTTTTGTACATTAACACTCTCTAACTCCAACTTCTGTATTACTTAAGGTAGGCAAACGTTTGTTAAAGATACACACAAAATGTATAATGATTTGAGCAAAATAGAAATGTGTTACCCACTCACATAACGGTCTAAGGCAGGTGTTCCCGACTGTTGGATGACTCCCCTCCACGGGGTGATGCAGGAATCAGACTCCCTTATCCTGTAGCTCTGCCACTCCTAGAACTTCCTTATCATCTGCAGCCAGTCTCAGAGGGTGAAGAGAGTGAAAGGGGGCATCCTTGCTTATTAAAGTTTGACCCAGAAATGGGTCTCATAATTTAATTCACATCCCATTGGCTGGAACGCAGTCACGTGGCCATACCCAATTACAAGGGGAGCGGTGAGATTAGTCCCTGGCTGGGTAGCCATTCTCTAAGAACTCTATCATTCCAGGGATCCTCAAATGATAGCCGGCAGAACAAATCAGGCACACTGCCAGTTTTTTTTTAAATAAAGTTTTATTGGAACGCAGCCATGCTCAGTCATTCACACATTATCTATAGCTGCTTTTGCACTCAAACAGCAGAGTTGCAGACCTGCAACAGAAGCTGTATGGCCCACAATGCCGGAAATAGTTCCTATCCGGCCCCTTTACAGAAAAGGTTCGCGGACCCCTGCTTTCCACCGAGGAGGCTGGAACTATTGCAGTCATCTTGCCGCCACAAGGGGGAGCCTGGAATTGCCGGGGCCTACCACGGGACGGCCAGCCGAGCACGAAGCCAATCCGACAGAAGGCAGAGCCTAGAGATGGAGAGAAACCAAGTCCCGGTGACCTCATTTGAGCCATGAAGCCAGCCACTCCTGAAGCCATTCTAGCCTTGGGCTTTTTAGCTAGTAGATCCAATATTTCCTTTTTTCACTTCAACCCATTCGAACTGAGTTTCTGTCTCGACAAAAAGGGCCCTGATAACTCCGCCCACCCTCGCAGTGACAAGCAACAGGCAGAGAGTGATGCTTATCTTACACTTAAGAATGGCGATGAAATTTCACTGTGACTTAGCACACCAGTGGATCAGCCTGGAACTGTGGACAAGTCCTACTGAGGAATAACCAACATGTGACGCTTCCCCCGTTTAACCCTGCAAGCTGGTGAGACGCTGATTGTTGGGAGCTTCCTCTGAATATTTCATGTCTCGGTCTGAGTCTGTCAAATTTCTCAAAGCAGGTGAAGTGAAAGGCAGGGGTTCAGCAAGGCAGCTGTTTAATGATCACTCAGCCCTAGGAGACCTTGGATAAAACCTGGCCAAAAAAGAAAGCAGAGATTTTTTCCAGTCCAGCCTGTCCTGGGAAGGCCCTGTGGCATCCACACAAAGAAACATAATAATCGGTCTCTCTTCCCGGCAGAGCCACGGAGCGCTCCGCAGGTGCACTGGCAGAGCACGGAGGGCTTGGCAAAGGGCAGGTGGCTTTGTTCTCCCTGCTGCCTCCTCCTCAGAAGCTGCTCATTACAGAATGAGGCAGTGGTGTTATATAACACGAACTCAGCCTGATTCCACTGGAGTATATGGGAGAGCAAAATATCTAAATGTCTTCAACACACAGCAAACTGAGAGACCACATATAGGGCCCTTTAGACCTCGACAGACGGGCAATGCATTGAAGTCATAACATACCTTAGCTCCCGGTGAGGTGCCCCTTATGAAGGCAAACACTTATGTGGTAAGAGTCTCTAGAGTAGGGTCAACAAGAGCAAAGCTTGTATTTCTAATAATTCTTGGCATTGCCCAAGTAACTTCCCTCCATGGATTTCCAAGAGCCTCTCAAACATTTACTGTAAAATAACTTTATACACACATACAACTATACTTTTAAAAATCTCCCTTGCAAATAAGCAAAGAGTAATTGCACATCCTCCCTTTTAATTAACAAACTTGTCCTCCTATAACCACACATCTGTGACATGAATAAGAAATATAACACCCAGGATATGGAAGTGAGTCCAGTCGCTTTTCAACCCTTCATAAAATTATGGGACTGCTGTGTAAAGAATGTGATTTCTGAGCAAAATTATGTAGGGCAAGAATGCTATAAGCCACTGAAGCACACAAACGCAGGAGCCCTGGGGGCCGTGAGCCTGTGGACAGTCCTGTGTGTACCTTGCTGAGTTCAGTCATACCTCTCCAGGTCCCTTGGGGTCAATCTGTGAGGTCGCAGGGTTGGAAGCAGATCAGAGGAAGTTTTAGTCAGGGAAATAAACAGCAGCTGGGCCAAAAAGAGAGTTTAAATCATGGTCATCTAGTAGAAAAATACAAGGGTAAAGCTAGAAATAGAGAGATATGGATGAGGCAACTTCATGTGTAGAAAAATAAGCCAGAACCTTGAAGGTCAGATAGGAAGGTCAGGCAAAAGGTCTCCAGTAAGATAGATAGATAGATAGATAGATAGATAGATAGATAGATAGATAGATAGATAGACAGATAGAGATAGATAGAGATAGATAGAGATAGATATAGAGAGAGACTTGTTTTCAAAAGTTGGCTCATGTGAATGTTGGGGCTAGCAACTCTGAAATCCATAGGAAGAGCCAGTATGCTGGAAATTCAAGCAAAAGCTGGCGTTGCAGGCTTGAATACAAAATATGTAGGTCAAGCCAATAGGAATTCAACTCAAGTAAGATTTTTATGTTACAGTCTTGAAGCAGAATTCTTTCTTCTCCAAAAAAAACCTCGGTCTTCTTTCTTAAGATCTTCCACTAGTTGGATGAAGCCCACTCAAATTATATAGGGTATTCTCCTTTACTTAAAGTCAACTGATTGCAAATGTTAACCACATCTACAAAGGACCTTCACAGCAACATCTAGACTAGCAACATATGACCAAACACCTGGGCACTGTAGGCTAGCCAGTGGACACATAAAGTTAACCATCACGTGGTGTTTAAAGGCGCCCAACATAGCCAGATGTTTCCTGAGTTCCTTACATCGTAGAGATTTAGGGCTAGGAGAGACGCTATAGATGTGGGGTGTAAAAACCAGAGATCAATGAAAAGTGACTCTTGGGTCAGTCAATAGAGAGGCTAGAACTTAGGTTTCCTAACCCCCATGCCAGTATTTCTTTTTTTTTTTTTTTAAACTCTAGAGCAAGGCTTCTTAAGCCCCAGTGCCAACTCCCACACAGTTTCTTTTTTTGATCAAACTTGGATGAGTATAAAAACAGACATGTGCCTTTAAATGAGTGCCAGCTAGATCACATTCCAATCATCCAAATATCTATTCCTTCAATAACTTCAGGAGGAAGTTAGAGATAACAGGAGGCTAAGAACAACATCAAAATGCAGGAGTTTCCAAGAAACTGGAAAGTATACGTGGACTTGGAGCCTCGCCCTTACAGGTTTTAATTCTGAGTCAACTACATCTCAGCAGCAATTACTTTGGAAATTCTCATTCACATCTATGCTCATGGATTTGCAAAAATGAGTTACATCAGCATGGGCCTGTGTATCAAGATAGGGTTATTCATGTTTCCATTTGTTAGGACTAAAATGGCGAAATCAGCTTATTTCTGACTTTTTGTGAATGAAATAACAGAGCTTGCTCTGTGGAACCATCTGGCCTGTGCACAGCACGGATAGTTTGCATCAAACCCCACCTGGCATCCCTCTGAGGTCAGGATCCTCCTATGGCTGCGGTGCCTCCAGGAAGTGCTTAGAGCAACAAAAACTTGGCAAAAATAACTCACAAGAGCATCGTGAATGCAAAAACTCTTCTCACAGCAGAACGATTACCAGACAAGCCAGGCACTTTTCTGTGGCAACCAGGGTGTACTTGAAGGAATTACCCAGAGACCAAGGCAGGGAGAGACGATCTGTTTATCATTCTCCCCCTTTGGCCTGCTTGTGTTTCTCTAAAATTGCAGTTTGCAATGCGTGGGTGTTACCAGGCTGCTTTTCCCCTAGCAGGAATGACAACCATGAAAAACCGCCCTGCTGCATTTGAGCAAGTATTTGCCAATTTGAGTGGTATATATTGAATACTAAGAATAGCTAATTCAGAGCTTATTATGCACCAAGGAATGTTCTGAGCATTTTACATGAGCCAACTCATGGAATCCTCACAACCACCCTATGAGGCAGATTCCATGATTGTTTTCATTTTTTTGAGTGGGAAGATGAAACAAGAGAGGTTAAATCAGAGAAAGATTAAATTTACTAAACAAGCGCCATAGTTCATGAAGGCGAAGAGAAATTTGTGTCACATTTTAACATCATCGAAATTAGGATGTGGCTATAATTGATGGTATAGTAGCATTGTGTCAGAATTTAACTGACAACTTTTTTCTTTCTTTCTTCTTTTTTAGTGAAACTTAAACTATTGAGGTGTTTTACAGTCAATGGCATCTTAAATTTGATGAGCTACTAAAGGCGAGAGAGATAGGATAAAACCCAGGCAGTCTGGTGCTGGGGTCTGTTCTCAGGCCATGCATAAGAAATTCTTGCTGCCCAATGAGAAGGGAAGAGCAAAACAAGCTTTGGCTTCAGCCAGGATTTCAGAAAGTGCTGTGAATAGAATTTCTGAGGAGAGCACACCATTTCCCTTGTTCTTAAATTGGTCATTAAAAAGCAAAACTTGACTTCGTTGGTTTTGAACTGGGAAAAATGCCAGGCCAGCCATATCCAGTTGCTAGTGGTTTTTATTGTTTTAATCCTCAATGCTTTTTGATAAACAAAAATCTCATACTGTTTCCCTCCCTCTGACAGCCCCAGGAATTCTGATATGCTGACCCTACAATCACCCCACTCAGAGTGAGAGTCTTTGACCTGAAGAATAATAGTTAAAGATTTTCTTGTCCTCTGTACAATTACAAATGGGATTTGATCCACCTCTCACTTTCCCTATCTTCTAGAGCATAATAATATTCACATAGCACTAGACTCACATTTTTAAAAAGAGTGATGCTAAGTCAAAGGGTGAAGAGGGAGAGTTAGGTTTAAGTGTGTTTGTGTGCTCTGTATGTGTGTGTGTGCATGCGTTGTTTGAATTTTTTTTCTTTTCTTTTTGTTTTGTTTTATATTTTGGGTTGGTAGGGAGGAAATCCTTCTTTTTAAAAAAATCTGTAATTTAAACCAATTTATTATCCTCAGTATTTCTATCAACAACACATTGATTTTGTTGCCCAGGAAACTGGAGAGAGTTTCTGGAGAATTAATTACCTCATTCCAAACCAAGGGGTCACTAAACACTGTTTTCAACTCTGTTTTCATAGGAAACAAAGGCCATTCCTTGTAGCTCACCTGAGTCTCTCTTGAGTCTGAAACCTGAGCCTCTGCTCATTCCAGGGATTTCGCACTTCCTGCTGCAAACCATATGTTAGGTTATAACAGGGAAAACCCTATAGTTACAGTTGGGGAGGGGAGGGGAGAGAGGATGAGGTCACAAATCCCTGCAGGAGGCAATCGCAGCTCTAGCCCAAAGCCACTAGAAAAAACATGTTCCAATATAAATTAGATGGCTTGTTTTCATAGGCCTCTAACTTCAACATTTGTCTCTTTACAGTTGGAAGTGTCTTTCCCTCTACTCTGTCAAATGCGGGCTCTTTCTAGACATCTGCAAAAGCTAGGGGCTAACCTGCCCTAGCCTGGATCCTGCCTGGAATTTGTTCCTTGCACCTGGAAAGTGATTTTAATTAGATGCATTTTTATTCCTCTCCTTTCTTTGGTGGAGACACCACAGAAGGAGGGCCTGTGGGAGATGAGGTCTCCAAAGTCACTAACCCAGACTGAGGCCTCTTAAGGGGCTTGGGTGGTTCAGAGAACCCAGCTAGGACTCCAGGAAAAGATGCCTGGGCGCTCTGGATGAGAGCACCAGGGGAGAATTTGACCTCCCAAGGGCACAAAGATAGGAGCGGAAATTTACTGACACCCCCCACCGCACTCCCTTCATGAAGGAAGACCTGAGTCCCTAGGAGGACTCCTATTACCTACCAGTCTGAACCAGAAAAAACCTGTCACCAGAGGTGGGAACATAGTCATTGTCCTGTAAGCAGAGGACAACCAGAGTGTTTCCTTTCAAATGACTGGCGCAGAACTGACTCATAACCGGATGGTAGAAGAGAAAGATACCAGGATTTGAAATCTGGTAGATCTACATGTGAACCCTGGCTTTGCCCCTTGCTATCTGGGTGATCTGCAGTGAATAACCCAAGCTCTCTGAACCTCTGTTTCCTCCTCTACAAAGTGAAGATTACAATATAATTTAGGATTTTTATGAGAATGGAATTATATCATGTATTTAGAGTGCTTGACACAGAGAAGCATTGAATCAATGCTCTGTGTAATGCTTCATCCGCATCTCTGGGACCTCACATCTCCACATGAGGGGCTCAGGGACACACCTTTGTGGCCGATGAAGCATCACTCCCAGACAGCAGTTATGCTTCTTTTTCTTTTCCCCAACAAAGCTCGGGCTTATCCCATTCCTCAGCACATCTCAGCTGCTTTCCTCTGGAGTCTGCTGGGCCTCAGAAGTCAGAGCTGGGCTTTTCCACTTCCAACAAGGGACCAAGAGTGTGGACCCCCTGGCCTTGCAGGAACTCTGCTGTTGGGACCTATCAGGGTTAATGTCATGGACAATTTACTGGCTTTGTGCACTTTCTAAAACAACTAATAGCAGTATCTTCTCCTTCTTCCAGCTCTGTTCTGTGAATTTATTTCCATAATAAGCTCAAGTTAGAAGCCACTGGGCTAATTGCTGCTTCCATGAATCCTTTCTATGGCCCAAAGGCTTTAAAATCTCCATTCTGCCTGATTTGGGAGCCCCGCCGTGAAGCCCTCTCCGGTTGCCCAGCACCCAATGCGCCCTCCCTTCTCAGAACTCCTGCAACACTGCTAATCAGCACCAGATGGCTTAGCAGGGAAGGCTCCTCTTGCTCCACAGCGCCGTGGTTATCCCTCCTGATTGCTGCTATGTCCCTTGACTAGGGCTGCCAGATAAAACACAGGATGCCCCGTTAAATGTGAATTTCAGAGAAGGAACAAATACCTTCTTCATATAAGTATGTCCCAAGTATCTCATCCCGTATTTTTATATGCTGCATCGGGTAACAATAAGGCCAGTCTCGTGCTTCTGCTTCTACAACAGCCCTGAGCATAGAAGTGAGAGTGTTCGGGGCCACCCAGTAAATAATTACTGGTAATAACAACGATACCGGCTAATATTTATCACACATTGAGCTCCAGTGTTTGCCAGATACTGTGCTAAATTCATAGACTGGGTCAAGGAGAGGACACATACATAAATGTTGACAACACAAGGTGGAGTTTGATTTCTTTTTCTTTTAAGTCAATGTAGTTTAGAGACTGAGGGATGTTCCACTAAGACATGTAGTTCAGCTCTGTCATTTACCGTCCCTCTGACCTTGGGTGTTTACTAAATCTTCCCTTATTTTCCTCATTTATAAAATGATGCCTTTCCTCCTGGAGCTGTTTGATTCAGATAATACACTAAAGGTAAATGAAATAATACATTAAGGACAAAGCATGGTGCCCAGCGCACAGTAGTTCTCAGCAACTGTTAAAGGTATATTGTAATGAGACAGATGGTGTCACTCTGGTTACAATTTAGAGAGGGAAGCTCTTTGGCTCAGATGATCAATAGAGCCTTCCAGACTGGGAAACTTGACAAGTGAGGGCAACAGGACAGCAAGAAAGTGGGAGGCAATTTGGTGAGCAAATGGCGAGTGGACTTATTTGCCACAAATTAACAACCTAGCTGCTTCAGTTTGCATGGCATTAATTTAAAGCCTTCTTTACCATCAACAATGTTCTGTTAATCTAAATAAAATGTAAATCCTTGCAGCTAAAAATCTCACTGTGTTGTCTAGAATGATTTGTTGGTCTAAGGGCACAAGTTGAACATTTAGTAATATGATGAAAGTTTTGTTTAGAAAAGGAGCCACCTGGTACAGTTCTAAAACTTCATTTTTAAGCTTTTCACAAAGAGATAACTGTCACCAAAGCATTGAGCTATTTATTGCCTGAATCTATCTATCAATTGACAATAAAGGGAGTTGTACTCTGTTGGTAATGAACTTCAAGAACGCTCTCCAAAAATTCCTTTTGCCCCTGTCTTTCCTACAGGAAGACCAGGGTACAGAAGCATGGACCCCGCACTCAGGACCTTTTACAGGATCTGTGCTTCCGGTGAGGTTTCTGCTCCGAGCTGGGGTTGTGGGAACGAAACCAGAGAGGGTGCCAGATGGCAGGGTGTGGGAAGTCTCGGGCTGGGAAGGGATGGCCAAGATAAACAAGCGACTGGAGGTCTGAAAAATGAATGGATAAACATCCAGACCAAAGTCAACAGTGCTGGAGGATCCAACCCAGTCTCCACAGTCGGGGACTTTTTGACACTTGAGTTCAGTCTCAAGTCCCTGAAAGAACTTTTCTGCATCTGATTCTCCAGCATCCCTGCCTGGAGGCCTTGGATCGGGGAGAGATCACACAGCAATGCAGGAATTGTGATTTTCATCAGTATAACTTTCTGTAAGATTTCTGTTTAAAAATCAGATGACTGGATGCTGGTTGATATGAAAGAGATAATGTTAATTTTAAAAATATGACAATGATATTGTGTTTATGTTTTTAAAATAATATTTATTTTTAGAGCTACATATTCAACATTTATTAGATGAAATGATATGATGTCGTTTGGCTTTAAAATAATGTAGGAATAGAGGCTGGGATTCTCTCTACTTTTATATATGATCCAAAAAGTGTATTTTGTATCATAAAAAATCCAAACTAGGCTCTAATAGAATATATGCCTTTTTTAAATTTTTTAATTTTCTATTTCTATTTTTATTTTTTTGCACAGAGGACATTGGTTTTAGGTCTATATAGACAAAATGAAATGACACATTGGCAAAATTACACCATTGGGAGCTATGGTATAAAAATCTTATATATCTGAATATTTCATGGCAGAATGCCTACACTTTCCTATAAATTTACAGATAACATGTGCATAGTACTTTTGGTATTTTTACCTTCCTGGATAGCTGGATTGTGTAGACCTGACCTTGGGAAACAGCAAATTCAAGGAGTAGAATGTATGGTGTGGATCTAGGAGATGCTTGAGTGTGGCAGTTATTACTTGGTTGGCTAGTGGCTGTTTGCAGTGCAGTGGGGTCTTGACACAGACTGGGGCAAAAAGAGGAAGCAACTTGAAAGTAAGAAGTCTAACACGCTGTCCAAAACGTCCCCCCTGGAATTCTTCTCTGACTCAACTCATTTCCTCCTAGCCTTCTGATACCATGGGTTTTTTGTTTATTTGGTTTGTCTTTTCAATCTCTGATAAATTTGAATTACAGTCACTCTATGATGTGTGCAATGGAAAAAGAACACAAAAGCAAACTGTTTAGAAATCCTTGTTTAAATTGGAATAACTGGTTCAGCTTTGAAAGTAATACATGATCGTTTCCTGACCAGAAAAGACCCCAAACCCTGTGTGACCAGAGTTAGTATTTATGCAACTAAAATGCCTCGAGTTTCTTTGCTGTCGTTGGGGGCTGGGTGGAAATACCCTGCTGTTTCTCTAAAGGATGGTTGGCACAGTCATTGACTATAATCTTACTTGGTTTGCAAAGTTATTAGAAAACCAGCGCATGTCATGTCATATTGTTTTTAACGCAGGGAAGAGACAAATGATACTACACAGCTTGCACAGGGCGGGAAGGCCATGTGCAGGTCTGGCTGCTCTGCTCGATGAGTCCAAATCAATTATGCTCTAATCAGGACTGTTTCCGGAACTGGTCGGATGGAGGTTCAGAGTGAAAAGGAAAAATTGTTATTTCTCTCCAGATCCTGTTAGCATCAGCAGACTCCATCTGAGACACATCCTGTTTGACCTCTGGCCGAACGGGAGAGGGAAACTCTTTTGTTTGACTTTTGACGGTCACAGATAGGCGGGACTGCACTTTTTTTTTTTTTTTTTTAGAAAAAGCTTTAATTAGTATTAAAACCCAGTCATCATCCTCAATTCATAAGGAAACACAGTTGGGGCTATTTATTTTCTCAAATAGTGGTCCCCAGTTCATCAGAAGCTACAGGAGGCTTGTTTAAAACGCAGATTTCCAGCCCTACTTTGACACACTGTCAGTCAACTACGCAGGTGATTCTGAAAGGCAGTCAAGTTCAAGAACTGGCATCAGGATGAGCACTGCTCAAATCCAGGTTCCTAATCTTAGGCCACTGACTCCAGCCAGGCACAGCTTCCCTATTTTTCCTCTGATGCTGGGAAAATTGTCTTGAATTTTGGCACTTAAAAGGGACCACCACAGGAGATGCATGGCCCCTGCTTGTGGGTCCAGGAAGACTCTAATCTAGGACATCAGTTTCATACATTCCCAGGGAGTGATTAGTAAGGACTGGAGGGTGAGCCTGGAGTAATGCGGGGCCTGCCCAAAGGCTACTGTGAGACCCTTACCAAACTTTCACCAAGGCATGTCATAAAGAGAAAAATAAGGGTAAAGTTACATTTATTCAAATTATTTTATGATTATGTAAGCCATATCTTTCTGGAGATGTTAAAACATCTGTCTTAGGCTGTTTGAACTGCTATAACAAAATATCACAAACTGGGCTATCCTATAAACAACAGAAATGTACTGTTTATAATTCTGGAGGCTAAGAAGTCCAAGATCAAGGTGACAACATGGTTGGCTTCGGGTGAGGGTCTTCTTCCTGGTTCACAGCTGGCACCTTCCACATGGTGAAAGAAGTTAGGAATTTTGAGGAAGGCTCTTTTATAAACCACTAATCTTATTCATAAGGGCTCCACCCTCATGAATTATGTACCTCCGAAAAGCCCCACCTCCTAATATCATCACATTTGGGAGTTAGGATTTCAACATACAAATTGGGGGGTGGGAGGCACAAGTATTCATTCCATAGCAATACCTTTTCTTTTAGAGACTTATTTTCTATTTAGTTATTTTTTAAAATAGTTGATACATGATATGCCTCTTGCACAAAATTCAAAAGGTACAAAAGCCCCCTACACTGACTATGTGGGCATCTCCTTCCTACCCCAGAGCTCTGGTTCCCAAACTCAGAAGCAGCCAAAGTTACTAATTTCCTACTCTTCAAGAAATGCTCTATGCATATACAAACACATACATTCATAGAAACTCGTTTTTAATACAGCAGGTAGCATCCTGCATCTTGCTTTTTTCACTTAACAATATTATAGCGATACTTCCACATCAGTGCATTTGGGGAAACTTTTAAAAATAATTCAGTGATACTGATGATATATTGTAGTTAAGCATTTTTTAAAATGCCCTAAAGACTACACACACACACACTTCACCGCTTCATATGATATTATGATATACATTTTAATGCTGGGATGAACAGGGGGATACAGAGACCTTTTCTAGATAGTGATTTTGTTTTCTTCAGATATATATTCAGAAATGGAATTGCTGGATCCTATGGTGGTTCTGTACTTAATTTTTTGAATCATCTCATAGTAGCTGCACCAAATTGCATTTCTACCAAGAGTGCACCAAGGTTCCCTTATCTCCACACATCCTTGCCTACACTTGTTATCTTTTGTCTTCTTTATGATTGCCATTCTAACAGGCAAAAGGGGGTATGTCGCTGTGGCTTTGATTCCCTGGTAATTAGTGGTGTCGAGCACCTTTTCATGCACCTGTTGGCCATTTGTATGTCTTCTTTTGAAAAAGGTCCCTTTAGTTCCTCTGCGCATTTATGAATCAATTGTTTAGTTTTTGCTACTGAGTTGTGTGAGTTCTCTCTATGTTTTTAGTATTAACCCCTTATCAGATATATGATTTGCAGATATTTTCTACCATTTCGTAGGTTGTCTTTTCATTTTGTTGATGCTTTCCTGTGCTGTGCAGAAGTTTTTTAGTTTGATGGAGTCCCACTTGTTTATTTTTTGTTTTTGTTGCCTTTGCTCTTGTTCTCAAATTAAAAAAAAAAATTATTGCGAAGACCAATATCAAGGAGCTTACCCACTATGTTTTCTCCTAAGAGTTTTATGGTTTCAGGCCTTATGTTCAAATTTTCAGTTCATTAAAGACTGTTTTTTTACCTGCATTTTTCTGAACATGAAAAAAGGGAAAATAGTGTAGAATGGTATTTCTTTAAGCCCCACTTTTTTCCTAATGAACTTGTGTTCCTTGGGTTTCTTTCACTAAAACTGCCCCACCCTGCAATCTTCTCCAAAAATTTTCTTGCTGATTAATGGGCTTCTTTCTCCTCTCCCCCTTCCCTTCTGATTCTGTATCAAGAAAGCCCAAAAAACCATTCATTTAGCAATGACAGAATCCCAAAGGGCAGAACAATTCACAAAGACAAAATTTCTTTGGCTGTCAAGAGGGGGAAAAGGATGGAAATTGCTATGTAATCATTCTTGTCTCTTCACAAATGAACGAACGATGGATAAAACCAGACTGAACTCCAGATGGGATACAGAGACCCATGGGATGGGCCAAAGGGTGTAGCAGAGCAAAACCACGAGCTGCTGTGAGAAGAAAGCGTGCCTATGACAAACGGCATGCTGCCTTTAACATTAAGTGGTTGATCACAGGCACCTTGCTGGACTAGCAGGAGTGAGTGTATTTAAGAACAGAGATCATTCTAGGGCCTCTCCAATAACTGTGTTAAGAGAGCCAGTTACTCTCTCTGCCTATAGAGCTGGCATTCTTGACCCTGAACCACATATCATGATGTGGATGCTACCTATCTTTTTTTTTTTTTTTTTTTTTTTCATTTCTAAGCAAGCCATCCATGCCCAAAGCCCAACTGAAACGTGCTAGGAGAATCCTGGGCATCAGGCCCAGCATCCCAACGTGAGCACAGAATGGGCGAGAGAAGGCAGGGGCCACGGGGAAAGGGCTAGTTGCTTAGCTATGAAAACATTCTGAGCTCCTTGGAGGAGATGCCTCTCCAGCCTCTCTTCCCTACACTCTCCTCCAGGAAAATTTGAGCCCAGTTTAATAAACAGAAAGGTAGAAGACTTGACCTTGTGTTAAATTCAATTATTTTCAAAATGTTACTCTGGTTTACTTAAAGGTGCAGTGCAAATAATTGGGTTCATATGTTTTACCAACTCAGATGAAAAATGAGTATTAATGTGAGTAAGTGATTATTCTCTCTCACATAAAGAAAGTCAAACTAAAAGGCAAACCAGTGGAGTTATGGGATTGCTCAGAGCTCAGGCTCTGGCATTAAACAGACTTTGTCACATCCTGAGTCCATCAGATTTTAGCTGTGTATCTTTGAGCAAGTTGCTTAATCACCCTGAACCAGATTTTCCTTATCTATAATATGAGGATAACTAACCTACTCTGTAACATTGTTGTGAGCACATGTGTAGGGCACTTGACATTAAACCAACCACAGAATGGTTCAATCGTTTCTCTTATTGCTGCTAGGAGTTCTTAGGGAATCAAACTTAACGTTTGTGCACAGTTTTTTGAATAAACTTAAACTTTTTTGGAATAATTTTACATTTATGGAAAAGTTGCAAAAATAGTCCAGAGAATTCCATCTACTCTCCACTCAGAATTTTTTAAATATTTTATTTATTTATTTTTAGAGATAGAAGAAGGGAGGGAGAAAGAGAGAGAGAGAAACATCAATGTGTGACTGTCTCTTTCAAACCCCCAACTGGGAACCTGGCCACGCAACCCAGGTATGTGCCCTGAATGGGAATCGAACCAGCAACTCTTTGGTTCACAGGCTGGCACTCAATCCACTGAGCCACGCCAGCCAGGGCTGATATATTTTTTTAAAGGTTAATTTGTTACATTATTGTGGTACATTTGCCGAAACTGAGAAGCCAATATTGGCATATTACTATTAACATTACTATTATTATTATGCTTAACACTTTATTCAGATTTCACAGTTTCTTATTCTAGGATATAATCTAGGGTATCACATTGCATTTAGAAGAATGTTTTTTAGTTGACACAACAATCAACATTATTAATCAATTTGTGACTCCATAATCAAAACCTAAATGTGCCTTTCTAAAAAAATACTTTCAAGTAGATTTTTACAAACTGATTGACCTATAAATGGGCATAGTAAATCCTTTTGCGTGGTTAGGGAAATAGTCAAATGCAGGTTAGCATCTGTCTGAATTATCACAATAATTTTGCCTTGAGCTGGTTCTTGTTTTGAATGATCTCCTAGAGCTTGATTGCCTACAGAAACTGTTTGTACAAGAATCTGAGCAAATAAGACTCACTGTTTGGCAAATTGTGAATTCCTCTACTATCTTTCACTCAGCAAAGATCATCCTTTGGGGAGATCAATAATTCTGATGTTAAAAATAAATCAGCTTTGCTTTTATCTCTGAAGAAAAAATATTCACATGCGTGAATTCAATTTCTTGGAGGTCACTTGGGGTAGTTGTTATTTTCAATAAACAGTATTAAACAGGAATGATGAGAATCACCAGGGTAGCTCTGACAATGAGAAAGACAGATGTAAGGCTGTCCAGCCAGCCATGAGCTTCATGGAGTGACCAGGTGGGTCCGCCGCAGCCACACTAGGACCTCAGGGGTAAGTCTTTACAAATCGGTGTGGCAAGGGCATGGCCACCTTCACCAATGTTGACCAATGAAGCATTCATTGCACCCAAGTCATTCATTTAATTCTTCCTTTATTCAATGTTAAATGCCTATCAAGTGGCAACCATAGGCCATCTATTAGATTTCTGCTACTGAAAGTGTGGCCCAAGGAGCATCCATTTACTTGGGGGCTTATTAGAAATGCAGACTGTCAGGGCCCACCCCATCCTCTGAATCAGAATCTGCGTTTTAACAAGGTCTGTAGGTGATTCTCAGGTGAGAAGCACAAGAGCCAGGACCTGTCAGGACACGAATGATATATTTATTGGAGAAACCACTAATAAAATTTCAGTCAGTCACAGGACACCAGTAAAGAATTGTGAAGCACCTGAAACAAGTTCTAGCAGAAAGCTCGTACCATCCCAGCAGGAACTGAGGCTGTAGCAGAGAGCTAGCACTCAATAGGAACAATGGTCTCTGGCAGAGGGAAGCAAACATTACCAAACTGCACATCTGCAAGGCACAAGCTAGGGAATAAATACCCCAAATTTTCTCTCACTCTCCCGTCAGTGCTTCATAACCTAATGCAAAGCCAATGGGCAAGAGAGCCTGGTTGGTGCAGTCTGTAAAACATCACGTGCCCCAAGCAGAGAGCACAGTGGGGAAGTGTGGGAAGTGTCTCCCATGGGGTCAGCAGACAATATCCATCACACCATGAAATATAGCATCTGTTCTCAATGAGTTTGCTCTCTAGAAGATCTTATGTACTTGTGGGTTAGAGGTGATGATAGCCCCTGTTGTTTTAAACAAAAAGTATTTTTTCAAAGTGGCTTTGAATTTGATAATCTAGGATTCTCCTCAATCCCTCTTTAACAAGCTAACCATAAATCTTAGTTACTATCACATGAAAGGCATTCAACTAGATACTGAGAAGGAGATAGAAGTACTAGTTATGGTCACTGCCTTCACATAGTTTGTGATTTTAGGGAAAACTTTGTAAAGAGGCCCAATCAATCAACCAGAATCTGGTGAAGCAGTATATTGAGTTGAGAGCTTGAAACCAGACTGCTGGGTTCAAACCTCGGTCCTGACACTTACTAGCTGTGGAGTTATGGACATGCTGCCTAATTTCTCTGTGTCTGTTTCTTCCTCTATGAAGTTGGGATGAGAAAAAGACTTAACCTGACCCAAGAGATTGTAGCGGTGGTGGTGAGGATTAAATGAGTTAGTACGTGAAAAGTATTTTCAGTGGTGCCTAGCACATGGGCAACCCTCTGCGTGTTAGTTATTAAAAGCTAAGGAATAACCATGTTCCCAGTGGCAGAGGGCCTAAAAGAGCAGACTATTGGGTCCATGATATAAAGTTGCCCTTCTAAACTTATGTATTTAAATAAGTCAATTAAAGGGGAAAAATAAGGAAATGATTGTACAGTTGGCAGTAGGATAAGCAAGTATTGAGACAAATAAGTGGAGAAACCCTGACCCCCAGTTACTTCTAGCCCCTGGACTCCATGCAATGATTTGTCTGGGTGTCCTTAGGGGAGTAAGAGACTTTCTAAGGGCACAGGTTTCTACAAAACTTTCTGGTTTAGAGGTAAATGAAATGTAAGTATAAAAATAGGAGTGTTCTTAAGAAACTGAAGTTGGTTGTATACTTAAAACTAATTAAAGGAGTTCTAAATATGCATTGGGTGCAGCTATTCTGGGTATCGAATGTGCTATACAGCTGTCCTAATGGAAGTTATACATATGTCTGAGGGCAGAAGTCAGCTCTGAAGATTTTGTTTACTTACCTCTTAGTCAGGATTTCCAATATTATAGGCTCCTTTTGTTAGATCCAGCACTTTTCTTTGCTTTTTGATGAACTTTTGACCTAAATTGTATTTCCAATCTCCAGTCATTTCATGGAAGGTCATTAGTGACTGGTTAAACACACACATGAGCCTGTGCACACATACACACACACTCACATATTACATTTCCAGACCAATTGAATTACAGAAGAAACCAATTTGAAAACTTATTGCATTAAAACCCTAGAAGAGAGAACTGGGTTTTATTGTTAGTGGTTGGCATGACAACTTGATATGCTAGAGAGTAATATGTACTCTGTTCACATCGTTGAGGACTCTGACAAGTTTAAGGCCAGGCCTTTGCCTCTAAATCTTGTTGCCAAGGTAATGCAGCATAAGGCCAGAGTCCACTGAAATGAATACCTCTAACAGCTCATGCCAGCAGGAGATATCTGATTAAAAGGGCTCTTTAAAAAAAAAGAAAGAAAAGAAACGAAACAGTATTTTAACAAGAGCAGGAGAATGCAAAGGCGGGATATTGAAATATGGGCAACAGAAAATCTGAAAGGAAAGCAGCCAGTGAGTGCCAAGAAGTATCCAAATAAAGGGGTCTGTTTTATTAGCAAAGGGTTGGTGATGTGTGATGGTTTGCAGCCAGCCATTTTTGTAAACAAAATGATACTGCTCCAGTTTCAAGTTCAGTAGAATGATTTCACTTGATTGGTGGCTACTCCCCTTCCAACCACAGACTTTAATTTGACAGATTTTCTTCTGTGATAATACATTAAAGAAAATGGTTCCTGAGGGACTTTATAGGTCACATATATGCCCCAAGAAGAAAATGAAATCCACAAAGAACTCAACTCAGAGTAGAGGCCACCCAAATGCCACTTCTTCTTCTGATTCATGTCCCTGGGATTTACAGGATAGTAGTCTCAGGATCATGATCCTATGGGATCCTCATTTTCCTAGTTTTATGTGTCAGATGATCTTGGATTTGTTCATGATAAAACTGTGGTCCTTGGAGTTTCTTATGCAAGAAACCTTCAAGTTCATAATCATATTTTCCAACCAGATTTGAACCATCTCTCCTTTACACTTCCAGGGATTTAATGGGAATATCAGTAAATGAAGACATGGGGTTAAGAGGGTAAAAAGTGGAATCTGAAAGGAATTCAAAATCCAGATCAGCAGTTCTAATTTAACGTTTCTACCAATTCAGATCAGAGTATTATTTCACAAGCAAATAAGAGAATGAAAATTTACCATGTTTACCCTACCCTATACAAGTAGCTTCTAAACTTTAAGATGTAATGGAGAGGATTTTGGCCTTAGAATTGCTGAGCAAAATCCAGTTCCAGCCTCTACAAATAATTAGCTAAGTGACCTTGGCAAAGTATTTAACATGTTTGGTTTCTGTTTTTTAAGCTATAAAACAAGGTGGATGATACCAGCCTTTTCCTGTAACAGTAGTTCTCTACCTGGAACTTATAGCCAAATCACAGAGAGAACTTTCTTAGAAATTCAGATTCCCTGGCCCACCCCAATCTCTATTGAGTCAAAATGTGTACTTTTCACAAGCTCTACACATGATTCTGATTTGCATCTCTATTTAAGAATCAACAAAGATTACATAACTTGTAGAGATAAACAAGCTAATATATGTGAGTTGTCTTAAGCCCCTTAATAAAAGAAGACTACTGCTAAGTTTAACTCACATTTTTTTAGCTTATATTTTTAACATTAGGAATGTAAGAAACTTGGCATGCATAAAGTGGTTACATTACCCTCCACTATTTGAAGTATTTGAAGATGTCCAAGCTTTAAATGAAAAGCTCTTTGAAGTAACTCTCTTTGTTCATGGTTTGCAATATTCCCCTCAGTCTTTATGGATCTGGACAGAATGATAATTGATGTTTATCTAATCTTACTGGTACTATTCTGAGTGCTTTATAAGTGTTAGCTCTTTTGATCTTACCCCCTCTTACACACTTGCTGTGGAGAGATTAAGTAACCTGTCTAAGGCCTCATGGGTAATAACAAGAAGAGGTGGGCTTTGAACCCAGAAACCCCATTCCAGAGCCCCACTCTTAATCTCTGTGCTATTCATCACTCAGTAGGTCAAACACTGACCATGAGTAAGTTGCTCAACACTATCAAGTGAAAACAAAAGCCTAAACATAAAGAGTTTTTCTAGGTGTAGATCATCATTTCTTAAAATGGGGTCATTCGGCTTCCTACATCTGAATGACATGAGGACTTATTAAAAATGCAGTTTCCAGGGTCTACCCCAGACCTACCATACTAGAACCTCAGGTCTGAGTTGGGGCTGGGAACTGGCATTTAGAAAATATACTCCTTAGGTGATTTTTTCCCCAGCTTTATTGAGGTGTGATTGATACATAAATAAATATATCTATTTAGATTGTACAGTGCAATTTTTAAGGCATACAATGTCATGATTTAATATATATGGATACATTGCAAGATGATTACCACTTTCAAATTAATTAACACATCTATCACCTCACATAGTTACCTTTTGTGGGTGGGAGTGTGGTGAGAATACTTATGATTTACTCTCATAACAAGTCAAGGTGACCCTCAAGCCCAGCAAAGTATAAAAACCACTGGCCTGGATCAATACTTGTGGGTCACCATTGTTGGGGATGAGGGTGGAGAGAGCATTTTGGGAGCCACCAAACTGAAGCTATTTTGCGGAAGCGGACGTTGGGACTGTCTGGGGTAAAACGTGCAGTCTCATGGCAATGGAATAATTTGCTCACGGTACAGCTTCTGCCCAGGAACAACTGATTGTTGTCTGTCAGGGAAGGAAGCCAGCAAACTGACAGTATGAATTTGCCTTCAGGGCCCAGATCTCATTTCTCTTTAAGGGGTTCCCACTTGTTGGTAGCAAGGCTAGCATTGGCCTGGCACTTTGATGTTTTCTTTTTCAATATCCAAATGCCAGGAAGGCTCCGTGTCACTGCACACAGGCACAATGGCAGAGTCAGGGAGCGTACTGTTGGAATGCAGTCTGGCCCCATTAGGGCTTTGAATTGGGCTGGAACTTGCAGACTTTCACAAGAGTGCATCGTGGTGTCTTTTTCAGATGGTCAAAGAAAAGGAGGCCAAGAGACTTAACTCAAAAGGATTGGGGATTTGTACTCTGGAAGAAGTCCATGGTGATTCTTTAAGGAATAGAAAGTGTTTATGTGAGGCTCATTGAGGTACAATTTGTATGCCGTAAATTTCACCTTTTTTGAGTGTAGAGTTCAATGAGTTTTGGAGGGCAACTATCCTCAACATCATACCACCAATGCTGGTTCTGTGACTTGTCACTAATGTCAGTAGCCAACGTCAAATAAGATACAGGACATTTTCAACTCCATAAAAGGTCCCCTTTTAGCCCTTGGCAGCCAACCCCACTACCTTTTCCCTAGCTCTTGGCTACCAACCGATCTGATACGTCTGTATCCCAGAAGGTCACATGAATAGAATCATAGTATAGGGCCTTTTGAGCCCTGGCTGGTTTGGCTCAGTGGATTGAGCATCGGCCTGCGAGCTAAGTGTCACTGGTTCGATCTTCCAGTCAGGGCACATCAGAGAAGGAAAACTCTGACTCCAAAAAACCTCCGCTGCCTTGCGGCATACCTCTTCAGGGGAAAGGCTAAGGGAGTAAACCCCGACAGAAAATCCGGAGCCGGAGTCCCTAAGGCGGTTTGACGTTGTAGTCAACACCGGCAACTCCTGCGGCGCACCTGAAGCCAAGCTGTATTGACTCTGTCTTTCCCTTGGACCCTTCAGCTGCGAAGAGAGGGGGGGTCTGCTGCATGGGCAACAGCAGACCCTCCATATCACCCTGCCCAGGCTCTGTAGCTTCAGCTTCACTGGAGAGGACACTCCAGCGTCATCACAAGATGTCGATTCAACACGGGAGGAGACAGATACCGTGTCACTCCCGAGTCGGACTGCACAGCCATTCTCGGCGGTGCAGATAGACTCTTAAGAAGCTACACCATCGTCTCTCGAGACGGACGGCTGCCGACGACGATAGGGCCTTTTGTTGTGACGTATATCAATAGTTCTTTCCTATTTATTACTAAGTAGTATTCCATTGTGTGGGTTACCACAATTTACTTATTGATTCACCAGCTGATGGGAATCTGAGTTATTTTTACTTTTTGGCAGAGACCAAGATGTAAAGGAGCACTGATTCAGGAGGCATTTATTGAACACTGGAAAATGAGATAGTTTATGCCTATAGCCTGATAAAAATAATCATAACACTGGACATTCTAACACCTAAAGAAGAAGGAGCTTCATGTGTGGCCCTAGAAAGAAATGGGAAGGAGGAGAATGCTATGAAATGGTGTTGGGGTGATGAGAGCATTTGATGATGCCCTTTGAAAAGCCCTAAAATGGTATTACCACGCCGAGACACATGAGGGCGCCCTAACTGGCCAGTATTAGCCAACACTTTTTCATTCTAACAAAGGTTGGTTGTTTTTTAATTTATCGCAATGTTTGGTTGAAAATCCTGGTGAATTCTCACTCCCACCCTTGGTCTCGTTGGCTACTCTTGGATGACAGAAAAGAACTTGGCATCAAGTGAGTCCGTCTTTGACTAGCCCTCGGGGGTTTATTGCTCCCCACCACAGTTTTATGGTGAGGCTTCAGTCCACTTCCCTACTTCCACTTACATGAAAAGGCTTCCAAAGGGCTCTAGATTAGAATATCTCATAAATCATAAAGCAAACCGAGATTGTCTCTACAGTTCCTTTTTTACTTTATTGTTATTTTCAGGCCTTCTGGGAATGTAGCACACAAGTGTTAAAAAATAATTGCTGGGCAACATTTTAGAGAGACTTGTTCGGCACTGCTTTCACATGGGTCAACAATTTAGCTGGTTGAAGGTTGTTCATTCTTGTCAAAGGAACCACTGTGATCCACACAGAGGAAAGCTATCTTTACAACAAAGTAGCAGGAAGAGAGGACAGGGTTACTGGTTTTGGCTTCTAAATGGCTGTTCAAAACAAAACAAAACAAAAAAAGGTTCTGGATACACTTAAAATTTTCTGAAAATCAATGACTCATTTGTTAAAGAGGAACCAAGTACAAAATAAAAGACACTTCATAAAAACTCCATTAGAATGCTCTTATGAGACTCTGAATGAATTTAGTGCTGCGGGAGGAGGGTGCATGACTTTCTTGCAAGGTCTAGGAAGTCTTAGACCCTTCCTCTCTTAGGGCAAGGGTTTGGTTCCATTGTTTGTAAGGATGTCTCTGCAAGGACTTTTTACAATTAACAGACTATAATGATCTTTTGAAGAAAGAAGTCTTTTACTCAGTTGGCCTATCCAACAAAAAATATAATTGTTTCAAGAAGAAAATTATCTCTGGCTGTTACGTCAAATTACATAACAGCAGGCCTTAAAATTAGGAAATTAGGAAAAAAACTGTAAAGAGATAATTCTAAGGACAGGGTGTGGACCCTGGCCTGGATTCATGGATGCTTGACACCAATCAGGAAGACCACCCTGGAGTGTTTGTTCTCTCTTTCCATTTGGGTAAAATCCTGAACCACTTAGTCAGA
Organism: Furipterus horrens; assembly: GCF_987537825.1. Lineage (NCBI taxonomy): Eukaryota > Metazoa > Chordata > Mammalia > Chiroptera > Furipteridae > Furipterus > Furipterus horrens. The sequence goes on from NW_028327175.1 coordinate 187,748,932, forward strand.
CCTGGGCCCTTCACACAGTCCCACTGTAGACCTTCTCAATCAGCCCCTTCAAAAGGCATTCTTCCATTCTCTCCTTATCTTACCCTTTGTTTCCAAAGCTCACTGGCTGTGTGAGTGTGGTGCTTAAAAAGATAGACCAATGAGTCATAGCTGGCTATGTAATCTTAAAAAAATTACTTTACCTCTCTAAGCCTCAATTTTCCCAATAAAAGATGGAGATTGTAATAGATCTATTTCATGTCCCCATAATAGTACCTATCTGAAGTTGTTGGGAAGATTAAATAAGATAATGCATATAAAGCAATAAGGTTATGCACATAAAATAATGCATATAAAGAGTATCATATATACATAGTAAGCCCTAAATAGAGATTGGCATTATTATCATAATTAACATTATTATCATTCCTAGTTTGGCCCCTCTCAACCATGATCTGACCTCCCTATCCTGATAATTCATCTTCAGACTCCCATGGGAAGAATCTTTCTAGTCAATCAGGTCCTGAACCTCTCTTGCCCCTCAAGAATTGTATCCCCTCCTACCAGGGCTCACAAATGAAATGCAGACAATGTTAACAAGCTTGTCCCATCACATAGCAGAGTTGTCTAAAAATGCCAGGAATGTCCAATAGCCATCACCTTAGCTAACCATCAATTTGAGATGGATTTACCATACAGGTGACACATACTATGTTCTATTATAAATCCCTACATTTTTCATCCATCCAGAGGAGAAATGCGAGCATATTCTGCCCATCAACAATCATCTTCTTATAAATGAGATGCAAAAAGACTACAATGTGAGTGGAAAGGTATTCTGTTTAAGGAGGGGAAATGCTATTTTATAGCATTCCAGTTATGTTTCCAGCAAGCAACAGAGTCAAGGCCAAGGTTGACAGTTATAAGTCCAAGTTTTACAAGAACAAAAGAGAAAAAAATCCAAAGAGACAGCGATCCCCATTTTAGAAAATTGCCTCTGGTGATGAAGCTCTGCGAAGGATGAATGAGGAGAATCAAAGTGCCTCAAAATAGATTTGTTAACATTTCCTTTTTAAGAATGGAACGGGGGTTCTTACAGGCAATTCAGAATAACTTATAGTCAAGCTGCATTTTAAACAAGTTCTCTTGATTAGTTGGTGTAGTGATGTAAATTCTGGGTCTGTCTAATTGGGTTGAAATTCTGCCTAAGCCTGGGTTTTCCTATGTGAAAAATTGGAGTAATACCATTGTCTACCTCAGAGCATTGTCATTAATTAAATACAATTGTCCATATACTCCACCAAGAATGGTGCCTGCAATGACAGAAAGGATAGGAGATGAAGAAGAAAATAATACAGTTTAAACAGAGAGGGGCCATGTTCAGACTAATGATGAAAGACGGTGTGAACCCACACATGAGATTAACACAACCCTGTGCACCTGAGGTCCAAGGAAAGAGGTAAGGTAAAGGAGCTTTAACATGTGGACTCTGGTGTTGTATTTGTCTGTTCAGTACCTTTGACTTATTTCCTCATTTTCCACTGTGTCTGATTAGGTGATAGGCAAGTTTCAGAACAAATGAGTAGCAAACAAAAAGGAGCTGTAACAATTATATAGCAATTATATGTGTAACTATATCCACAAACTAAAGGGACATTAGAGGCTCTTTAGATGAACCCTCTGAGGTTAGAGAAGTTAAGTGGCCTGCTCAAAGTCATGCAGCTAAGGTGAGCCACACCAGGACTAGAATCCGAAGGTGTCTTGGGTTCTCCCCAGTACATCAGACTGCAAGAGGAATGAAGATAACAATAACAATGCTACCTTATTTCGTATCTTCTGTCCGGTAAAAAATGAAAGAGAAGCTTCTATATGAGCATCTTTTGAAGTTACCCTTTAAATGGGTCACTCTGTATCACCATGGTGATTCTTTCAAGTTTTCCTGGAATCATCAGCTGTTTTCTAATGAGGGCGCTCCCAGAATTTGCAACTCCACCAAATAGATAAATATTTCCCAGTAGAAAATACTTAGGTCCTTAAGCAATTTAGTTGCAAATTACTTTCTTTCTCCGCATCTCAGCGAAGGCAACAGTCTAAAGCATGCTCCTACATTTGCTTTAGATAGCATAGAGTTCTTTTCAAAAACCTCTTGCTTCTACTGATGGCAATTCTACTTTCCTGGTTTTTGTTTAATTTATATATTGAAAAACAGCCATCTTCTTGCCTTCTATCTTTCTAACTGACCAGTAAGTATATCACAATTTGAAAGCCTTATAATAAATAGTATGGCTACTCCTCAAAGTATTTTTTTAAATTACATATGATTCAGCAACTCTACTTCTGGGTATATAGCCAAAAGAACTGAAAACAGGGTCTTGAAAAGATATTTGTGCCCCCATGTTCATAGTACCATTACTCATAGTAGCCAAAAGCTAGAAGAAACCCAAGTATCTATCGATAGGTGAATGAAAAAACAAAATGTAATATATATAATGAAGTATTTATTCAGTCTTTAAAAGGAAGGAATTCTTCTAGATTAATCTAAAAAACATTATACTAAGTAAAATAAACTAGGCACAGAAAGACAAGTACAGTATAATCCCACTTATATGAGGTATCTGGAGTAGTCAAATTCATGGAGACAGAAAGCAGAATGGTAGTTTCCAGGGGAGGGAGAAATGGGGAGTTGTTGCTTAATATGTATCAAGTTTTGATTTTGCAAGATGAGGAATTTCTGGGGATTGATTGCAAACAATATGAATATATAGTTGACCCTGAACAACAATGGTTTGAACTGCACAGGTCTACCTATATGCAGATTTTTGTCAATAAATATACAGTCAGACCTTTGTGTCCCTAGGTTTTGCATCTGCAGATTCAGCCACCTGTGGAAATCTACAGATGCACAGGGCCAACTATATGCATTGTTCTACACCATTTTATATAAGGGATTTGAGCAGCTGAGGGTTTTGGTATCTGTGGGGGTTGGAACCAATCTCCCATGGAATGGTGGTTGAGATGGTAAATGTTATGCCATGTATTTTACCATGGTTAAAAATTTTTTAAAGGAGAGAGAGAGACTGGAAGATTGGAAGTGTTTAAGTCCTATACAACTTGTTATAAGCATCTGTACAGTTAGTATTTAAATAGTTTCAATTAGCCCCATTATACACCTCAATCATAATTGTGGATGTTCACCGGTTAAGGCAGCCAAAAACATCAGCTTATAGCAGTGTAAATAGGTAGCATATGAAAGAGCAACCAAGACCAGGCATTTATATGTTGTTCACCTGAATTTCTCAAGCTTTCACTCGGCCCATATTGATCTCCAGTCAGCCACACATATCTGTTCTTCCAGGTTTGTCAATATTCCCAGAGTCCCTCTGTATAGAATATAGCTTTAACCAAAATTTAGAAAATAGGGTATTGATTCCACAGGGGGAAAAAAAAAAATTGGTTAATCTCTAAAATCGACAAACCAAAATTCCTGAAGTTCAAGTCCTTATACGTGAAACAATTTACAAAAAAATTTTATACCTACTTCTATGGGTCAAAGACCCCACCCCCACCAAATAAAACTCCTAGTCCCCAGTACCTCAGCATGTGACCTTATTTGGAAATAGGGTCTGTAAGGTGTAATTTGTGAGGATGAGGTCATACTGGAATAGGATAGGTCCCCAATCCAATATGCGTGGTGTTCTTATAAATAGGGGTAATTGGGAAATAGACACACACACTCAGGGAGAATGCCACGTGAACATGAAGGCAGAGATCTACACCAAAAAGCACCAATGATAGCCAGCAAACCGCCAGAAGCTAGGGGCAAGGCATAGAACAGATTCCCCCTAATGGCTCTGAAAGGGAACCAAGACCACCAAAGTCTTGATCTTGAATTTCTAGACCCCAGAACTGTGAGACAGTAATTTGTTTTGTTTTAGCCAATAAATAAAAGCCTTGGCATGAGCTTCACTAACACCACTATTTCCTTTTCCCTTGATTCTTTTGCCTCTTAGCTCCTTCTGCTTTTATTCAGTTCTCTTCCCTCCAGTTTCCCCACTTCTTGAGGCTTTTACTTACTTCATGCTCAGGCTTTATTTTTATTTAATTTTATTAACTTGTTTCTTTTTATTATAAAAGTAACACATAGTCATGTTTAAAAATTTACTTTCACGTCTTTCAAAGGGAAGTAAAATGAAAGGAAAGAGACATTTCTCTTCCTCTCCACCTGAGCAGTCCTCTTAATACTTCTCCGGAGGTGGTACTCTCTGTTACAGTTGGGTACATACTCTTCCAGAATTTTTGGTGCCTATGCATGCATGCATCTATGATTTATGTATTTGTTTTCAAAAATATAAAATGTAATAAAACATATGCTGTGTTACAACCTGTTTTTCTTCAGTTAATAATATGTCCTAAATGGTTTTCCATATCAGTATAGATAAGTATGACTCTTCCTATTATGGACGTTCCTTAAGTTATTTAACCAATTCACCAACAAAAAATATTTATTTTTGGTTTTGTGCTGCTGTAATCAGCACTGAAATGAACATTCTTGTGTTTGTAACTTGAGCACTTATTTCAGTATATCAACAGGATTAAGAATTCTGCACCCAGTTTACAAATGTGGGGTGGTTTTCCCACACCACCAAGCAATTCTCTGACAACAGCTTGGCGTGCTACAATTCAACTCAATTCTGACACTATCTAGCTGGAGATAACATCAGATCCCACAGATTAAAGGCCCAGTCCTACAAGACTTCCCAGGTCTTTAGATGGAATTGCTATTCCAAGTTATCACCTGTGCTTCTGACAGACCAGCTACAGGTTGTAGGTTCCAACTTCCTGGCTGGGTTGGATTAATTTGCTAGAGCATCTCACAGAACTCAAAGAAACATTTTACTTATGAGATACCTATTTATTGTAAAAGGATATAACTCAGGAACAGCATTATGGAAGAAATGCAAAGAGATGTACAGGGAATGGACACAGTGTTTTCATGCTTTCGGAGAGTGCCACTTTCCCCAAATCTCCATGTGTTCACCAGTACAGAAACTCTCTGAACCCCATCTTTTAGGGTTTTTTATGAAGGCTTCATTACATAGGCACAATTGATTAATTCATCGGCCACTGGTGGTTGAACTCAATCTTCAACCTTTCTCCCCTCCTCAGAGGTCAGGAGGTGTGACAGAAAGTTCCAGTTCTCTAATCACATGGCTGGCTTCCAGCCCCTATCCTAATAAAAGACACCTAATAAAACGCATCTCTCTTTCTCTGTCATCATCATCATCATCATCATCATCATCATCATTTAGGAAATTCCAAGAGTTTTAGGAGCTGTATGCCAGATACTGACAAGATTAAAAATAGATTTCTTATTATAAATTACAATATCACAAGGATAAGTTCCTAGCAGAATTATTGGGTCAAAGGGTATTTGCATTTTATATTTCCATAGATACTTTCATGAACCTGAGTATCTGACAAGGCAGAGATTGAATCTGTGCTGTCACTTACTAGTGGTATTATTTCAAACAACTTATTTTATTCATTCTCAATTTCCTTGGCTATAAAATGGATAGAGTTTAAAGTCTACCTCTGAGTTGTTCATGGATGACACAATAGTTTTAGTTCATACTGATTAGAAGTTAGTTCACATACACTCATCCCTTCTCTCCTTCATCATCTCTCTTCTAACTCCTTGGGTTTTCTCAAAGATTCCATTTGATTTCAAGTCAACAAATATTGATAGAACATCTAATATATGCAAGGTTTGACAAATGCTCAGTGAACTCTAATTTTTTTTAAGACATAATCTTATTTTTTGGAGTTTATGATATTACACAGGAGAAAAACACCTCTCAAGTCCTAGAACCCTGACTTAATATTATTGAATGAATGAGCAAGGGAAGGAAGGAATGTTGTTGAGTGAGAAGCACACCCACTCAAGCGGAGGTCCTAGCATCATAGAGTGGAGCAGGGACTCAGGACTGATAGAAATGAGGCTTCTCAAAACTTTTCCTCTGAATTCCACCTAATGGTAAAGGAGGTACTGGGGCTGAGGGACAAAGCATTTGGCTAGAAAATTACTTGAAGTCTTGTGGCTTATGTTAAAACTTCACATAAAATGTGTATTCTACTTCAAAACATAGTGTTTGCTTCCATATAAGTGGCATCCTTCTCCTCAACCCCAGGGTATAATGAACACTCCAGAACAATGCACCATATCTGTCAGGTGACTCAGGTACCTCTTGACATGTGCCAGGGGTGTGAATACCTGAGTTTGAGAAGCATGAGATTAAGACAGGTGGTGAATGAGCTCTCACTTCATGCTTCGCCAACTGTCTCCCCATCCGTCTGTCCTACACAACCATCTACACTCTTGGCAGCATCATCCCTCCCAACTTTCTGCTAAACCTCATCCCTACTCCTGTTTCCTCTTCAACCTTGATTTTGTTTTCTAGCTTTTATGCTGAAAGTCCTCAAGAATATTTAAAGAAAAGAACTCAACTGCAAAACTGCTCCAATAACCACATGAGGCCCTGAGTCTCATGGGACACCCTTCATTAGCCCACATTGTGCTGGGTCATGGTCTTTCTCATTTCTGTCATCTGTGACAATAGACTCTTAGAGGGATGTGGTTTCTTTCATTTAAATCTTGACAAGCTCCCAAACTAATGCTGTGGTCAATTAATGTTGCTCTGGTTCTGAGCCCTCAGTGAGTGCTCCTCTCTGTGTTTGAAGGACACTGTAAATGGAACATGTGTTTTGAATTGCTTCTCCAGAGCTCAGGGTGACTCTCTGATCTGTCTGCCTCTTTTCCACTCCCACTGCCTGGGGCTCTGGGTCAGGCCTTCATCATTTTTCATTTACATTATCGCTCTATCTCCCTGCATGCAACTTCTTGTCCCACTCCCTGCACCCTCCTCAAAGCTGTTAGAGTGATTTTTCTAACACAGAGGCCAGCCATGCCATTCCCCTGCTTAAAACTTAGGTGGCAATGATCTGCAACCACATGCAATGACATTCTGTTTCACTTACCAACATGAGTGAGCCAGACACAAGAGAGTACATGTGTTAAATAGAGCACAAAACCCAGCAAAACCAATCTATGGTGTTAGAAGTCACTGTAGTGGCAAAAAAACAAAACAAAACAAAAAAAACAGGTACCTTAAAAGGTGTTCAACATTACTAAGCATCAAGGAAATGCAAATCAAAACCACAACGAGACATCACCTCACACCTGCTAGGATGGCTATAATTATTTTTTAAGTATTGGCAAGGATGTAGAGAAAAAGGAACCCTAATACACTGTTGGTGGGAATGTAAATTGGTGCAGCTACTGTGGAAAACAGTATGGCAGTTCCTCAAAAAATTAAAAATAGAACTACCATATGATCCAGCAATTCCAATTTCACTTCTGGTATTTATCCAAAGGAATTGAAATCAGACTCTTGAAGAGTAACTGCAGTCCCATGTTCATTTTAACATTCTTCTCAATAGCCAAGATATGGAAACAACCTACGTGCCCGTCGACAGATGAATGGATAAAGAAAATGTGGCATATATTCACAAGCCTTAAAAAAAGGAGGGAATTCCACCATTTGTGACAACATGAATGGTTCTGGAGAACATTATGCTAAACGAAATAAGCCAGACACAGAAAGACAAACACTACATGACCTCACTTATGGAAGCTAAATCTGTCAAACCCCTTGAAGCACAGTGTAGAATGGTAGTGGCCAGGTGAAGGGGGGAAATGGGGAGGTGATAGTCAAAGAGTACAAAGTTTCAATTCTGCAAGATAAACAAATTCCGGATCACTACTATACAGCATCGTTCCTATAGCTACCAATACTGTATTGTATACTTAAAATTTGCTAAGAGAGTATGTCTTATGTTAAATTTTCTTACCAGGAAAAAAAAAGAATCATAACAAAGAAGGTAGGAGGAAACTTTGGGAGATGATGGATATGTTTGTGGCCTGAATGGAGGTGATGGGTTCATGATATATTTTTATGAAGCTGTATACATTAAATTCATGAAGCTGTATACATTAAATAAGTACAGGTTTTTATATGTCAATCATACCTCAATAAAGTGGTTAAAAGAAAACAAAACAAAACATCAGTATAGCAGTTCCTGGCAGGGATGAGGAGCAGTAGTGATTGGTAGGAACTGGGAAAGGGATTTTCTGGGCCCCTGTTAGTGTTATTTTTCTTGATCTGGGTGCTAGTAATATAGATGCATTTAGTTTGTGAAAATCCATCAAGTTGTACACCAATGTTCTGGGCACCTTCTCTATGTATATTCTTTCAGTAAAAGATAAAAACAAACAGCATTGTTTGCTTCCCCAGCGTGATAAACCGTCTTTCACATATCTCCTACTTTTTCCCCTCTCAACCCCATTCCTTTTTCACAGGATCCAGCCACACCAGTTGACTCAGTGTTCTACAAACACAGCACGCTTCCTATTTTTTTCTGATGCTGCTCATTTTGACAGGAAGCCCTTCAGCTGGAACTCAACTTATCTTTTGAGTCTCTGTTCAGATATCACCTCCTCCTGAGAGTTCTTCCTGACCACCCTCAGCAAAATTAATGGTTCCCTTCTCTGTGCTTTTATAGTACTTGTCATTCTTTTCCCACAGCTGCAGTGACCATATTTTCAATACTAAAAAAAAAAAAACAACCTCACAGGATACTTGGTCTGAAATGTATGAGTTATACTTAAAGGGTCATAGGATAGAAGACCGGAATCAGGAACAGCCAAGAATATACAGGCTTGTATAAAACATTGTAAAATAGTAATTGCTCTGAATTTGTATCTTCATCTAGACCAGAGATTCTTCATCTCTTCTGTGACATGAGTCCCTTTGGTAGACTAGTGAAGCCTATGGACCCTTCTTTTTTATTTTTATTTTTATTTCTAAAGATTTTATTTATTTTATTTTTAGAGAGAGAGAAAGGGAGAGACAAAGAGAGGGAGAGAAACATCAGTCAGCTGCCTGTCCCACGCCCCCAACTGGGGACCTGGCCTGCGGCCCAGACATGTGCCCTGATAGAGGAATCAAACCGGTCACCTTTCAGTTGGCAAGCCACTACTCAATCCACTGAGCCAGTGGAACCTTCTTTTTAAACTAAAATTTTACTGAAGAACAACTATGAGTGCACAAATTATAGCTGGATTATAGCTCAATGTATTTGTACAAAATGAACATCTTCGCATTGCTAACATCTGGATCAACAAATAAACCAAAGCTGCAACACCCTTCCAGGCCTCTACCCAACAAAAAGGTAAACACTATCTTGACTTCTGACTCCATGGATTTGTTAACCTACTCCTAAACTACATATAAATCAAATCACACAGTATGTTCTCTTTTGCATCTGGTTTCTTTTTCTCAATCTTATGTTTGTGGAATTCACCCATGTTACTGAATGAAGTAATTGTTTATTCATTCTTATTGCTGGTAGTATTTTATTGTATGAATATACCACTAATGATTTACCCATTCTTCTATTGATGAACATGTAGCCTGTTTTCAGTTTTTCATTGTAATGAATAGTACTGTTATGGACATCTTCATACAAGGCAAATATATGTTATGTACTCATTTCAGGACACTGTTCTTAAATACGTAAAATAAAATATGTAGGAATGTAAAATAAATTAATATGCAGTTTTCTTTTTTTTTTTTCAGATTTAATGTGTTTTATTGATTAAAATATTACATTTGTGCCACTTTCCCTTCCCTCTGCTCCCCTCCACCCGGTGGCCCCCTCCCTCCAGTTGTCCCCCCCTTTTAGATTATGTCCATTAGTTGTGCATACAGTTCCTCCCAACCTCTCTCCGTCTATTCCATTCCCTCCTACCATGATCCCCAATTCCTATATCATCTCCCTCCCTCTCCCCACTCCCCCTCCCTGTTGACCTCCCCCCACTATGCTTCCCTTACCCACAGTTCCTTTTCCACTCTCGTTGCCTGTTTCGTTTGCGTTTGTTTCATCTCCCTAGCTTCTGTTTTTTAAACCAGTCCCTTTAACTTCTCATATAACAGTGTTTTGGATCTAATGAACTCTTTCAGTTTTATTTTGTCCTGGAAACACTTTCTCTGTCCTTCTATTCTGAATGACAATTTCGCTGGATAGAGTATTCGTGGTTGTAGGTTTTGGATTTTCATTACTTTGAATATTTCTTGCCAGTCCCTTCTTGCCTGTAGGGTTTCCCTTGAGAAGTCAGCTGATAGTCTAATTGGGACCCCTTTGTACATAATTCTTTTCTTCTCTCTTGCTGCTTTTAAGATTCTCTCTTTATCTTTAATTTTTGACATTTTGATTATAATGTGTCTTGGAGTGGTTCTCCCTGGGTCCAGTCTCTTGGGAACTCTCCTTGCTTCCTGGACCTGCAAGTCTATTCCCTTCCCCAAGTCTGGGAAGTTCTCCTTTATTATATTTTCACTCAATTTTTCAAGTTCTAGTTCATCTTCCTCATTCTCTGGCAAACCAATGATTCTTATGTTGGGCCTTTTATAGCTGTCCCAGAGGTTTCTGATCCTCTCATTGTTGCTTCCTATTTCCTCTCGCTGCATTGGTTGACTGCTTGTTCCTTCTCCATATTCCAGTTTGTTGAAATGAACTCTGGATTCCTCACCATCTGTCTCGTATGTGGTTTTGTTCCTTTCGTTATGAAAGTTTTTCGCTTCTTTCATATCTTTTTCCTGCTCTTTTGTGAATTCTGTAAGCCACCTGATAACAATGGCCCAGAACTGAGCCTCTGACAGGTTTCTTATCTGTTCATCTGTCAGGTTCTCTATCTGCTGTCTGGTGAGTTGTGCCACCGGGATCTCTATATTTGTCTGCCACATTTTGACAGATGCGTTTTGTTTTCTTGGGCTGGCTGTCGGGGGCGGTGCCTGTGTAAGCGTCACAAATCAGCGACCGGCCGGCGCCTGCCTGTCCGCGACCTATTTCGCAGCCCTGTGGTGCTTTCTTTGGGGGCGGGGGTCCAAGATGGATTCACACAGTTATTCAGCTAGGAGACCGGGATCCGTCCTCCCGCCCCCCTGGGCCTCACTGTTCAAGGCGAAGCTGCCGCTGCTCCCCAGCGCGGAGTCGGGCACCGCCAGGGGCTTGATTGGAGTCGCGCACGCCAGGGGCTTGATTGCCTCCGGGATTTTTCGCCGCCCCGCCCTGCCGCTCCGCAAACAGCTTTGCCTTCTTTAACTCTTACCTGCCCAAATGGCACCGCTGGTTTATAACTTCATATGTTGGGCTTCCGTGTAGCTTTATTTTCTGGAATTTCTAGTTATCCTTTGTTTTGAAGTAGTTATATTCCTCTATAGTTGTAGAGGGAGACCTAGCGTGTCCGTCTAAGCCTCCATCTTGGCCGGAAGTCTCTAATATGCAGTTTTCAAAATATAAAGCAGAATTTGAGATATAGTTATGTACGTGCTTCACTATTAACACAATTCCTAGGTCTAGCAGTGGGTCTAATAATAATTACAATTTCAAAGTAATAATGTATATAAATGAAAATTCAAATATTTTGTAAAACTACAAAATGTCCTTCATTTCTGTTGGTGACAAAGTGACATACAAGGTGTGTCCAGAAAGTATCCACCCGTGTAATCTGAAAAATAGAGAAATTAATTGAGGAAGATACAAGAAACATTGTACGCAAGACAATGACGCCTCAGTCTCCTTCAGAGCAGGCACCTTGGGACCTCACACAGTTCTCCCATTCGCCATCAGCTACCCTGCCATATTTTTCTGAATCTCATTGATGGTCTGAAATCTCTTTCCTTTCAAAGGTGCTTTTAGTTTTGGGGAAAGCCAGAAGCCACAGCGTGCCACTGGGTGATTTGATGTTTCGCCAAGAAACTCTGCACCAGACTTGATGCATGAGCAGGTGTGTTGTTGTGATGAAGCTGCCAGTCACCATTGCCCATAGCTGTGGCCTTCTGAATCATCCAAATAGTTTCCAGAGAGGAATGTTTAAGCTTAATGCAAAAATCTGATGCAGGTTTGTTGCTCTACTTGCTCAGACATTTTGAATGTGACGGCCACACAGTACACATGCTCACTCAATGGCATCTACTGCCCCCACTGACTAGTACAGTGAAGTTGTCATTGTTCACACATCCACATTTCAGTCCACTCTCCTTGGCTGCCAGGTTACATTGATGTCACATAAACCATTCTCATCATATTAACAATGGCTGGGCTTTTTCTGGACAGACCTCATATATTGTAAATACCTCTGTGATTTGTTGTATAAATTCATAATTAAAGAAATGTTAAATTTCAGTTAGAGGTAGTGAAAACAAAGATGTGATTCCTCCCCCCCCCCCAACCCCATCTAAGTTCAGGAAGCTTCTGAATTCACCTCTGTTCTAGACTTAACCCCCCTTAAAAGCAAGAATTATATCCTAACAATATTAAAATTTCAGAATCTGATGTAAACATTGACACACAATATAGATGCTCAATAAATTTTTGAACACTAACTTATAAATGGTAATAGCAAACTTTGGTTGAGTGGGTGCCAGGTATTGTGCTAGGCTCTTTGAATATTCTTCTAAAAGTCGTCATAACAACCTTTTGACTACTTCCTCCATTTAATAGATGAGAACAGGAGGCTTGGATAGGTTGTGTAACTTGCCAAGATTTTACAACCAGTACATGGCAGACCAGGAATTCAAACTCAAGTGTTTCTGACCCCAAGGTTCCCAGATGACCACTAACTTCTATGTTTAACTATTGACAACTGAATGGAGAGATAAATGAATAACTGAATGAACAAACAGATGAACTTAACCAGTCACACCTGCTATTCTCCTAATCTTTAGAGCTAATGGAACAATTTCAAGAAGGAATCAGCTAGTCTGATAAAGCAGTCTATTGTTGAAGAATATTATTTTGTATGAGGCAATTTGGCCCCTTGGAAAAAAATAAAACCCAAGTTCTCATCAACATCATTGTTTAATCAATTGAACAGGCATCAAGCAAATGTTTGGTGACAGACGTTTACAGTGCTGAGCTTTAGAAGGCAAGCTCCTGGGCCACAGAGCTTTATTTATAGTAACCGGCACTTAACCCCAACGGCTCACATTAGGCTGCTTGTGGAAAATGATCTGATGTCCAAATCTCACTTCCTTTCAAAAAAAGCACTCATAACAGTCACAATCCACTTGAAACATTTTGCCCTGTCTGAAGTAGTGGAGAGGTATGAAGGAACCCTTTGATAACAGGGGTTCCAGATTCTTCCTTTGTCTTGAGAGCATGGATAAGTGGGTGTCTTTCTAGGGAATCAAACAAGATTGTTCTTCAATTCTGAGATTCTTTTTAGCCAAGAGAAACAGATTAACTTTATCCATTTCTCTTGAAAAGGTATTCTCCAATTGTGAACTCTCTGAAATTTAAGAAAAGGTAACTAAGTGTTTAAATGTATGTTCTTGAATTTAGCTATTCTTATTTCATTATTTTTAAAATGTTATACAAATAATATTTGCACATGGAAAACCACTCAAATATATAAGGATACAAAGTAAAAATAATCCAAGTGTCCCTCACTCTTCTAATCCCACTCCTTGGAATTAAGTCCTTTTAAACATTAACAGTTTCATGCATTGATTTCCAAACTTTTTTCTAAATACATACAACATATTTACATCTATATGCATATACACATCATACATACATATACACACACACAAATATATTAACACACATACATACAAGTTTGGCATTACCTTTTGCATATTGTTCTACAATCTACTTTTTTCCTTTACATCATGGATGACGTGCCACAGCAACATTATGTTTCATTAAGGCTGCATAATATTCTATTATATGGGTTCATTTTAATTGTTTTTATTATTCTCCCATTGAAAAATTTAGATTGTTGTTTCTTTTCTTTGTGGTAGTGAACATCTTTGTAATTATCCTATTTAAATGCCCATGCAATGATTTCTGTAGGGTAGCTTCTTTTAAGTGTATTTTCTCTTTTTTTCTTCTTTTATAATTTTATTTATTTATTTTTAGAGAGGAAAAGGGAGGGAGAAAGAGAAAGAGAGAAACATCAATGTGAAAGAGAAACATTTATTGCATGCACCCCGACCGGGGACAGAACCCACAACCTAGGCATGTACCCTGACTGGGAATTGAACTGGCAACCTTTTGCTTCGCAGGATGGCACCCAACCAACCGAGCCACACGAGTTAGGGCTAAATGTATTTTCTTGATCAAAGAGTCACTTTTTAATTTTTGATAGTGATAGCTGATTTCAAGAGGAGATACTATGAAGATTCCATTCCTAAGGAAACTTTCTATGAGGTTTCAACTGTGAGACCCACAGCTCTGGGTTAACTCACCCCTAAACTCACAGAATCCCTCACTCCACTAAAATCACCGTGTTCTCTGTATTGTTATCATCTCTCCTCTCAGTGCACATTTCAGCTCCTACCAGAACAATCCTTTATTTTAGAAGCAAATTATTTCTTTGTAGCAAAGGTCAGAAGCCCATCCTGCCTGAAAGTAAAGATTAAACTCCACCTCTGCCGTGGACTTTTTCCTAATTGGTCAGCATATCCTCCCCTACAACTTCATTAAGTCCATGTTCAAGCTTCCTTCATCTTTTTGTACAAGCAAAAGAACATGAGGATTTGTTGTGAAGGAAAATATATAGGAAGTGATTATTTATTTAGGACTGGAACAAGGGGGAAAGTTAAGAAAATTTCAGAACAAACCATTGTACACTAACAAGAATCTGAAATCCTGCATTAAACTCCTCAGGCCCCCCAAAATATTGACTTTGTTAGTCTAAGAAAAAGAATCTTCGTCTTTTTGTTAAGCACTCTTCATGTGGAGGTATTTTATAAAAATCATTTCTAATTTTCCCAACAAGTTTGCAGGGTAGGCTGCAATTTTTCCATCAGACAGATAAAAAACTGAGCCTCATAGAACTAATGTAATTTGGTCAAGACTTCACAGCTAGTTAAGTGCTTGCGATGGGGTCTGGACTGAGGCTCACCTGATTCTCTTTCCATTGCAGTATATTATCTCTTTTGCCATCCAAGTTTTCAACGCAGAACTTCATAGGAAAGAAGGAAGACCAATGAATGCAGGAAGTCCAGAGATGCAGAATTTAGCTCGGTATAAATAAGATAAAAGATATAAGAAGTGTCCTTTCATGGCAGGTTAGGTAATTGGTTATCTGTAGATGAGATTCCTGTGGTGGATTAGAGGCAGGATCAAACTACCTCCAAGACCCCTTCCAAGTTTACAAATATATAATTTGACCCCCACACCCACTTTACAGATAGGGAAACAGAGGTTCAGAATCATCAAATAACTTGCTCAAGTTCACAGCTAACTAGTGCAGAACCCAGGCATAATGGTGACTCTTCTACTAACCTTTCCACTAGAACACAAGATGGTAGACTTTCTAGCATTTTGTTTACATTTTGAGTTCCTTTGCTCATTTGTTGGTGACTTTGGCTAGCCTGGTTTTCACCTTGATATCCAATTTCTGTCAAAGCTTCTGAAAAGGCTCATCAACTAGTTAACGAGTAACATCCAAGCAATTTTGCTTCTGGAAAGCCTGTTTATTTTGATTACCTGACTTGTGATAGTTTTCAAAATGTACTTTTAAATATTCAAGTGCTGGTAGAAGGCAAGACCAGGTTGTTTTATTAATGGTCAAACAATGTTGGCAGGTGGTAGGAGAAGAGGTTGAGAGCCCAGATTCTGGAGCCACCTTATGATCTGGACTCAAAACCCAACTTCTGCTATTTACCAGCTCTTTGGACAAATCACTTAAATTTCTCAGTGGCTCAGTTCCCTTGTTTCTAAACAAGCATAATAGAACAATAACTCAGAGGGCTGTTCTAGATTAAATTAGATACTTATTTACATTATAAAGCACTTTGGATAGTACCTGGCACATAGTAAGTGCTCAGCAAGTGTTAGTAATACTATTTTATGTTTCAATGATAAGAATGATCCCCACCCCTATTTGAAAAGAAAACAATTTGCCATGAAAACTTTAAATTTTATCTAGATTTTTGTTATATTTATTTTTCACATATAGCAACTGCTATTAAATTTTGTTAATTAATTAGATCGGTTTTCATACTTGATCTTCATTTATACTGCATATAATCTGCAAATAATTAGATTTCACTTTCATTATTCCTGTCAAATTATCACATGCTCCTTATCTCTGCCTGGGTGTGGTACATACACAGTATACTTAGTTTAGCATCTTATCTGTTGTGACTTCACTTCAGTACTCACTAGGAATGATGTTGTGAGAAACTTATATTGTTCCAAGAATATTGTTGATAAGACATGAATTAAGTCAATTCCTTAAAGCTTTAAAGAATTATAGATCTTTTTTTAAATGGGGGGTAGAGGAAGAGAGGTCAACAAATGAGTAGGATTTAACCCAAATGATTAAAAGGACAGGATGTTCTTATTTTCCCCTAGGGGCCACAGAAGGAAATGAGAACTAAACTTAATATTATGAGTTCCCATGTTCATAAATTGATGTCTTAGGTTTGTGTGTCCTAGTAATTATGCCCTGCTTTGGAAAGGCTTATCTTGAAAGTTTAGTCTGAAGATAGAAATTCAGGAGCTGGCAAAGCCGAGCAGAAACTATTGAATAAAACTATTGGGAGTTTCCAGCAAGGTATTTCTCTCATGTGTAAACTCGGGGCTAAGTTGTGAAGTGGAACTTATGTGTCATGTGCCAGCCAACCCTTTATTCTGCCCTCAGTAGTACAACTGGTGCCAAGCCATGGATCCCTTCCAGTCTCCTCTGCCTGGTAGAGTGTGCTGTTCAGGCTCTACTGTCAAGACATTCACACTTGTAAAAACTTAGGTCAATGTGTTCCTGCTGCCATAAAGAATTTGTTTAAAAAACTTTACCTCTAAGTATAGACTGGAAGGATTTTAATTGCTGTGTCATACATTATACTGCAAGCAACTGAGGCCCTTCTCACTTAAGCAAGACAGGACTTTATTGGAAGACTAAGGCTCATGGCTTGCAGAAGTGAAGGAAAAGCTGAAGAATTGGGGATTGGCAGACAGGAGCCAAGTCAGTTTGTGAGATCCTAGGAGCAGCATCCAATCACATTCTCTTCCAGGACCTCCCTCAAGATAATACTGATATTCGTAAGCCTTCGTATCACTCTCCTCAAGAACCCAATGCCAGAGTGAGAACATCTGGTTGGTCCACCTGGGTGCCAACTCCTTGCTCAGGGGAAAGGCAGGACATCAGGACTGCAGCAATGGGGTGAAAAAGGGTTCCACAAAGGAATACTGAAACATTCTTACCGGAAAAGGGAATAGATGCTATGCAAACAAAAACATCCTTTTACCACGATCACCAGGTAAAGGAATTGCACGCACCTCTGACTAGGTGTGAGACACACACTTGGAGATGCAGTAAAGAAAGAGGACTGTCCCAACACTTAGGCAGCCATCTTTCTCCACATGAAGGTCCCTTCTAAGAGACCCCTTCCTGGTCTCCGATGATAGCATATACGTCAAATGGGGTAGTAGGAAGCCCAGGATTCTTTGAATGGGTTTCTCTCAAAATCTTTCAAATCAACACCTTATGATTTGAGTGCATTTGAAAATAACATTAAATTTTTAAAGCCATACTTTGTAGCCTTTTGGTATGGTGCTGAAATGTGGTTTCCAAGGTAAATATTTGAATGAACACTAATGTATCTAAACCACTGGCCAACTACACTGCTGGCTAAATACGCAGTTTCCTGAGTCCAACCCCCTGACCTACTAAAGCAAAGCCCCGGTGGGGAGGGCTTAGGGTGGGGGTTGATTCTAAATGTTTAATGAGTTGACCAGGTGGTTTTGATGTACACTTAAGTTTGAGAAACACTGAACCAGATTCAACAAATCCTAATATTTATTGAGCATACACTCTGCCAGCTTGTGTTCTAGACTCTAGGGATACAACCATGAACACTATAAAACCAATTTCTTACTCTTCTGGGGAGGAAATTACCAATGAGCAAGATAATTGTAGAGTGGAATAAGTACTCTGAAGGGAAGAAGAGGGTGACCTCGAGCTTAAGTGACCAAACAGCAGTGTTCACTTTTACCTGTCACACTATTTCTTCTCAAGTCTTCTCTGTCTCAGATCATTGTGCCCTCCTCCACCCAGATGCTCATGCCAAAGGCCTGCAGATCATTCTGGACTGATTCCTCTCTTCCTTTCCTTTTCCTTATGACTGCATACTGCCCCCCCCCCCCGCCCCCTGCCATATACACTCTACCAGCAAGTCATGTCAGTTCTACCTCCAAAATAAACCCCAAGTCTGATCACTCCTCCTCTTTGCCACAGCCTATAGCAAGATCCCATTTCTTCTTGTATGGATCACTTTAATGGCTTCCTAACTGGCTTCCTGGTCTCTAATCACATCTCTCTAGAGTCCGTTTTTCACACAGCAGTGAGAGTGAAATTTCAAAAATGTAAACAAGACCCCGTCCCCATCTTGCTTAAAGCCTCCCAAAAGTCAAACTCTCACTCTGATCTGCCAGACCCATATGCTCTAGTCTTTGCCCAGTTCTCTGGCCTAATCTGGGGCCACTCTGTCCCCTGCTCACAGTGATCATTCGCCAAGCTTGTTCCTGCCTCATAATCTTTGAACTTGCTTTCCTCTCCAGCCGATAACTTGGGATCATTAGGTTCTTAGCTCAAATGTCACCTCCTCAAAGAGGCCTTCTTCATCCATCCTAACTAAAGCAGCATCCCACCCCCATCCTAATCATTTTCAATGGTCTGTTCTATTTTCTTCATAGCCCTTAGTCTCTGAAATAACCTTATTTGTTAATTTGTCTATATGTGAACACTTGTGTCTTCCTGGTACAATAAAACTTCATGAATGCAAGGATTTTTTTGTCTGTTTTATTCACTGGGCTATGCCTGGCACCCAGAACAGTGGCTGGCACGTAGTAGCAGTTCAATGAATATTGTCTCAATGAATGAAAATAAGTGAGGGAATTAATGGAAAGTAACTGGAGATGGGGCTACCTAAACAGATTATCAGAAAATGAAGGCTGAGTGTTCAGGGATATGGGTTTGGGGATTACCTAAATTCTAAGAATTTAAATCCTTAGAATTTAGGGGATTACTCTTCATTCCAGGCAAACAGGTTTACTTGTTCCACCAACACACCTCCTACTTTTCAGTCTCTGATCAGTGAAGAGGCTTAAGTTTTGCATTCACCATGAGCATGGCCCTGAGCAAAGTGCTGGGGGACTTGTCTCACAAAATATACATATGTTGTTCCTGCCACCTCCATCACTAAAGGCCATTCTCCTCCACCTTTTCCCATCACAATTCTGCTCTTTCTACTCAGAGACTTCATCCCTGTTTTCTCCAGCAAAAAATGGCCTCTCTTCCCCAACTGCTTTTAAACTCTTTATAAATACTATTTAGCTTGAGACTGGTACAGGTAACCCCCATATAACATGGTTGTTAGGTTCCTAACAAATGCCATGTTATGTGAATCCATGTTATACAAAACCAAGAACTAGTACAAAAATGGGGGTTAGTTTTCAAAAAAAAACATACTATTATATTTTTATAATTAAGAAAAATATCTTTATTAAAGCAATTTTCATCAAAGTATTACATATTGATATGAATTAGGTAATGTTTTCTCGTCATCACTAAGCTCCATTAACCAAATGCATTTCCTTTTTGACAAGATATCCTCATCCTCTGAACTTCCTTCAGCAGTATCTTGATTTCTATGCTCTACTTTTTGCAAAAAAACCTGTTATTTTAGATTGCTTGCTTTTAGCTGAGAGATCGTTATAAATTTCGTTATACGGTGCTAGTACTTTTGAAGTTCTCTCTTAAACTTTGTGCTCCTTTCAGTGAAGGATCTTCCTTTAAGAAATATGGCTCTAACTGTTCGGCTAAGTCTAGGCCTTTCTTTATGCTTTTTAGAGTAAATTGTTTAACTTCTTCATTTTCATCAGTGCTATTGTCCCCTAAGTTATCTTGGCACATTCCAGATGTCATTTCTACCAAAATTGCTTCGTCAGTTTCTTCTTCTACCAGCAATTCTTGGATGTCTTCTACAGTCATATCATGTTAGAGTGAAACCGTGTTATAGAAGTACTGTGTTATATGGGGGGTTTCCCCAATTCTCTAACTGTGTTATAGCAAAACCGTGTTACAGAAGTGCTGTGTTATAAGAGGGATACCTGTATACTTGTTAAATGCATGCCCTGGGCAAGTTTTAACCTCTCTGAGTCTTAGTTTCTTCATTTGAAAAATAGTATTAATGATTCTTATTTAATAGGATTGGCAAGATTATTAAATATAACATATAAAATGCCAAGCACAATGCTTAACATGAAATCATTCATTAAATGGTAACGATAACAATAATTATTTTTCTTATTGTTAATAAAACTGAGAATTATGTCTTAATAGTTATTAAAATAGAACATATTTATAATTAGGCAGGTATTTATTGAACATTTATCCTTTGCTAGGAGTTTCACATTTATTATCACGTATGTGGTGATTTTGCAATCTAATTGCATCATACATTTGTGTTTTATTTCCCAACTAGAAGTTTAGGGCACAGGCTATGTCGTAAGGTTTTTTGTTTTTTTTTTAAATCTTCCCAGTGCCAGACTAGTTCATAATTTATAGCAAGTGCTCATGAACTATTTGTTGCAAATAATACGATGACCTATAGCACTGAAATGTCATGACTTGCATTATGTCATATTATAAACTGATCTGAAAAATCAGATCAATTTGGTTTATAATTTAGAACTTGGGTTTAAATATCTCGGCTGCTTAAATAGTGTACTGGTGAAAGCTCTGCCTTCCACTCATTCAATAAATACTTTTGAACGCGTACAATATGCCCCATCCTGTTTAGGCAACTAACAAAGGCTTCAAAAATAGGAAAATAATGGCATTCATTTGTCCGTATAGCTGGATATTTATAAACTCCATTTTTGCAGTTGCTTATTCCTTCCAAGGGATGGGCTCACATGGTGGAATCTAAGCACATAGAGAATATACAAAACATATAACATAATGAACAGTTAGACTCTGGAGTCAGAAACCCTGGGTTGAATCCCAGCTCTCCTAATTCTTTGCTCTGAAATCCTGTTAACCTCTCTAAGCCTCAGTTCCTTCATCTCTAAAATGAAAATAATACTACCTATCTTTAAGGATTATTGTAGGTATGAAATAAAATAATACATATAAAGCATTCAGTACTAGCATAGTATAAGAATGAAAAATAGTAGCTATTATTAGATTATGAGTTCAAATTCCTCTACCAAGCATACTAAGGACACTAGACCAGACGAATGCACCTGGAAACTCATTTTTGAATGAGGAGAGAGGGAATGAATGTATAGTTAAGTTCCTTTATGTGTCAGGCATCAGAATAGAAGCTCTCCACATGGCATTTAATCCTCACAACATGAACAGGTATTATTTTACAGATGAGGATAGTAGGACTCAGAGAGGTGAGTATCTTGCCCAAGTTTACCCTAGAGAAATGGTGGAGCCAGAGTTAATCTTCTTCTCAGAATCCCTCTCACAAAATGAAAAGGGACCCAACTACATTTCACTCATTGTGTCTCTGAGATTCTACACATATTGCATTGCTTATATAGGATACCAGTGCCCAGATTTTGCTCCACAAGAGAATCACTTGGGGTGCTTTAAAAACCCTGAATTCAGGGGTCCACCCTAAAGGGTTGTAATTTAAGGACAAGATCCAGGGATAAGCATTTTAGGAAAGTCCTAAATCATGAAAAATAAGGTAGAGAATGGAGTTAATTGTTTTAGACAATACAAATTACAAGTATTTCTGTCACAGATAGCTCCTGATCACATTCTAGAAATAGTGCCATAAGAATTAAAACACCCCATTTTAAAATCATGTAATTCATATATATATAATTAGTGGAAATCTTAAGGCATATGATCATGTGATGAAAAGACACATAGATAAACTGACATATTTTAGGATTCACATAGTAATTGCATGTTTTATATTCACTTTGCAGTTTCTCTGCACAGAAACAGATAACTTAAGTTGATTTTGTATGTTTTATGTCCTACCTATGAGTAGGCCTCTCATTTGGAGTATCTTATATATAGCACTTGTTTTTACTACTTGTTTGTTTAATTAGAAGTTATTTATTTAGCTGTGATGATTTTAAAAGGCTCACCAAATGGAAAATTAATAATCAAGGATAAATACCTTTAAAAAAAAAAAGGAGGAGAACCCTGAGGGTGATAGTCCGTTAATGTTACAGAAATTTTCAGGCCTGATTACTTAAGCAGTTGTTTAAGGACCTGTCATATATTTAGCTGAGGTAATTTCTTTAAAATAAACCATATAGGTCACAAAGTGCTAATAAAATATGCTGATGAATCTTTTAGTATTGCCCTGATTATGTCTCCTTAGGGAATGGAGAACTCATTAGCATGAATTCCCTGTCAATCCTTCCTGCTCTGTTCCCCAAGTACTTTCCAGATGGGCTTGGCATAAAAGGGTGATCAAACCATATGTAGCATGGCCAAGTCACAAATGAATGGCTCATCTAACCCCACTGATTAAATACATGACATTACACAGTAATGAAAATACTGTTGTGCTTCCCTGACTTTACTTTTCTATGAGAGCTTTAAAAAGAGAAATTTGGGGTAAGAGATGGGGGAGGGTTCAGTCTGTAAATTCTTAGCTTTCCATATTCAACTGCAGATGCATAGTTCCCAGACAAGAGGAAAGCTTCAAAACTGAGAAGTTGTTACATTTGGAGCAGCAGGTGTGTGTGTCTTTGTGTGTATGCGTACATGCACATAGGGACAGAGATAAACCTGTTTGCTTTCTGAAACAGTAAGTAGTAAAACAGGTTGTTTAGGGTAAAGTCCCTTGAACTAGATATTTGATTTTAAGTACATCTGCCTATAATAATACCTTATATTTACATAGTGCTTTGAAAATATCAAAGCATTTTTACATTTATTACCTCCTATGAACTTCATAACAACCCTGTGAAGAAGGTATAGCAGGTCTTATATCCACCACCACCATTTAAAAGATGACTAAACTGAGTCACAAGCATGTCAAGAAACTTGTTTGAGGTCACACAATCAGTTGATATAACAGCTAGAGCTAGAGCCCCAGAATTCTGAAACTTAAGCCTGTGTTTTCTTGGCAGAAAGTGTCTCCGCTACTGTTTGATCTACCCAGAGTTCATGTGGAGATTTGTGGCTATACTTTAATTGGAGAATACAAATCAGGCATGCTTAAAGAGCTCTACAGAAAGGAGATTGTTTCTCTTAGATCATGACTGTGTCAGAAAAGGGAGGTAGAGAATAGGATTAGTTGTTTTAGACAATATAGATTACCAACAAACAAAAACACTTTGTAATCAGTTTCTAGATATTTTGGGGGCTATTTATTCATTAATTTCTGTATTCACTTTTTAAAGTATCTATTAAGTGTCTTTATATAAGAGACTGTGCTTAGCACTTTCAGGAGTTTACAAAGAAATGCATTTAATCTGAGGGGTTTGCTTTGAATTACACAGATAACTGCCATTATAGTCGTTGGCCGTTACCACTTGGTAGATGAAATAAAATGCTTTCTTTGCCGAAGAACAAGATAAAGAAAAACAAATGAAACTGGACGACTGATTTCCTTTAATTCTCTTCTTATTAGAGGCATTAAAAAAAAAAATCAAATTGAGTCCTGGCCAGTGTGGCTCAGTTGGTTGGAGCATTGTCCCATAAACTGAAAGATTGTGGATTGGATTCCTGGTCAGGGCACATGCCTAGGTTGTGGGTTTGGTCCTCAGTTCGGGTGCCTATGAGAAGCATCTGATCTATGTTTTTCTCTCACATGGATGTTTTTCTCCCTCTTTCTCTTCCTCCCTTCCCCTCGCTCTAAAATCAATAAGCATGTCCTTGGGTGAGGATTTAAAAAAAAAAAAAATCAAAATGATTGCCCTGACCAGTGTGGCTCAGTTGGTTGGAGCATTTTCCCATAAACTGAAAGGTTGTGGGTTCGATTCCTGGTCAGGGCATATACCTAGGTTACAGCTGTGGTACCCCATCTGGGTGCTTACAGAAGGTGGCCAACTGATGTTTCTCTCTCACATTGACGTTTCTCTCTCTCCCTTCCTCCTTCTAAAAGCAATGAAGAAATGCCCTCAGGTGAAGATTTAAAATAATTAAATATCAAGGTGATAAATTGTCCTACCATGTACACAAAACACAAAATTCTCTATGTCATCTAACATACATAGACTATAATTGTAATACCCCTTTGAAACTGGAGAGGGTTAGTTCCTGGTTCCTTATAAGGAATGCCAGATCAGGATTCAAGAGAAAATGTTAGTATCTAGTCCAAAAAGTAACTTCCAAAGAGCATCTCTGAAGGCCAGCCTTAAATCTCTACAATACTTTCCCCCACTTGGCTCCAAAATGAACTTTTTCTCTTGGGAGGCATGTAGACAAAAGGGAACAGAGGCACCAATGGGCATAAGGAAACTGACAAGAGTTGAAGGCCCTGTCATTCCGGCAGAACATAAGCAAGTTTGCTAATGAGTGTTGTAAGTTTCCTTGGATGTCACTATTAAAAAAACAAACAAACAAACAAACAAACAAAAAACCATTTCCCTGGACACATTTCTTTACTTTCTAGCATAAACACCCCTTAACCAGGAGGCAAAATTTGTGCTAATGTTTATAGATATTATGAGTACATGTTTGATATATTTCTTTAGTTATACTACATGTACACAAATAACGTCATTGAGTAAAACTACCATTTTTTGTTGTTGTGATGGGTCCTATTCAGCCTCCAACATGGATTTGTGAAACATTGTGTATGTGCATATATGCTGTTTATTTGCCTTGTGTGTGAAGAGTAGAGACTTACAGTCAACCCCACTTCTGTCCCTACTGTGTCCCCATTTTGCTTCTCCATGTTTCCAATTTTTCCACTTGTGATATTACAGGGTTAGAGTCAGTGAGCTCTAAACTCTATTTCAACTCTACTACCTGATGATGCTCCAGTTTTTAAATGTTTTCAATGCTATTGAACGTACATTATGTATTCCAGTCAATCAATATCCTTACCAATATAGTAGAATCCTGCTTAAGGAAAACTTATCATAAATCAGATAAAATTAAGTTTATTCATTTTACAAAAATGATTATTTGATTAGCAAAATAATTTCTGAATAGTGATAAATAACAAGCCTGGGAATACATTTAAAATATTTATTTTTAATCCAAGTTTTCAGGAAAAGTAATTTAGAGTGAGCCATACATGCATTAAATAACAAAAATATAAACATATAAATGTCAAAAATCATAGTATTTTAATCCATTGTCCTCATTTTACAAAGTAAGGAAACTATGGAACAAAATGTTTTACTTACTTGCCCAGTATCATACGAGTGGTTAAAAAGGCTGTTGTGAACAAAACCAATTGCAGAACATTTTCTGTATTTTTCTTTATTCATATTGAGACCACACCTCTACATTTACCTACGAAGAAAAAAATTATAGTCAGTGCTTAAACTGAGGACTATTATTAAAAATAAAATGTTAAGTTATAATGTAGTCTCTCAAATTCTTCATGTGTGGACACTAATAGTTTAAATAGAAGACTCACACGCATTTCAAGTTAATCTGCTTGTGAGTTTAACTTTGCTGACCTTTGAATTGCCACTGAAATAACATAATACACTATTATTTTCTAAAATTATTTTAGATATTATATATTTTTGTTTTTTCTATAAACAATATTGTGATTTTTATAACATGAATACAGATTAACCTCTGTCAATAATATATTTTCTAATACTGATATTGAAATCCCAGGTATGCTTATAAATATTAGTAGGGTTTGATTCCTACTAATCATATAAATGCTCCCAATCACATAAATGAGTTTTATTTTATTATTCTTTTCACATTCTTGTATTAAATACTAAATAACCTCCCTCTATATTGTTTTCATTTAGTTGCAACGATTGAACATTAAATATTACCAGAAAATACTAATCAAAGCACATGACTTTATTTTTGCCAAGGACCCCAATGTTTGAAGTTAGCAGGGCTCTTTAAAACTAGTGCTTTAGCATTTCATTGACTCACACTAAATCGGTCCCTTGATTACCCAGTTAATTCTAACCTTGACCTCCCACACAGCTATACTGCTTTACTCAGTCCAAAACCACCCCCCCCCCCTGCTCCCACCGTTTCTGCTTCTTATGAAGCAATAGCGAGGAGGAAAAACCAAACCCACTCCTTTAAGAAAGATTCCGCCTCCTCTCTTATAAGCAAGCGCCTCATGCTAATTGTGGAGTCTCTCTCTACTAAGTCACACACTTTACTACTCAGCATTGGGTGAAGCTGCTGCTGCTGCCGCTGCTGCCGCTGCCACCACCACCACGGGTCTGAGGCTGCAGCGGGTTTCTGTGCAGCATTGCAGAATCCACACCTAGAAGACAGACACATCTACTGCCCTGGACACAAGAAAGCCTTGGATCCTCAGCGGGTAAGCAGATCTTTTATCCATTTTGCACCGAAACTGTGGGAAAGGGAATACAGTAATCATGGAAAAGATTGCTCATCAGACATGCTTAAAATGGGTTGTGCTAATTTGCCTTCCTTTGATGGGGTGGGGGGTTTAGATTTGTGACTGGCAAATGCCCTGTATAGTGGAGACTATTGTCTGATATGTGCCCTTAACATACTTTTTTTTTTTTTTTTGGCTATTCATATAAAGGCTAACCTTGATGCATGCAAAGCTTTTCATTTTTTGCCTTTAAATGCAAGGAATCATCCAGCCACTCCCAATATCTCTCTCAAATACTGCAGATATTTTTAAAATGCCAAATAAAAACGACAGGCTGAGCATTTGTAAAGTATTTTCTCCCCAAAACCAGGAAGCCGTCCCCCACGATCCCATAGGGGTACTTAAAAATCATAAGGCATGGTTAGATTTTGAGCAGACGGGAGATGGTGGTAGACTAAAATTTCTATAGCCTTAGTCCAGTGAGGAGATAAAACCAGGATAAATTAAGCACAGTTTGTGTCAAAGACTCATTTTCCACACTTCATATGTGGGAAAAGGAAACTACATTTTAATTAGCACATTTTTAGGGAAGAGGGAGGGGATGAAGATGAGGGGGATGGCGTCAAGTATTTGAGGGGGAAGAGTCTGCAGAGGAGGAAGGAAATGAAATAGACTGGGGCCAGTGCCTTGGAAACGGAGAGACCTAGGGTGGGGAATGAAGTTTGTTGTGTGTGTTAGGGTGGGGTTGACCCAAGGGACCGTGAATAACCAGAATGGCGCTTGGAGGGGTGTGCTTGGGAGTGGATTCGTGCCGGTGGAGGACGTGTGCAGAAGGGATGTGCAAGTCGTGGGTGGCAGAGAAAGGTGTGCGTTGCTGGGAGGTCTATTTGGAGAATAGATTGGGGTGAGAACCGTGTCTGGGAAGCGGGGGTGGGCGGCCCAGTGTCACCTGTGGATGGATCCACCTCCCTGCGATTGCGTGCTGCAAAGTTTCCCAGGCCCTGGATTCATTTCGAAGGCTGGCGGCGCCTTGACTTTTCGCCTCCTTGAGGTCAGTTCTCATCAAGTGACAAGGCCAGGAGCCAAAGTGGGGGTGAAGACCCTCGACAGGTCCAAGTGTAGCAGGATTGAGAGCCTCTGCCCTGCCCCTCTGGGGAGGTAAGGGGGAGGAGACACTGGCAACTGTGCTTGGAAGAAAAATCCAGGCGCCTCCAATGGGGGGCGTGCGGAGCTTGAACTTCTGCAGTGACCTAACCCTGAAGACCCAGCAACCAGTGTGGACAGCAGAGGCAGACTCCGAAGGAGGCGGCTCAGCCTCCAGGATTGGGGGTCTCGCTCAGGTTAGGGCGGGCGACAATTCCGAGGCTCCCCTCCTCCCCTCGTAGTCGGGTTTCCGTCGGGGTCGTTTTTCCCTCTGACCCTCAGGGGACACCGCGGATCGGAGCTCCATAGCCAATGGAAGAGGTATCAGGCGGCCGCCTAGCGCCATGCCCTCGCGGAGGCCCCGGGGGCTGCGGTTTCACTGACATGGTGCCAGAGAGCGTAGAGGGGGCCGCAAGGGGCGGGGCCAGAGCTCTAGAGGAGCGCGAGGGGCCGAGAGGGGCGGAGCCTTGAGAAGGCGGAGCCAGGGACATCCTGTGATCCCGAGGGGCGGGGCCAATACGCGCAGCAGCCGAAGGGGCGGGACGAGGGGCTCTCGGGGGCTGCGAGAGGCGGGCCTATAGGAGGCGGAGCCAGGGCCGCTTGGGGGCCTAGGGGCGGGGTCGTGGACGCTCTAGGGGCGCTAGGCCAGTCCCGCCAGAGCGCGCTCCGCCAGTCCGTAACGGTCGCCAGGACGAGGGGCGGGAGGGAAAGGAGTGGAGTTTAAATTATATTTTTAAAAACAGAGAAAGAGGGCGCGAGGCTTCGGCTACTCAGGTGTCTCGGCTTCCTGCTACACAGGGCTGACGCCCAAGCCCCTCCCTCATCACGCCCCCTCCCCTTCTGCCCTCCCCTCCGGAGTCCGGCGGCGCTTAAGAAGCGGCGGCAGCGGATCAGGCGGCGGCTGCAGCACCCGCGGCCGCGGAGAAAGAGGGAGGGAAGCACAAAGCCAGCTGAGCGCTGCGAGGTAATCCTGAGTGGAGAGAAGGCGCTGTGGTTCAGCCCCTCCTCCCGGCGGGGACGGCGGTCGCCTGCGCGTGCTGCGGTGCGGGGACCCTCTTGGGGGTCGCGCGTGGGTAGAGAGCTTGGTGTCTCGGGGCCGAGGGGACTTCCTATTGGCCGCCCCTGCGGCCTCAGGTGACCCCCTCTCCCTTCCAGGGGCGGGAATGGGAGCTTCAGGCTGGCCCGAGGGTAGTGGATCTGCGCGGAGGGTCCCTGGGAGCCGCCGGGTGGGCCGAACCCTCTCGGGCGTCCTCTGGTTTCCCCGGGAGGGCGGGGAATTCTAAAAATCCAGAGCTAGCTGAAGCTTCGGTGACCCCGGTATCCTAAACGCTGAAGGTGCGCTCCAGGAGGTTGGGAGGTTCCCGCGCTAGGAAAAGATGCAGGTAATGGAGGGAGTGTTGGTTTGCTTTGCTTTTCTAAGTTAAAAAAACTTTTTGTTACAAGTTGAAAGTGTTCAACCACCTTCTCTTGTAATCCGCGTCCCCATCCCCCCAACGTACAGACACATTACCACTACCACCACCATCCCTAGAAACGTACACACGTTCTTTAGGTTGAGCTTCCTACCCAGGGTGACAAGCAGAGTTGGCAGCAGGTCCAGTTTGCTGGTG
The DNA here is from genome assembly GCF_987537825.1 of Furipterus horrens. Lineage (NCBI taxonomy): Eukaryota > Metazoa > Chordata > Mammalia > Chiroptera > Furipteridae > Furipterus > Furipterus horrens. The sequence goes on from NW_028327175.1 coordinate 187,778,276, forward strand.
TTTGGGGCACGTCCAGCTTCTTTGGAGGTATGCTATTATAGCTGAGGCAAGACCATAGAGACAGGTAGAATAAGCCAGGTCTCTACTAAAATGCCGAGAATGGCCTCAGGTGAACTTTTTTGTTGCAAAGATTTAATTGCAGCTAGGTGCCCGTTTAAAATGGGAGCGTAAGGAAAACCACTAATTTCTTTGGCACATGTGCTGTTGCAGTTGACTTGCTGGAGTGGTATGGAGAGAAATGGAATTTTAATTCAACCAAGAGACTTTTACATGGCGATTATATACTCGTTTGATGAAGGAGTTGATAAGATTCTGGGGATTGGGACCAGCTACATAAATGTGTGTGCACGATTACGTTAAGTTATACATTTTAGAACAGTATGAAATGGTTGCTTTTCTTGGAATGAGAATCGAATGCTTCAGCATCATCACCACCAGTACATCGAGGTTATTGTTAAAAGAGAATAAGAGTACAGTGTAATTTGTCATTTGAAAATTAAGATGCCTAACCTAATTTATTAATTAGGTATGAAATAGACACATTTATAGGGTTGAGTTACTTTTGGAGCATATACTTAGTTTTTATATCTAAGTCTCGACTGCATTGTACTTGCATTATAAGTCATTTTCCTTTGCCTAAATTAAGCACATTAACTTGCAGAGGGAGGACCAGAAGAAAAAGCCACTTTTGCTACATTTAACTTTTCATCTTTCTAAAGAAGTCAGTCTAACTCTTAATATTGGCCTGCTGGTAGTAGTCGCTTTTGAAGAAAAAAAAGTGGTATGTCTGTTTTGGATGTTAAACACAATTTAATACTCCTTGAGTTAGTCAGTTACGATGCATTCAGTATTTTGTAGCTTTTTACACATGTGATATCAGGAAATGTTTGGTAAACATTTGACATGTGACATAGGTGATCATACATCTGAGAAATATTTTGCATGATAGAAGGATTATATTTTCAGAATATAAATTTTACATTCTGAAAAAGAACAAGAAAACTATATTGTACACTTTACTATTTCTTACTCCTTTTTTCAATAATACTACATGGGAACAAATGTGAATTCTGCTCAATGATCTTTAAAGTATGGATTTGGTCTTTGTAAAACCAAAATGTCTTTTGAAACTAGGAGACATGCACTAGCCCACCTCCTACACACCATCCTAAAACCTAAATACAGGGTGGGGCTCAACATCTGAGGTCAGAAGTCTTCCTGAAATGGGCCTATCTTGTGTGTTTTTCTCACACCTAAGCCTATACACGGTGTTAGCTGTTTAGTGTCACCTGTCTCAAAGCAGTTTATTAGCAGTACTGGGCAGCACTTATGCATGACATCAGGGTATAAGAAGCATTTCTGTTGAGGGAAGAAATCACATAAAAGCATAGAAACCCAACTCTGAACAAACTGAGTTTGTAGAATGTTGTCGAACAATAATATAAGAACCTTAGCTCAACCCAGTTGTTATATGTAAAGTGTTTAGAATATATATTCACCCTGGCTGGTTTGGCTCAGTGGATTGAGCGTCGCCCTGCGAGCTAAGTGTCGCTGGTTCGATCTTCCAGTCAGGGCACATCAGAGAAGGAAAACTCTGACTCCAAAAAACCTCCGCTGCCTAGCGGCATACCTCTTCAGGGGAAAGGCTAAGGGAGTAAACCCTGACAGAAAATCTGGAGCCGGAGTCCCTAAGGCGGTTTGACGTTGTAGTCAACACCGGCAACTCCTGCGGCGCACCTGAAGCCAAGCTGTATTGACTCCGTCTTTCCCTTGGACCCTTCAGCTGCGAAGAGAGGGGGGGGTCTGCTGCATGGGCAACAGCAGACCCTCCATATCACCCTGCCCAGGCTCTGTACCTTCAGCTTCACTGGAGAGGACACTCCAGCGTCATCACAAGATGTCGATTCAACACAGGAGGAGACAGATACCGTGTCACTCCCGAGTCGGACTGCACAGCCATTCTCAGCGGTGCAGATAGACTCTTAAGAAGCTACACCATCGTCTCTCGAGACGGACGGCTGCCGAACGAACGAACGAACGAACTTAGAATATATTCTGGTGCTAAGTGCTTTGTGTGTGTATCATCATCAGTATATAAAATGACCCTTTTTTGAAGGTGGTTATATATCATACTACCCACCAAGTGAAGGTTCAGCAAATATCTAACAGTTAATATTTATTTGCTCTGTCTCTGTGTCAGACACAGTTTTATATAATTTGATTTACTTAATCCTCATGACAACTCACTGACTAAACAGAGGGGCAGAAAGGTTAAGTATTTTACCCAAGGTGTATAGATACCAGGTGGCATGGGCTGGTTCTAAACCCAGGGTCTGGCTCAAAAGTAAGCCCATGTAACTATTGGGCCCTTAAAGTCCATTACACCCTTGGTAATTGTTGCGAATCATTGCTATTTCACAGTATCCCCAAGACTGCAGGTGTGCATGTGTCTGGTTTAGCCACACCCTCCTATATTAATACCACCAACAGGTTGTGTTTAAATCTGAAGGGTGGTGATGAATCTGCATTAAGTAGAATCACCTTTTGACTTTGGAAGAGGATTCTCACACAACAAGTGTTTAGCTAGGATGGTAGAACTTGGGCTAGAGTATGTTATCTTTTTAATTACTAATGATATTAAAGTTTTTTTCTTTTTTAAGCTTGCCAGGTGTATAAGGCTCCAACTGTCCCAGTGGGCACTAATGCACATGCTAGAGATTCAGGTTCTGCACTAAATCACTGGGCCTGATCTTCTGATTACCAAAATCATATTTACCTGATTTGTTCTAAATTCCACCATAGCTGCCGTCTAAAATTAGCCTTAAGTGAAAAGATATCATTTGTGGCTCATCCCTGGTCACTCACAGTCCTCAAGGAACTGTGTGTTGCTGCTTCACTTGTGTAGTTGATCGGTCAAGCAAATTAATTATAACCTCAGTTAGGAGCCATTTAAAATAATGTTTGCAATTACTATTGTAGGGAGCTGATAAATCATTTGCTGACAATTTAGTGAGGTGTAATGAAAGGAAAACTGTTTAAAAACAAGCATACATTGAATTTAAAAAGCTCAAGCTATTTTTAAGGCACTGGTTACTAACTAATCTGCTTATCACATTAGATAAACTAATTTTGGGGGTACAATTAACATTCAGTATTATTTCCAATTTCTTTGGAAACATTAGATTGGTGCAGTTTGAATAGTAAAAAATTTAATGTCTAATCCAGAGTACTATTCTTCCTTTTAAACATAGACACCCTGTTTGAAATTAATTGAGCCGTCATAGGCTGTGTCATGTCATCAAGATTCAAAATGAGAGCCCTAATACTTTATTTCATGGCTTCTATGTTAATGCTTTATCATTTGATCTTGGGTTCCATGCCAGAGTATTTATAGATAAAATTGTTATGAAGTCTTTCAGGTTCTTCCAGAGACTCTTGGCCAAAAGCCAGGACAGTCTCAAATTTTTACTGTAATGGGTTGTATGTATTAAGAATCCTTTCTAAATCATATAGGTTAGAAGTCTTTCATTGACTATGGCTTGAAAGAAGAAAAATCTGCTCTCCCTTATGTATAATAATTAGATGAATTTAATTATTTATTCTTTCCAGCAATAGCTAGTTATGGACACATAGGTATATAACCATACTCTTCCTTTCAGGTAAAGTTAAAAATTATTCACCTGGCAGTCATGCAATATTTGAGTACCAACAGTATGCATAGAACAAGAACTATAACTAAAAATTAACCAAATTGTTGGAGGAAGAAAAGTCCATGGGAATTGTTTATTTATTTCATGTGTATTTTAATAATATTGATTTTTTAAAAATATCTGGACAAGATTCAAATTCAAAATGTTCAAAGTTATTTGCACAGTTGAAAACATTTGAATGTTAAGAAAATACTGTGTAACTTACCCTAAAGCCTTAGATGATAGTGTCGATGAGAGTCAGAGTCTCTTGTTTCCTTAAACTATTTCTGGTTGGGTATCTTTGAAAAGCTGCATTAAACCCTGGCTGGTGTGGCTCAGTGGATTGAGCCCTGGCCTGTGGATCGAAAGGTCTAGTTTGATTCCCAGTCAGGGCACATGCCTTGGTTGCGGGCCAGGTCCCCAGTTGGGGGTGTGAGAGAGGCAGCAGATCACTGTTTCTCTCCCTCTTTCTCCCTCCTTTCCCCTCTCTCTAAAAATAAAACAATAAACAAAATCTTTTTTTAAAAAAAAGCTGCATTAATAATCTCTTTGAGATTTGTAGGACATTACTTACTAAACTGAAGGAGCAATTTAATGAAGAGTATCTTAGAAACCTTAAAGAATGAATGTGGCTGTCAATATCTGATCACCAAAAGGTATAAATTGGATGGAACCAATCTTTGGTGTTGAAAGGCTTACCATTCTAATAAGTTTTCTCCTTAGGAAGATAGTACAGACCAGTTTTTAACTATGTGAAAGCTGTACTGTTATTATAAAAGATGTATAGGCTTTGACATGTAGTTATATCTTTATAATGAATTTAGATTTAAATTGAGCTTTTACCTGATGTCAGTCTGATCTGAATCACCACCATATACTTTACATTTACTTCATTTTGTAATTGACTTTTGTTCAAGCTTAATTGTAAATGATAAAATTCCCTGATATAAGATGGACTTTGAAACCTGTATGTTTCATAGTGCCTGAAACTGGGCCTGAGGATATTGGTATACATATATAGGTAGTCTATTAACTAGCATTTAAGATTGCTACCTCCTAAAGGCTACAGTTTGAACCTCAGGCTATGAAATTCACTTTTTCTGCAGCAGGCATACGTGGTTTCCACAGGATAAAAATTTTTACAGCCAGCCAGGGGGAAAAACTTAAGTTTCTTTTTTAAAAACTTAAAGGTAATAACGGCATCTCAAGAAGTATACTGTATATATTAATAAAACAATTAAAAATGTTTTAATGCTCAGCAGGTCAGCATTAAGGCAAGCAATGGATTAAGCAAGATGAAAACCTAACTCTTAAGTAACATACATGAAATTAATCTTTTTAGTAACTCCCACACACCCCTTTAAACTTATAAGTTTTTACTCTCCCGCCTCTCACCTAGGAAGTACCCACCTCCTTGGGTGGAAGAGAGGAAGGACGGTGCAGGCGTGAGTTTTAAGCTCGCGTTAGTCAGCTCCCATGGCTGCTGTTGGTTGCCTGCTAGGGGAGCTGGAATTCCAACGATGTAGAAAGCAATCAGGCTGGAGAAATGCTGAGTTTTTTCAGTATCTTGGGGACTCGATGTATGCCTTTAATTTGTCATCATCAGCAGTGTTTCTGTGAAGTTCCTCCACAATGGCTCAGCTCATCCTTTGCAAGGGCAGCATTTCCTTTTTCCTTTTCCATACAATATTCTCATCCTGTCATTTTTTTGATCTTCTGGAATGACTAAAAGCTGGAGCAAAAAGATGGGTTTACTCAGCATCCTTGTGGAGGAAGGTAATTAGGTTTACTTAGTATGTCTAAATAATATATTTTGTGATCAAGGCCTCCCCAGAGACTCTTTAAGTACATTCTACTTTTAATCCTTCAGAAATTAGAACCAGCAACTGTTAACTGCATTATCACTTTTAATCTCATTTGTCTTATTAATATATAAGAAAAAAGTTCTGTAAAGTCACCCTTCTAATATCTGAGGAATGACTGGGGAAGGTTGATGGTCAGAGCTCATGTGGGTTTGTGAATGGGCTTAAGTGCATTAAGAGTGAGAGGTGAAAAGGGGAAAGAGATTGGCAGTGAAGTTAATGTATTGGTCTTATTTCTTATCCCCACTTGTAACGTGTTGTAGTTATTGTTTTGTTTTTCAACTTTAAAACGATTTTCCTCTTAATGTCCTCCTATGACTCTTATTGCCAGGACTGAGTTTTATCTCTCCTAGAGAAAGGTGGAATTTTTAAGGTGATTGCTATCATATTGCTGAAAAGTTTGACTTCTGAAAGGAATTTCCTTCCATCTCATTCCACAACTGTCAGCTTTTAAAATTTTAATAAAAGATGTCAAACAGAAATATGAAACCTTACTCATCATGCAATAGTTGTGATCCATTATGTATTAAAGTAAAAGACATATTATTAATGAATTGGAAATCCATACTGCTTTACACACTTTTATTGGCAAAACTATATCTACAATGATTTTTATTAGGATTTTTAATTCTTTTTAAGTGGTTATCAAAAGTTATTTGCAACCAAAAAGATACTGAAAGTACTTTTAGTAAATGTTGATAATGACAAAAATCATAGTTCTCTAAACATTGTGTTATTGTTAAATATCCTAATGAAATATTCGATAGATAGGCAAGGACCACTGAAAGGCTGTCACCTCTATAGTAAAATGTAATAGGGAATGAACATTTTATGCCTGAATAAGAACAGTGTATCTGCGTAAAGTAGTGAAGGCTCTGAGAAGCTGATTACTTCGTAATCACTTAAGTTAGGTGATTTTATGTTGTGTTTGATGTTTTATAATCTGTACTTTCCTAGGCTCTTGAAAAGTGTGTGGTTGGACCATGTGCTTTTGATGAATGTGTTTCTGGAGGGATTGTGTCTATCAGTTAAGTACTTTGAAGAGAGAATTCCTGCTTTGTATCACACCTGAATGTCGAAGAATATGTGTCTTTGAGCTTGTTTACTTTGGGCTCAAAGGGAAGAGTGCCATCTACTGAATGGCCTATATCAAGTTGAGCAGCCCCAAGTTTTTCTTAGGGAGCTCTCATCTCGCTTTGAGAAACCAGGCTCAGCTTCATTAAAGGATTTGACACAATCTTAGTACCAAGTGGAATTGCTGCTTGCCTAATTATAATTATGCTTCCCAGCAGGAGGCCTAGATACATGTTGAAGAACTAATTCTCCACTTGTTGAAATGCATGGGAAAGGAGAAATGAAGTTCAGACTTTGTATTTAAAAACAGCATAGTGATGGTGAACTCATTATCAAATTAAAAGTGGTAAAGAAAACTTTTAATGAGGCATGCATCATTCGTAGTTCTGGTTATTGATGGCTTATGCAGACCATAGTGATGATGACGTTTAAAATTTGTTTGGGCTTAAACTAATCAAACAGATCATTTGCTTAAGGGTTTAAGAGTCTTGACTATTTTTGTTCTCTTGGCTTTTTACTTTCCCTCAGTTTTTAAGGCAGCGATTCCTACTTGAGTGAATTCATTTTCACAAAGTGGATTTTGTTGTTTTTGGTTTACTCAAGTGGCCATCTTGTTTTTTCTTTCTTTTTTCGGTCAAGTTTTTCCAGATGTCCAGAGAATGCCTGTGGCAGTAACTGTGGATAGAAATGGAGGTGGTAGCATCAGTATAGGTCAGTGATTTAGGACACCTGGGTTTAGCCCTATCAGAGCCAGATAAGAAATTTCACAGCTTGAATTGAAAGGAAGCTTTGAAATTGGTATGATAAGAAGAATGTCTTTGTTGTTATATCTATTTCATATAATTACTTAATAAATCAGTAACTATTTTTCTCATCCCTTAAAACCTGTCAAGGATAATGTTAAGCATTGGACGTAAATTATCTGAAGTAACTTGCCCAGGATCATACAGTTAATAAGTGGCAGAGCCAAGATTTGAACCCAGAGCCAGTTTCTTTTAAACACTATGCTTTACTGATAATTCATTTCAGATAGTTCTTACTGGTGACTGCAGAAAAGACTTAAACCAAGATTAGAATAGTTCTGCCTCTGCTGGAAAACATGGATGGTTTTTGCTTGTTTGTTTCTTTAAGAGGGTAGTAAAATGGGTAAATAGGATTGGGATTTCACTAGAATCAGAAATTGTATGTGAGATGGACCTTCAAATATTTGCTAATTGGTTTTGTCTATAATGTTGATTTCTTTATTCCTTTTGATATATTATTTATTAATTTAAACCACAAGGAAAGTTTATTACTGAAACATTGAAATGAGTTGTTTCACATTGCTTAAAATATGGTATTTCATGGGAGGGGGTTTGAGATACTGAAGGGTCTTATGCTGGGTTTGGAGCGGCTTGGGGGTTTGTTAGTTGTCTTTCTATGCTTTGCTTGCTTCTAAATATTGTTAGGTAGCAATACTTTTTGATATGGCAGTAATATCCCATGTCCACAGCACAATAAAATGCAACCATGTACCAGGGTGAGGTCCCGGGGGAACCTCAACTTCTTGTGCACACCAAATATGATCTGTAGGCAGAATGAGTGTCATACCTCACATAAGTTCTAATACTTTCGAATGCATGTACCCTCTCAATTAAGAGATATTTATTTAGTACCTGACGACTATTTGAGTGGTTTTGTTTTTGTTTTTAAAACATTTCAACATTAAAAGCCATCCTTATTTGAAAGGTTGGGAAACTACTGGTTTTGTATAACCAAAGCTTCTAAAATTGCAGTTCATGATGGTTGTGCTGTGTACTTTTTAAACACAATCACTTTTTTAGGATTTCTGACTCTTCCCCTTCATATGTAAGAGAATTAATGCTTTTCCTTCCAGAAAACTCCCATAGAAATATCAGTTATATATATAACTCCTTGGGATTCTGACTTGACTTTCAACTCAAACATAGAAAAGGTTAGCTACATCTAGATGACAGTACCAAAGATTTGCTTGACAGTGTGTGATGTATACTAAATGACAGGTACAGATAACAAATGTCACAGGTCATCTGGTCAAGAAAAGAGCACCATAAATGGAGTGGTCAGAAAAAGATTCTCAGGAAAGAGGAACAAGGGCGAGCCTTGAAAGACAGGGTAGGATTTCACTAGGTGCAGGCTCTGGAAACGATTTTGGCGAGAAATTACTGTCCATGAAAATTCTTTTTCTGTAGCATGATGGGAGATCATTTATAACAGTGGTTCACAATCTCTTTCCACTGTAAGTCACTCGAAGGCTAGAACATACTCCTACCAGTGACAGTGCCCTAGGAGGGCTGTTCGAATATTTCAGCAGATGGGTGTGGGTGGAGAGGGTGATGGCGGGGGTGAAGAACAACATACACATTTTAACAGTGTACCCTCTGACCCTCACATGAAAATGACGAGTTCACAGAAACATTCTTATACTAGTAATAATGCTTAGAAAGGTGGTGTTTGAAAAAAGACTTCAGAAATTCTCATTCCTACCACTGGACAAGGATAGTCTCCTTTTGGGAAGAAGTTTACATTTTTAAGAAATCTAAATTTGTCCATCATTTACTTTGTTTGCTGAATGCTAAAGTATAGTTCTGTTGAGGCTCTGTTATAACTTTTAAATCTAATGTGTGGATAGACAGAGTTGTTGATATTATAAGGTATAATCATTTCTATTTAATTTTTACATATCACACTGTCTGGTTTTGGTATTTAGACCATTTGTTCCAAAGCGTCTGAATACTCTTAGACTGGCTAATGTTTATCACTTACTATTGACAATACTCAGTGTAACTATTCAAGATATTTTGGAGCAAATCACTTCATTTTTTTTTTTTTTAACTTTAGTTTTTTTCTATGTAAATTTATGAGGAAGTGGGATAGATAATCTTAACATTTATTTCCACCGCAGTTTGAAGATGCTGTGATTGTACCTCCAAGGAAGGTGAACTCAACAATTAGTGATTTTAGTTGGAAGGTGGCCAAGAAATTTGTGACTATACTGTGTAGTGCTTCTGGGAGTGGGTCTGAAAGAAGGTCAAGGCCATGAAAGTCCTTGCCTCTATGTAGATGTGGCAGTTGAGAAAAGGACATTAGTTATAACTCTAGAAACTTGTCAACTCCCTGAGTTTTATTTCAGTTCTTCAGAAGCTAAGCGTTTTTGGCATTGGACAATGGGCAGATCCTTTTCAAAAACAATGAAATAAGCAAGGATAGCAGTTTTTCCTAAAGCAAACTGTAGAAACATTGTGGCTTGTTTTTCTGAAATGGTGCTTTCCATTTTCATCTTAAGTTTATGTTTAGTATATTAGTTCCTCATAAATATTTTTCTGACCTCTTGCTTAGATCTTTTCTTTTCTGAGCAACTTTGTGTCCTTTCATTTCTTCACTTATTCATTCAACTAATATTTATTGAGCACTTATTATGGACCAGGCCCTGTTCTAAGTGCTCAGAGTTCAGTAGTAAGCACAATAGACAAGCCCTCCTGCCCTAATGGAGTTTATATGCTTGGAGGTAAATACAAGCAAACAAGTAAAGTATATGGTGTGTGGGTGTAAATGTTACAGAGCACTGTAGAACAGGGAAAGAAGATAAAGAGAGTGTTTGGAGGTAATGGCGAATTTAAATCGAGTGGCAAGGTGAAGTTCTCACTTGAGAAAGTGACATGTGAGCAAAGACTTGAGAATGTATATGATATCCAGGAGAAGATTATGGTGACAGGAACAAACAACAAGCCCAAAGGCCCTGAGGCTGAAGTGTACCTGGCTTGGGTGAAAGAGAATGACGAATGGTATTGAGGAAGCCACTGGATGACTTTGAACAGAAGTGGGACATGATAAGACATAGGTTTTAAAACAATTCTTTTGGCTGTTTTGATACTACGCCATACTGATGCATTAATTTTGTTGCAAGACAGTGTATCTGGTAGAGATGGTGAGATTGATTGAATTCTAGGTTTCTTTGTTTTTTTTAAGTGTCTCTTTTCCTTTTTTAAGATTTTATTTATTTATTTTTAGAGAGAAGGGAAGGGAGGAAGAAAGAGAGGGAGAGAAACATCAGTGTGTGGTTGCCTCTCATATGCCCCCAGCTAGGGACCTGGCCCACAACCCAGGCATGTGCCCTGACTGAGAATTGAATCTGTGACCCTTTGGTTTACAGGCCAGTGCTCAATCCACTGAGCCGGCGAATTCTAGGTATTTTTTAATTATAGAGCCAACAGGATTTACTAGCTGGGGTATGAGGGTACATGTGAGAGAAAGAAGTCAAACTTGACACCAAGGTTTGGAGTCTAGGCAAAAGTTTCAGGAGGAACAAATTTGGGGTGTGGGAGAGAAAAGGAGTTCAGTTTGAGGCATATTAAGTTTAAAATGTCTACTAGACATCTATTTGGGAGATTTTGAGGAGGAAGTTGCTGTGAGTAGAGATCAGTGCATAGTTATTGGCTGACTATATAAACTTGAGGGTATCTTTTTTTTTTTCTCTTTCATTTTTAAATATTTTCATATTTAATACCTTCGGTGGCTAGAATAAACTTCAGTGTAATAAGAGTTTGATGTATTGCTTTACATCTTCATGTTTTGAAGGCATTTATTCTATCTTGTAAAGCCTTGAATTTATTTTAACTTCTGAGGACACTTCCCAAAGGAAATCTTTTTCTCTCTGGATAGAAAAATTTGCTTTCAGTCAAAATGTGAAAATAAAAATAGTATTGTTAGTGCCCTTTAAAAATGTGCGTGAATGTAAAACAGAAGAGTTTGGTTGTTCTTCAAAAAGTTAATGTGATTTAATGGTTAAAAATAGTAACGTAAGTTATCATTATGATCCAGCAATTCTACCCCTAGGTATACTCAAGTGAACACATGTTCACACAAAAAACTTGTATACCAATGTTGATAGCAGCATTATTCATAATAACCAAGAAAATGGAAACAGCCTAAATGTCTACCAACTGATTAATGGATAAATAAATGTGCTATATCCATGCAGTGGAATATTACTCAATCATAAAAAAGGAGTGAAGTATGGGTATATTTTATAACGTGGATGAACCTTGAAAGCATTATACTAAGTGAAAGAAGCCAGATGCAAGAGGCCAATATTGTATGGTTCCATTTATATGAAATGTAGAGAACAGGCCTATCCAAAGACACTGAAAGCAGATTAGTGGTTGCCAGGGGCTGGGGAAATAGGGAGTGACTGCTTAATGTGGACTAGATTTTCCTTTGGCATGATGAAAAAGTTGTAGAACTTGGACAATTTCAAAGTGAATTTTATCTAATTTTTTTTAAGATACCAAGAAAAAAGTGCTATGTGTGCATTCATGTATACAAGAACAACTAAAACAACTTATTTGAAGCTTATTTCTAAAATAGCACTGCTTTTGCATTAGAAAGTTGAGGAAGCAAGAATTGTTGCACTAAAACTGGTTTGGCTTGATTTGCTTAAAGAGGCAGAGTTAAGGTACTTTGATCATTCAGGAAGAAATCAGTAGACAGTTTGTGATTTACCCTTGGCCAGTCATGGTTGAGTCTAAATTTTTTTTTAATTACCCAATTTTATGGAATTGACCTAGATAAGCAAAAGAAAGATTTATGATCGTCATTTCCATAGGTTGCAGAGAGTAGTAACTCGTTTATAAGGTCTTAAGTCAATAAAGATGGTTTAATTTTTTTCTCCATATCTATAATTTTAAAATATGCATAACTCAATTCCTAATAATTTTTATTGAGCCTAAGATGATATTTACCTCTTTACAAACATCATTACCTGTTAAAGAGTTGCTTATTGAAGAAGTATGTTGAGGAATTGTCTTTAACTTTCTTGTGCCACTTACCCTAGTGTTATTTTTAAATTAAGATATAATTCATATACCATAAAATTCACCCCCCTGACTTTATTGTGAATATATTGATGATATTTATATAGTCCTTTATTGAATGAAGACATCTAGAGACTAGCGATTCATATTATTTGAACAGTTTGATATGTTTTCAGCGTTTTAAGAGAAGCATATGTGAACCGGACAAGAACTGTAGTAGGGAAGAGAGAAGCAACTGATACCAGCAGCAGCCAGCCTGGGAGTTATGCTATAGCAGTGAGTTAAAGGAAGTGCAGGTGGGCACAGAGAAAGGGAATATTTATCTCACTAGGGAGGCACATTTCATTTTAGTTGGTCTCTAGAGGAGCTCTCAAATGTTGAAGAGGAAGGTGAATTACAGACCAAGATAATAGAATATGCAAAGGCATGTAGGTCTGTGGGATGGATGTGGCTGGAGAAAGAACAGGAAAAGTAAGGTTAAAAGAACCAGATCATAATGGTGCTGGGTGCTATTTTAAGAAGTTTAGATTTTATTCTCTGGCACTTATTTTAGTTGATGAGAGGCATAATCAGATATGTGTGAGATTTGGTGTTGTGAAGAACGTTGTGATAGAGTGTTGACAAAGAAACAAGAGGTATTTAGAGATAAGCAAATGAACAAAGGCAATGGCTTTGAGATTAGAAAGGGAAGAATGAGATATTTTGGTAGCATTTATATATTTTGCCAAACAATGCAGGGTTGAAGGAACATTAGATCATGGGATAGAAATTTAAATGTTGCATTTTACTCCGTTTTTTGTATTATCTAGTTTCATTCGTTTTATTTTAAAAAACTTTTCTATGAATGGAATTATGTTATATGCATTCTTTTGTGTCTTACTGTCCCCCTTACTATGATTTTTTTTCTTTGTTTTTATTGTTGACACTATTACAGATGTCTCCATTTTCACCCCTTCCGCCTGCCTCCACCAGCCCCCATCACCCCCTCCTTCCCTCTGGCCATCACCGCACTGTTGTCTGTGTCTGTGAGTTATGCATATATGTTCTAGTCTGTGTCCAATACTGTGATTTGTGACAAAGGAAAGATACACCTGTAGTACTAGAAATTAGATAGATTCAGCAAGTCTTGAGTGTATCTTTTCCTTACAATACATAAAAGACTTTAGAAACTTGACCATTTCTTAATTTTCTCTTATTTTTATTGCTTGTCAGCTATTACTCAATTGTCTAATCTTTGGATTTGTTTTCATTTGTGCATTTGGAAATGGTTGGATAGTCATCATTTTGGCTAAAGAATAGCCTTTTTGTTTCCAAGTGAAACTGCCTCTCTGTGCTGTGCTTTTGTGTTTCATTTTAAACTTTTGCGTGATGGAATTAAAAAAAAAAAAAAAGAATTGAAGGCGTTGAGCATTGCAATGTCAAATATTGCATGTTGTCATTACAGGAAGTTATTAGCCATCTTAAAGATTCCCCTTAATGACTTTTAGTGGTTCTTCTTGGAACTTCAAAAATAAACATGTGATAAGTGTATATTGATATAAGGAACAATTAGAAATGTCAACAGTAGCACATGCAAAATCATTTGTTTTAGCTGTGTAAGTTTAGTGGAGAATCCAACCCAGTAAGACTTTTTGCTTATTTGCATGATAAAACAACTGGCTCATAGCTTATTTACAGGCATGATGGTCATTTTTGCTTGTTTGTAGCTTCCTTTAATAGGACATATAACAAAGAGGGTGTTGTACTAGGACATAGTGATGGAATAAATGGGTAGAAGAAAGTACCAGATTTAAACTTGTTTTTTGTGTTTAGAAATTTTAAGCATTAAATAATGTTCAAAATAACTTATTTATTTAAAAGTAACTTAATAAAATTAAAACTACTTTATGGACATAAAATACAATTAAAGGGTTTAAAATCAGAAATGTAAAGAGTACTCTGATTTTATTAACTTGGTTTCTAAGGTTAACTTACTATTTGAGTCACATTTTTATAAAATCAATTTTTTTTTAAATATTTGAAATTAATTGTTGAGTATGAAATATAAGGAGTTGGAACAAAATCCAAAAGGCACAAAAAAGAGTATATAATGAAAAGTAAACTGTCACCCCAGCTTTCTTCTTTTCTTGTATATTATTTTAGAGATATTTTCCATTGTTTATTTTTAAATTCCTGAATCAAGACTTGAGCCTGCCTACACCTGCATAAGAAATGTAGCTTTAGGCCCAGAACAGCGTGGGGAAATACTCTCCCCTGTTCTTGTAAGTATGGTTTCCAGATCCATTTTGTCTTTTTGTTAAGGAATGTGTTTTCCTAGCTTCCCCTCCACTTAAGGCAGAGATCTAGAAAGTGGGATGTGTACTTGTGATTGCCTTTTGCTCATATCTTACCCAATGCAATGACAAATAACGTCTATGAAATGATGCATGCTAACAAAGCAAATTCCAGCTGAGAAGGGCTCCCACAGAAAAACATCTAGTAGGGGGGCAAAGAAGCAGTCAGGAAGGGGCGGCCTTTTCCATCTTTGTGTATCTGCACTGTTACGCCAACTAGAACTGGACCTCTTCTAAAACGTTACTTTTAATTTTTTAGTACTTGGCATTATTTTGACTCTGCCTTTTGCCACCCACCATATCATAAGATTTTCTCCCAAGCTATGGGATTACCTGATTCTAAACTTGCTGTTACCGAACCTGGTTTCTTATCTTTTATTTAATGATATTTAATTGAATATACCATATTTTTAGCACTATAAGACTCACCTGACCATAAGATGCACCTAGGTTTAGAGGAGGAAAACAAGAAAAAAAAAAATTCTGAACCAAATGCTGTACTAAAACATTTAATAAAATATAACAGAATAATATTTCAACCATGTAAAGTGAACAGCAGTCAGCAGTATTAAGAACCATCATCACTGTCATTCACAAATGAGGAGAGACTTTAAGGTTCAAGTACTCTTCTAGTTTTCTGGGAACCCCAAGAACTCATCATCGCTGGTGTCAGAGTCTATGAAGCTCAGTTGCTCACAATCACTGCGATCACTTTCTTCGCTATCTTCATATATGATCCTCTCTTCAGTTCCATCTAAGGCATTCCTAATGCCACATTTTTTGAATGACCATACAATGGTTTCATCCTTCGCTGAGTGCCATGATGTTTTCACCCGTTCACAAACTTGAGTGATAGTGGGCCTCTTCATTCGTCCGGTAGGCGTCAGATCATGACTACCAGCAGCTGTCCATTTGTTCCACTCTTCTCACATAAAGGCTGTAAATGGTTTGTAGATGGAAACGTTGAGAAGTTGTAACTGGCTGCCTCCTTTTATGTATGATGGACCTGGCCTGGTTGAATGAAGTGACATGTTTTAGACTCACAACTGTGGTTCCCGACTCCCAGTCCAATGCTTTTTGACTTTACCACATTGCCAGCCAACTTAACCCTTTCAGGCAATTCTGGAGTGTGGGTGTTCTCCAGGATCCCATTTGACCTTCCCTAGAGCAGGGTTTAGACAAAATAAGAAACCTCAATCTTTTAGGGATTTGGAGATTCTTTTCAAGAAGTAGTTGGTACCTATCCTTGTTTTTGTTTCTTTAACTTTTTCATTGAATTCAGGAAAGTATTGTGAAAGTTATTTAAAAAGTCTGGAATGTCATGAACTTTCTTGTTTTCTTGACAAAAAGCTATGTTGATCTTCTGTGTATTCCAGTTTTTGCATGTTCTTCACTGATGCAAGTCATGTACCTGGTAAATGTTTCTGACATGTTTAGGAACAATGTCGAAAATTTAAACTAGATGTATTTGGCTGTCTTGACATTTTCTTTTGGAAAAGAACGTATTTAAATGAGAAACAGTTTCACCCTCCAATGAAAAGAAAGTTTTAGGTCATTTGTTTCAGTAAAATAGATTATAGAACTTAAGACCCCAATTTACTATTATTTCCAAGTAAGTGGGCCATTACATATGGCACAGTCAAGGAAAAAATCGGTCATATTAGAAATGTTAGTCTTACTCTAATTTTGTGGAGAAACACTTATCAAATAGATTTGAGCCATCAAGACTGCATTTTATCTATGTCGCATCATACAAAGGACTTTGAATGGAATCTACTAGATTTGCTTTTATTTTTTTAATGTTTGGCTGTGGCATTTGGTTCATGGCTATGGCATTTGGTTCATGACAACAGTTTTAGAAGGAAATTTTTAAGATAGCCTGTTTTTTGTTTGTTTTTGTTTTGTTTTTTTCAAAATAAGGTCCTCTATAATACATCCTTCTGAGGAACGAAGAGATTCACTTTTATGGTAGGGGTCTAAATGAAATATAATTGCTTTTGATGTTACTATGAGTATAAAAGATGTCTTTTGACCTATTTGTAAATCAGTTTTAATAGGAATAGGTCCAAGGTCAAGGTATTTACTGGAGAACTTTGAATTCAGCATTTTATTAAGTTGATATAAACTGCTTGGGGACTAGCTGTGTTTCATGGTGACAGCATTTGTATTTAAAATCTTATAGTTCAATGTTATGAAAACCACATAATATTTCTTTTAATTATTGATATTTTTAAAAGCTTCTACTAGTGCTTTTTTCTGAGATTTTTGTTTATAGAAAATAAAATATCGATTTAATAGAAACTTTGATTGCCTGAAATTCCTTGGGTCCTCTAATGAGAGGAGAACCAAATGATTAAAAATACAAATAGATTTTAGGGATGTATTGGAAGCAGTATCTTCTAGATGCATCTTAAAGTCAGTGCACATTGATGCCAGTATCTTCCTAGTCTACTGTACTTTACTTAGAATCAGTATTCAGAATGAAGATTCTACTATTTTTTTAAATTTATTTTTCAATTATAGTTGATATACCAATATTATGCTAGTTTCAGGTGTACCACATAGTGATCACCCCAATAAGACTGTAATATCTTGCAGAAGTCTTAAGCAGTAAAAGGGGAGAGGGAAGTTGGAATGATGGCTTTTAAAAGTTTGGGGGGGCATGGAAGAGAAGGCTACATTTATTTGACTTATTACTATAAGAATTGACATTTATTTACTATTTATGATCAGAATAATTATATGTGTCTCCCCAAAGTGTTTTTCTTTTTGACCACCCACTAAATTTTCTTTTAAGAGGTTTAATCTTAAAAGAAGGCTTGGGCCTTCTCTTCAGGGATGACTTTTGTACAGGGGACGGCTTTGGAACAAAATACCTGCATAGTTTGAAGTCTCATAGGAAGGCCCTAGACAGCTACTGGCCCCTCCCCCAAAATGCATATGTAATTTTAAATTTTCTAGTAACCACATTTTTTAAAGGTGTGAAATTAATTTTAATTGTATATTTAACACAATTTTAAAATATCCTTTTTAAAAATATTTTAAATTTTTATTTATTTATTTTTATAGCAAGGAGACGGGAAGGAGAGAGGGAGAGAAAGATCGATGTGTAAGAGAAACATTGGTCTCCTCTCACACACCCCCAACTGGGGACCCGACCAGCAACCCAGGCATGTGCCCTGACCAGGAATCGAACTGGTGACCTTTTGGATCGCAGGTTGGCACTCAGTCCACTGAGCCGCACCAGCC
Source organism: Furipterus horrens (assembly GCF_987537825.1). NCBI lineage: Eukaryota > Metazoa > Chordata > Mammalia > Chiroptera > Furipteridae > Furipterus > Furipterus horrens. The sequence goes on from NW_028327175.1 coordinate 187,796,314, forward strand.
AGGGCTAAAATATCTTTCAACATGTCATCAATATAAATGAAATATTGATGAAATATTGATTCATTGAAATATTGAGTCAATGAAAAATTAATGAGATATTTTGCTTTTTTCTACATGGCAAGTCTTTGAAATCCTGTGTGTGTTTTACACTGTAGCATATACCAGTTTGGACTAGCCACATTTCAAGTACTCAGTAGTCACATGTGACTAGTGGCTGCCAAACTGGACAGCATAGCCTCAGAACATCTTTCTCTTTTATCCCACATCAGTGTTGAGGAGTCTTCTAGAACTTTATCTTGCCTTCTCTACTATATTCTTCTATAATTTAATGGAAAATGAAACACTGTACAGAAAAAAGCAAACATTAAACTATTCTTAGTCATGATAGTTTTAACCATTTTTATTTTTTGCCTTTCTAATCTGATAATCAAAATGAAGAAATGAAATTTTGAAGAAATGAAAGTGTTATTGAATGAGAAATTTAGAGGGCAAGTTCAGCTGGCTGTGCTAAAGTGAGGAGAGGTAGGGCAGAAAAGGAAGAGCCAGCACTGGGTAGTCCAGATAGGACAGGCTTTACTATGAGACAGATGTGACTTAGAACCCTGTTGGCCTTGAGCAAGTCACTTTACTTTTCTGAGCCTTTTTACTTTGTTGGTATGTAGAGCTTGGATAAAACCACCTATCTCTTACATCGTTGTGAAGATTAAATAAAATTACATATGTAAAGTATGACCTATGTATTTGGTACTTAGGAGGTGCTCAGAAAATTTATATTAAATTAATAAATGCCCCTGGCTGGTGTGACTCAGTGGATTGAGCATCGGCCTGTGAAGCAGAAGGTCACCAGTTCGATTCCCAGTCAGGGCACATTCCTGGGTTGCAGACCAGGTCCCCAGTTTGGTGTGTGCGAGAGGCAACCAATCAATGTTTCTCCCTCACTCTAAAAAATAAATAAAATCTTTAAAAAATAAATTAATTAATGATTATTGCTTACTTATGTCCCTTACTCCCAAATCCCTGCTAATAATGAAGAAAGAGGAAGGAGGCATGCCTGAAATGTATGTTGAAATATATTAGAGAAACTTAACCCATGGACTGTATTGACTAGGATTCGATGTTTATCTAGAAAAAACTAGTCCGTAGGCATTGTGGTTAATTGAAGTTTTAATTCAGGACCATTCTCTGAAAGGTTCAGAAAGTGATGATGTGAAATAGTTCATAGTCTACACTGGAAAAATTCATTTCTCACTACTTAAACAATGTTATCTCAGTATGCTTTTTCCATTAATCAGTAAAAATAACATCTGAAAATGTTACTAAGTTTGTTTCAATTAAGAGAAGAAACTCAATTATTAAAGATACTTCTTTTTATCTTTCTTCTCCTAGATAGGGTACAAATGCATTATTTTTCATTTCCTTAAGTTTTATCAAAAGGGTTATTGAAATTTGGAATTTAAATATGTTTTACATCTATTTTTGGAAGGCTAGCCTACCCATTAATAGTATAGTAATGATTATAAACTTGTATAGTAGTTGGAACTAAGGAAAACTTTTCTAAATGGAAGAAAAACTGCCATTTGTGACTAAACTTACGTTATAGTGCAAGCGACCTGTCGTTATGGTTCAGGCATTAACATCAATTTGTAGTTTTAAATAAAATGACATTAGCTGTATGGCATGTTCTGAATCTATTTAGGATGACAGAATATGGAAAATAATACAATTATTAATAATAATACAAGAGTGGACTCTCTTTTGTGTACTCACAACTGTAAACATACTTTTGCCCCACCATGTATATTTTTTATGTTTGTACATTTTGAGAAATTTACTTGTTTGAAAAGCTGAGACATCATTGAAATGTGGGAAAGCATGAAGAGCTCTGCACAGATGAGTAGATTAGATATGAGCCTTTCCAAACTGTATAGTCACCCAGTGTGCAGGCCGTATCTATGGTAATGTTCTTGGAAATTGGTCACATTTGAAAATCTAGTTCTTTGCCAACAGCATCTGGTTACACTTTACATTACATACTTTGAAAGTACTTTTTGAATTGCAAAAAAGCAAACCATATGACTTTTCTTACCTGACTGAAAATTGTTTACAATTATAGTTGAACTTTGACAAACTTAACAGAAGGCATAATTGTCCAAGTGCGTGGATTATTGCAACACCTCAGAGATAAAACATTCTTATGCTTATCAGCTTTTAAAAATTGTCCAGACTTTTATATTATTCTAGTGACCCCTTACAAAGGTCTTATTTGTTAAGCATTTTTTCAGGTTTGTGGAATTTTGAAGGCACTGACCTAATTGGAATACACTGTCAATGGGCAAACAAAACTGGTGTTGATTGATCTGATTGGCATTCCTGTACCAATTTCTTATAGCTCCTAACAGCTGTGTATCTGTTTGTCATAGGTGACTGTGAGCTTTTGACAAACAGGTGTCCTGTGATTATAGTATTCTAGGGCTTGGCAACCTTGAAGATTTGGGACATGATCTTAAGTGGCATGGGTCTAGGCTAACCTGCCAACAAGGTAAATATGTCTTTGGTTTTCTTAAGATTCCCTTCTCAACACTCCCTTTTTAGCTTTCCTTTGCTCCCCCCACCCCTCGACTCCACAGGTGGCTAACCTGTCTCTGATAATCCCTGTTGAAATGTTAGGTGATGAGTTTACTGCTTTTCAAGAGGTATTTACACTATAAAAATGAGATCTTTAAATAACAAGGCTTTTAAGGTCTCTAGTAAGATTATGGAAAAACAAGAATTAGGGTAGACTCTCTGGACTTGCTCCAGGTTTGGTGCCAGAATTGTAGAGCTCCACTGCTCAGTATGGTGGCCACTAGCTCTTGTGTGGCTATTGGCCACTTAAACTGTAACTGAGATATGCTAAGTGTAAAATACATTCTAAATTTCTAAGACTTAGTATGAGGAAAAAGAATGTAAAGTAACTCATAGTTTTATATTTATTACAGGTTGTAATGATGGTATTTTGGGTTAAATAAGATACATTAAAATTAACTTCACCTGTGTTTTTACTTTTTTAATGTGGCTACTGGAAAATCTGAAAGCATATGTGGCTCATGTTATTTTTCTGTTGGACAATTTTGCTATAAAAACAAGAGAATTTATGTTGTGGCCTTACCTGGTGGGAGCTTGCGGAGGTTCACAGAAATGCTCCCTGAGGATGCCTTAGGTACAGTTACTCCAGCTGACTTGGCTGGGCCCCTTTGTACTACAGGGCTGTTTTGAGGGTTATTGCTATAAGCAGCCACTACATCTCTTCCTTCTGTAACTCTCCCAATTCACGAGATACTAAAAAAATACTCCAGTCTCACCTCTAATGGTTGCTAATTTATATACAGCTTCTTGAAGACAGGTGATTTAAAAAGTTAAATTTATAGCTACTATTAATTGGGCACCTGCCATGGATCAGATACTGTGCCAGGTACTTTATATAAAATATTGAATCTTCACATCAGTTCTGCAAGATTGATATTATAAGATAAAGAAAGAGATTCGGGTATTATTGTGACTTTGCACAATCAGGATCGCAACCCAAGTCTGCCTGGTGCTAGAGCCATTGTTCTTTCTGCTATATTATGCTCTCCTTGTGTTTTCCATTAACTGTGTGTCATTTAACTTGAAGCAAAGTGCTGTATGAAAAGGGGTCTTTTGCCATACGCTGTTGACCAATCCTTGAGTTGTTTTCCTTTGTCTTGGTGAATAATTTTAGTGCCCTTCCCTTCAGGCCACCCTCCTCCCCTGTCTGGTACCTAGTGAGTGGTCCAGACATTATTGAAGAGACTTTTTGACAGTCTGTTGAGCAGGATAGATTGTCTAAAAGCCTCTTGTTAAACAACATCTCTCCCACTTTGAAAATCAGTCAAGGTATGTTTCAGATGCCTTCAGGGAGAGGTGCAAGAAGAATCTCCTTCACTAAATGCCAGGAATATAAAATCTTAGACTTCAGAGATTGGCCATAAAAGGAAAGGGCTTTTTAGACAGAGGGTTGAAGTAAAAATAATGGGATAGAATAAGCATATTGAGCTGGATAAGTCTTATATAATCCTTGGTCATCTCTTAATGGCTGTGTCCTTGACATTGTTGCATTAAGAATGAGAGCGAAGGGAAATAGTCCATGTGTTGGCATGCTAGTCTTTAAATTAGATGTAATGATAACTCATGAGTGCTCTGGAAGGCCGGATACTGCATTTACACGCTGCTACCTTCACTTAGGCTCTGTAAAGATAGGAGAGAAAAGGAAGAACAAAGAGGTTCAGAGAGTAAAACTAGACTGGAGGTGGATTGCGGGGAGGCTTGCGTAAATCAAACTACGGAACCCTTTACATCTGTATATTACATTATAAATGTAATACTAAAAGCTATGTAAACTGTAAAATACTATTATTTAAGAAAAGAAACTATAATGCACTAGAAAGAAAATAAAATTTCTAACTATGTGGTCTGGATTCAATTTTCCCAGCTCCATTACCTTAACTGGGTAACCTTAGGAAATTGCAGACTCTGAGATTATAATTGTCTTTCTATGTGTCTGGCTTTTTTGTTTTTTTCATGATTTAATAAGACTGTGATGCATTTTAAAACTTTGTATGTGTTCTTGTGCTGTATACATGTTGTTACTGTTTTTATACCATTAATTATTTGCTCTTCACCTGAAGTATTGCCTACATGAAACTTCATTGAGAGGAGAAAATGCATCCCTAAGAACACCCACATTATGATTAAGGGAAGTGAGAGTTAAATGGCCAACTTAAATGGAGCTAATTTGGCTTTCATTCCTAGGCTTCATAAAAGGGACAGTGGCAGCCTTGTGGGTGAAGGGAATGCAGGCCTAAGTACTTATTTAATTTAATCAGTCATCTCTTTAACCCCCTTTAAAACTTGACTTTTGTAGGTCAATTATATAATGTATGAGCACGAAAGCACACACATGGTGTTTCTCTTTTAAGTGAAAAGCCCTACTGAATAGCTATTTCTAAAAAAAAGATTTTGATATATTCATAGTAATAAACCTGTTTTGCATTTCTTTGAGGCTCATGGTCTTCTACTTCCGACCTAGTAAAGGGTTGCTATAACTACCAGATGTCAGTCTTTCCTAATCCAGAGTTAGATGCCAACAGACTAATAAAAATAGATGTAAACAGAATTCAAGCACAGAATTTGAAGTATTATTTAAACCGCTCATCTAGCAAATATAGCATAAAGAGGACAAGTTGAATATATTCATGGTCCTCAGTGTGATCACGGAAAGCATCTTTAATGTGTGTTCCATGTTAAATGCTGGGTACAAGGATATTTTGCCAAGTGCCAGTTGAAATTTACTTGGGATCCATCCAGCTGGCAGATCAGTTGTACTAATCAGATGAGCCTATTTCTGGGGAATGGATTTTCATAGCAGGAGCAGTGTTCTTAACTTATTTTTAAAGTTACTATACTTTAACGTTTAATTTAAAATTCTCATGTGCTTATTAAAATGTATATAGTAAAACATAGTAATATATAGTACAAATACTTGGTGCATTTTTGTAAATAATAAATAGCAGGCACACTAAGTTCATTATATTGTATTCATTTGTTTTCATTTCTATTTTGAGTTCCTTGGATTCTCCTCAATCTTTATGAACAAGAAAGATACTGAAGTGCAGAGGGGTTAAACCTAATAACTCGGGGCAACTAACTTTCTTTGTAGAATAAACTTTAAACTAATACTTTGTTTAAGGTAAGCGTGGATAGGCATCGTCAAAGACTACTTGGCACATTTGAAAAGGAATTCAAACATCATAGATGGGATTAGACCTGCAGAACTAATATGCAGGTTTGAAGGTTAACCCTATATTAGTATAATACATTGTCACTTTCCCGTTGCAAACCTCATACCCCAGAGTAGCATTTCCCACAGCATGTTTTGTAGAGCATTAGTTCTAAGAGATTTCCCAGGAAAAGTAGTTCCAAATATATTTGGGAAACAACTTTCTGTACTTTTTCTTTTAAAGGTTCAAATGCATATTAGCATAGCAAAGACTGGAAAGTATAAATTTATATTTACTTTTGATAGACCAGGTAATTTCTTTAATAAGCTATTTTCTAATTTAAATTATAAATGTTCAAAAAATAAAATAAAATAAAATTAGTTGTTTTAAATTCAACTATTAGGTAAAGTGACATTTTAGTAACAGTTAAACTAATTGGCAGTTGTTTTCATTTGAACTGGAAGGAAAATCAAACATTTCAATAATCCAAGACACTGCCACGTGATTAATTCTATTTTGAGGCTGTCAACTCAGTGACACTCTCTAAGCATAAACAAATTACTTATCTATACCAAAGCTTTCTATTTATATTCTCTAACTTGAATATACATCAAGGACTTTAAACATTTCTTTGCTTTCCATGAATTTCTTTAAAATAACATCTGAGAATGGTTTTTAAAATGTTACGACTAAATGTAGATCTCCAATCCGCCCCAGGTTGGAAAACTGGAAAGTTGTGTCATATTGTGAGTAACAGAAAATACTAAATATATGCAAGCTTCTCAGTTTGAGCCAGAGCATAAATTAAACTAAAAAAAGCTTGACCAGCCATGCTTCAGGTTTTGGGACATGTAATATATAAATGTAACCTCCTATTGGAAAAGAAATAGTTCTCTTACCATTAACCACCAAACCAGACCATGAGACAATATTTTATTTTCAGTTGTATTTGGAAAACCATGTATTTGTTAGCTTTGGTTTGCCATTTACTGAGTAACTAAAAATGGCATGTTTAATGCTAAGTAGTATTTATGACTACGCCATCAAACCCCAAATGTAATTGAGGTGAGAATTCTTTCATATTGAAATACAAAATAAACATTTTTCCATAGTATTATATTAGACAGTACAAGAGCCTTAAACTTTTTATAGAACGTAAGTCCATTTTACGGAACATAGGGATCATCCATATGGCTTCCTTTCTTCAGCAGACCCACCCACTCAGCTCCCTTAATAACTCTTCTTCATTGAAATTCGCTTTCCACCTCCATTCCCCAACCGCACCCCATCAGCATCCTATGTTTTAAAAGAATTACAGGTATTAAGGAGCAGACCCACTAGAACCATCTTTATTCTAAAGGACATCGTTTGGTGAGAAAGCCTAAACATCCGTAATAACTAACTACCAGAGAGGAACTGCTCAGCAGCAGAAGTGGGTCCAAAAGCTTTGCTAGACTAGCTGACTCAACAGAAACTGCACTGGTGGAACTGTCGGCGGCCTGTGGTGGGAACTGCTGTCCTTTCTGCCGCCAGTGAGAGCATCAATCCTTTTAGAGTAGTGGCTCTCAGAGTTCGCACGCACTGGGCACATGCTGGGCCACGCCTCCACACTTTCTGATGCAGTAGGTCTGGGGTAAGGCCCAATAATTTGCATTTCTAACCAGTTTCCAAGTGATGCTGTTGTTGGTCTAAGATCAATTTTGAAAACCACTTTTTTTTAAACTAGAAAATCCTTTTGCATCTTCTCTTTTCCTTTCTGTCCTCTTCCTTCCTCATGCTACCATAGTCCCCATCAAAACCTGCCATACTCTGTTATGGACTGTCCCAGAAGCCCTCTTTTTTTATAAGCTTTTTCTATATTGGTTCCTTTATTTTTTTAACCATCTGTGGTGAGGCAGTATTATACAGTGGAGTCCGTTTTTATTATAATATTTGGAAAGTATTTTTACCTGGCTTAGAATTCCTTATACTTTCTCTAAGTTTTGATATTTCTCATGTGAACTCTTTTTTTAGCTTAGAAAGTACATCTTCCTTTTGAAATTGTCACATTTTAATTTTTAAATACAGACACATCTCAGATATATTATGGATCCATTCCAGACCACTGCAATGAAGTGAGTCATACTCTTTTTGCTGGTGGAGGGTCTTGCCTTTAATTTTTTACAAAACACAAGATCTGTGAAGCACAAGAAAGTGAAACACAATAAAACAAGATATGCCTCTAGATGCTTCCTGCTTTCAGGGGTAATGTCATATATGTGATCTTCTAAATTCATATTGGTTTTTTAAAATATGAAAGTGTTTCCTTGGAGGGGTGTGAAGATCATTGCCCAGCAATAGAAAGTAGTGTCATGACCAAGTATGCTGGAGTGATAAGTTAGATGAGGAGAAACAGACTGTCCCTCTTCAACTGTTGCTTTATCCACAAATAAGATAGCCTTTTTTGTAATCTGACTTCCTACCTGGGCTATGATTAATCAGAGGTAACCAGTAACTGAGTTCTGAGGATGAGCAGGTGGGTTTTCTAGGGGATAGAAAGTTACAGTAGCACTAGGTGCATCATAAGAAAGAAAGAAAATGTTAGTTGGATAAAGCTGTTCATTGACCTTAGAGGTCATGTGGTTCAGTGTTCTAATTGTACATGGTAAGAAATGGAACATTTTCTGGACTTGCCCAAGGTCATACAGCGAGTTAATCATAATTACTGGACCACTGTTTCCATCTAACCTCAAAGCTACTGCTGCTCTTTGACCCTGCCGAGAAAGGAAATCTTGTGGCCCACTCTGGTGGTAACTAGCCACATAGTTCAGCTTTGTAAGAAATTATAGGCATATAACATTTAGTTTTTAAGTGATAATGGTTTTAGTGACTTAAAATGTATATAAATTCAACGAAATTACTGCCATATAACATACACTGTGTGCATGTGTGTATTTAGCACTTTTTTTAAACTAGTTCCTGGCTGTAAAAATAATACAAGCTCATTGTAAAATGTTAGGATAATACAGATAAAAGTTAGTAAATAAAAACCAGGAATAAGCCACTCAGCCTATTAGGGTAGGCTGTATGTGCTTATAAACATCTCCAAAATTCTATGATTTAATGCAGTGGTTTACTGCCACTCTGCAGTTCAGTGTTGATTGGGAGTGAGGGGAGTAAGGGGGTAGGAGACTGTTCTGAGACCCGGACTCATTCATCCCCAAGACCTTTAAATCCTGCACTGAGTCTTGGATCTTTTACAATCAGCTAGTAATTGAGGAAAGGGAGAGACCGTGAAGGAACCCATTGTACTTTTGAAGAACTAGCACTCAAACCTGGGACAACAGTCTAAAAACAATTTTGTATCTTATTTTTATTAAAACATTTACTTATTATTTGCCCCTAGTCATGATTTATTATTGGAATATTATGTACCCCTTACAGACTCCCATTATTAGCCATATACATATATTTTAAGATTTTAATTGTAGAGAGGGGAAGGCAGGGAGAGAGAGAGAGGGAGAAACATTGATTGTTGCCTCTCGTACGTGCCCCAACCTGGGACCAAACCTGCAACCCACGCAGGTGCTCTGACCTGGGAACTGAACTGGTGACCTTTGGTTTTGTGAGACGACGCCCAACCAACTGAGCCACACTGGTCAGGGCTAACCATATTGTTTTTAAACATATGTGACATACAGCTTCTCTACTCTAGCTGCCCTTTAAAAGCACATTGTTTTGATGCCCTGTTTCTAAAGGCTTGTGTGTGTATGTTAAAATATTTTGTAATTTTGACTCAACTCTGCTCCCAATAATTTGCCAGCAGAGCACAAAAGTAAAAAGTGGTATGCATAGGGATGGGAATTATATCTGTAAAATAGTCAAAGACTAGGGGAAAAAAACCTGAAGATGTTTGAAAGGGCCTGGTCAATTAAATTATAGAGTAACCATCACTCAGAACCATCAGAAATTGAGTTGAATGGGAGTCTGATAACTATGGAATTAAAGAAACCACATCTATCCAAACTGGTAGGAAGAGCAGAGACATGGAATGGGCTGGTTGCACACCCACATGTGGTGGATAAAAATTCAGGAGCAAGGAGTCCCAGCCCCATACCAGGCCCCTAGCCTTATGTTCCAGTGACAGGAGGATAAATCCCAACAACTTCTGGCTGCAAAAACCAGTGGGGACTTAGTCAATGGAAGAAATATCTGGAGTCCCTAGCAGTTCCTCTTAGAGAACTTCAACGTGGACTTACTCAGACTCATCCCTCTGAGCTCCAGCACTGGGGCAGTAGCTTGAAAGGCACCAGTGGCACATAGGGAAGAAATGAATGGTCTTGCCTCAAGGCAAGAGCTGGGGGACAGCTTTCTCCCAGACAGAAAGACCATTGTCCCTTTTCTGAACCCTCCCCCAGAGAGCCACAGAGCCAGCAGGCAGGTGCCATATCTGAGACTCCCATCAACCTGGCTAACAGTTTTCTCCACGCTGGGATTTCCTGGCACTCCATTTCACCCAACTTATGGGCCCACCCTAACTATTAACAGAGACTTTTCCATATCAGAGTCTTGGCTCATGCTTCATGACTTCCTAAACCCTCTCAAATGAGCAAGAGCCAACCTCAGTGAGCTCCTAGCCCCATACCTCCTGCTAAGTGGCCCCAGGTCTGGCACTAGCAGCAGCCAGCCTAGATTCACAGTTTGACCTTGCCTGGGAATCTCCAAGCCCAGCACAAGTAGTAGCCATCTCAGATTGCTTCATAGGTCAGGCAGGGTGGCCCCAGGCAAAACACAGGTGGGGGCTTACCTTGGCCTGTACTACCCAGGAAACCCCAGGGCCAGTGCACCCAGTGGACAGCTAAAGACCATGTTAGAACATACCACCCTGCCCTTGCACAGCTGTTCCTCCATGGAGGGTGGAGGGTGGTGGTCAGTGGTCACAGCCAATCCTTGCAGCTGATTGGTCTGGGTAAATCCCTGCCATTGATCTGCCAACAGCAAATAAGGCTCAACTACAAGAGGAGGCGTGTACTCAGCCCACACAAATGGAGCACCTCGAGTACCCAGCTTGGGTGATAGGGGAAGCTGTGCCACTGGACTCTACAGGACATCTACTACATTAGGCCGTGCAACCAAGACACAGAGTCAAAGCAGCTCTACCCAATACACAGAAACAAACACAGGGAGGCTGCCAAAACAAGGAGACAAAGAAATATGGCCCAAATGAAAGAACATCAAAACTCCAGAAAAAGAACTAAACAAAACGGAGATAAGCAATCTATCAGATGTAGAGTACAAAACACTGATTATAAAGATGTTCAAGGAACTTAGTGAGGACCTCAGCAGCATAAAAAAGATCCTGTCAGAAATGAAGGATACACTAATTAAAGAACAACCTACAGAGAAACAACAGTAAAAGTGAATGAAGCAGAGAATCAAATAAATGATTTAGAACATAAGGGAGCAAAAAAACCAATCAGAACAAGAAGAAGAGAAAACTGAGGATAGTGTGAGCAGCCTCTGGGACAACTTCAAGCATTCAAACATTTGCATCATAGGAGTGCCAGAAGAGAAGAGAAAGAGCAAGAAATTGAAAATCTATTTGAAAAAATAATGAAAGAAAACTTCCCTAATTTGTTGAAGGATATAGACTTACAAGCCCAGGAAGCACAGAGAGTCCTAAACAAGATGGATGCAAAGAGGCCCACTCTGTAAGACACATCATAATTAAAATGCCTAAAGGTTAAAGATGAGAGAATCTTAAAAACATCAAGAGAAAAAGTTACCTACAGGCGAGTACCCATAAGAATGTCAGCTGATTTCTCAAAAGAAACTTTGCAGGGTAGGAGGGATTGGCAAGAAATATTCAAAGTCATGAAAAGCAGGGACCTTCACCCAAGATTACTTTTCCCCACAAAGCTATCATTTGGAATCAGTGGGCATATAAAGAGCTTCCCAGACAAGAGAAAACTAAAGGAGTTCATCACTAAACCATTATTATATGAAATGTTAAAGGGACTTATTTAAGAAGAAAAAAAAAAAGATCAAACTATGAACAATAAAATGGCAATAAATACATATCTATCAACAACTGAATCTAAAAAACTAAGCAAATGAAGAACAGAGACAGAATCATGAATACAGAGGTGGTTTTGATGGTTGCCAGATAGGAGGAGGATGTGGGGAAAATGGGTGAAGAGGTGAGGGGGTCAAGAAGTACAAATAGGCAGTTACAGAATAGCCAGGGGATGTACTGTACAGTGTAGGAAATGGAGCAGCCAAAGAACTTACACTCATGACCCATGGACATGAACAATGGTGTGGGAATAGCCTGAGGGAGTGGGGGTGATGAGTGGAAGGGGGCAGAAGGGGAAAATTGGGACAACAGTAATAGCATAATCAAGAAAATATTTTTAAAAGTAAATAAGTTGTATAAGCCTACAGTTAAAAAAAAGTTGGTATATTACTCAAATTTGAGAAATGCTGCTTTAAGGGATTTCTGATATATGAGAGGGGAATTTGTGTGCCTTATTTTTATAAGAGGAAAGCATACATGAGCACTCTCAGTGTTAGAATAAGCAAAATCCAAAATACTTATTAATCTATTGTTGTGTAACAAGTCCCCACAAAACTGAGCAGTTCAGGACAATAAATATTTATCATTTCACAATGTATGGATCAGAAATCCAAGAGGAACTTAGCTGAGTGGTTCTGGCTCAGGATCTTTTTGAAGTTGCAGTCAAGCTGCTGCCTTTAGTCATCTGAAGACTTGCCCGAGGCAGGGGAATCTGCATCCAAACTCAGGCACTTATTGGCACACCTCAGTTCCTCATGGGCTGGGGAGCCTCAGTTCTTTGCCAAATAAGCCTTGTCACAGGGGTGTCTGAGTGTCCTTAAGATATGGTAGCTGGCTTCCCCCAGAACAAGTGGTGGAGTGTGTGTGTCAGAGAGGGAGTGAGAGGGAATCTCACAAACATATCACTTCTGTCATATGCAACTGCTCTCAGATCAATGACAATGCAGTGTGAGAAGGGACTGCGTAAGTGTCAATACCAGGAGGGTGAAACATTGCAGAGCATCTTACAGGCTGCCTATGACAAATATTAATGTTCGTTTTAGGTAAATCGTTAGGGTAAGTTAATTTTTTTCACAGATTCCCAACGTTTTATCTTACAATGAGATGTTAGGCATATCCAGAGATGCTTGTTGGAGTGAGGTTTGGATGAGAATACACTCTGGAAAATGATGTGGTTTTTTCTTACCCTACTGGAAAAAGATCATGTAAAACTTTTGCCAAGAATGAGAGGTCATTAATAAGCCACCTTAACTGAAAGAAACACAAGTGAAAAGACTGACACTGCCAGGATTACCCAGCACACACCCAGCTTAACCAATTAGCTTATGTATACTTCCACAGTAATTTTTAATGGTTATCATTCATAATTATGAGTAATTAATTGCAAATTTAAGTCCTCATTATTTCATTGCAAAGCAAGGCAGATAGTAGTTTTATAGCAAAGATTATATCATGGAAAATTTACATACTATGTTAAGGAATTTGAACTCTATTCTTTGGGAAATGGGGAGCCATTGAAAGATTTACAGGAAGTGGGGTGATGTGGTCAGATCTTGTTTTTAAATTCTCATTTGGCAGTAGTAGTGAAAGGTTGAGGACTAATGTTGGAGACAAAGAGATTATTATAGTATTTGAGGAGAGAGAGAATGAATGCCTAAAATAAATCAGTAGTCTCAGGAATGGAGAGGAAGAGACTGGGCTGAGAGGAAAAATGGTAAAATCAGAAGGAACTGGTTACTACCTGGATGTGAGAGGTGAAAAATTAAAGAAACTCCTAGGTTGCTGGCATGGAGAAAGAAAACCGGGACAAAGATCTTTATCTCTATCTCTGCAGAAGAGCAGTTTTCAGTGTGCTGTCGCAAGAATCTTTAAATCATGAAATACCTGACTGTTGAGTCAGGGGCGCTGACCTTTATCCCTTTAGACTGTCCAATAAGAAAAAGACAACCGCCAACACAACAATAGCCATCTGGTGTGAATGAATCAAAATTAAAACTACTATTTTTGTCGGATCGGCAAAAAATATATTTTTGGTGTGCCGCAGAATTTCAATAGTTTATTCGTGCTATGAGATGAAAAAGGTAATACAAGTTTTATTTTTCGTCATTTGGAGTTTGAGAGACTTGAGAAATAATCCTATAAATCTTTTTACAGAAAAGAAAACCCTCATGCTTTAAAAAGAGATAACATAATTATTTCAATTAAAAATGCTATTTTTAATGGGGAAGTATTCTTGAATAACATGGAATGTGGATTTTAATTTAGAATTAGCACACTGATACAATAGTCTTACTCATAACTGAGTTTCGTCTGGTACTTTTTTTTCATAAGTTTTTTTTTTACTTCTTAGGCTCAGGAACCAGGTCTCATTCTCCTGATAATGACAGATAACTAGTACTTCAACAGTTTTTCCATCGTCCAGTTATTTCATAAGAAAACTTCCACTAATGGTAAAAGTTTGATTTTGTTCTTTGTCTAAAATGATACACCTACCAAAGAAAATTCAGTTCTGATCTAAACCAGATATTAAAACTTTGAGAAAAAAGTAGAACACCTTTTTATTAGTTTTAATGGATCATTTTTTCTTTTATCTTTCATGAATTATCTTGTATTTCAGGTTTTAGGCAAATTGCATGCACTGGGCCAGTAATAATTAATCCTGGTTCAGTGGTCAAGAATGTTGATTTAATAAACTTATTTCCAGACTGTGGAATAGTCTAGGGAGAGCATAGTAATTTTGTCTGCATTTCAGTTGCTTGCTGGAGACCTTGGTCTGTATGGTTGTTAGACCAGTCCAACCATTTTCAGTCCATCTGCTGGCTCCTTACAGGTGGACTTTTCTTCCTGCTCTTCCTCTTCTTTTTTTTTCTTTGAGTACTTGTAACTTTACTTGAGGTTTTCTTGGCCTTTAAATCCAGAGGAGTTGTTTTTTTGTTGAAATAATTTTAAGCATTAAAAAATAGGATTGATATGTCTGTCAAACTTGTTTGATATTTTAAAATTATGTAATAGAAAGTTTTCAAATATGTACATGTATGTTTTTGAGAGAATGAGTATTTATGTTAAGCTGCATCTGAATTACGTTTTTAGAGAAAGCTATTAACATTATCATGAAAAGAAATTTATTTGACCCCCCTCAGTTGTTTTCAAACAACCCTATTTATTTTTTAATTATAGTTAGTCTTTTTTTATGATATCCTACCATTTACTGTGTAAGTTGCATTTGAATGTGTGTGGATATTTCACTCACCCATTTGCTGTTATTCCATTTTTATGATTAACTTACCCAGTCTGCTATTTTACTTTTATGTTTTAACCAAGAATGAATAGCTTGGGAAGAATGACATGCTAAAAAGAACATATCTTTATGTTGGGCGGGGAGGGGCGGTAACATTTGTAGTCGCATTTTTCCACTGAATAAGTTTTCCCAAGAGTAGATGGAGAAATTTTTAAAGCTATGTTAATTCCTTGAAACTAAGATGCTATTTTCAATTATTGCATTGAATTCCTCATTTAATAAATTTCTTAATTATTACTGGTACTAAATAGGATAGAGGATACAAAGATAAATATGAAATAAAATCTTTCCTGTAGGAATATCAAGTTGATTCTGGAAGATATGCTGTGTACTTCATAATTACACTGTAAAGTGCGAAGTGGTAAGAAGATACATATCAATGGTGGTTGTAGCTCAAAGGAAGGGTTGAGTATTTTTGGGTCAGGAGGAATGAGAATTAGAGAAGATATTCTTATGAGTCTTTTATAATAAAATTTGTTAAATACTAAGTAGAAGAAAGAAACTTATGGCCCTGGCTGGTGTAGCTCAGTTGGTTGGAGTATCGTTCCATAACTGAAGGGTTGAGGGTTCAATTCTTGGTCAGGGTACATACCTAGGTTGCAGGTTCGATCTCCCATGAGGTGTGTATGAGAGTCAACTGGTCAGTGTCTCTCTCTGACATTGATATTTTTCTCCTTTCCCCTCTCTCTAAATCTAAAAGCAATGAAAAAAAAAAAAAATGCCCTTGGGTGAGGAAAATCAATGGAAGGAGGGAAGGAACTTTTGATTACATAAATGAGACTTTATAGTTTGAGTATACCCAATGAGAAACCTTTTGTGAGAATTTATCATTTTGTGTGGATGATTATTTCTTCTTTATATCTTTGTTGGACTTCCATGCAGCTTGATTTTTTGGAACTCTGGTTGTCTCCAGGTTTGAGGTAGTTGTATTCCTTCTTAGTGTGGAGGGAGATGCAGTGTGTCTGTCTAGGCCTCCATCTTGGCTGGAAGTTCTCCCCATGCAGCAATATTTTCACCAATGTATCCTCTGGGGCAAGGGAAATAAAGGAAAGGATAAATAAATGGGACTACATCAAATTTAAAAGCTTCCATATGGCTAAAAAAGATCATCAAAATGAAAAGGGAACCAACATATGAGAAAACATATTTGCCATTGATACCTCAGACAAGCGTTTGATCTCCAAAATTTATAAAGAACTCACACAGGAAGACAAGCAGTCCAATTAAAAAAAAGGGCAAAGGACCTGAACAGACACTTCTCCGAGGAGAACATACAGAGGGCCCATAGATATATGAAAGGATGCTCAACATCACTAGCCATCAGAGAGATGTAATTAAAACCACAATGAGGTACCACCTCACACCAGACAGAATGCCCATCATTAGCAAATCAACAAACAACAAGTGCTGGCAAGGATGAAGAGGAAAGGGAACTCTAGTGCATTGGTAGGAATGCAGACTGGTGCAGCCACTGTGGAAAACAGTATGGAATTTCCTCAAAAAACTAAAAATGGAACTGCCTTTTATCCAGCAATTCCACTGCTAGGATTATATCCTAAGAATCCTGAAACACCAATTCAAAAGGAAGTATGCTCCCCATGTTCACAGCAGCATTATTTAGAATAGTCAAGTGCTGGAAACAACCTAAGTGCCCATAAGTAAATGAGTGAATCAAAAAACTGTGATACATTTACACAATGGAATACTATACAGCAGAAAGAAAGAACTACCTTTCGTGACAGCATGGATGGAACTGGAGAGTATTGTGCTAAGTGAAATAAGCCAGCCAGTGAAAGACAAATACCATGTGATCTCACCTATAAGAGGAACCTAATGAACAAAACAAACAAATGAACAAAATAGAACTGGAGGCATGGAAACAAGGAAAAGACTGATAGTGACCAAAGGGGTGGGGGATGGGGAGTAAGGGGGGAAAGAAGGGGAAGGATCTAGTCAAGGAACAGGTATAAATGACCCATGGGCATGGACAACAGGGTGGAGATTGACCATGGGAGGGAGGGGCAGGGTAGTGTAGATCAATGGGGGAAAAATGGGACAACTGTAATAGAACAACAATAAAAATATAAAACAAAATAAAATACAATAAAAAGATTTATGTAAGTATAGTATTAAACATATCCTGTCTCAAGCCATATTATATTGCTCTTAAACATGTGTTTGGATGATATGGACAGTGTATCCTTTTCAATATCAGAAGGAGTATAGATTGGTATATCCTCTTTGGAGGGCAGTTTGACCCTATCAAAATTACTGTTGCCCCAGAAATTAACCCTTGTGTATATGGTCAATTGACTTTCCACAAGGATGCCAGCCAGTACCATCTAATATGGAAAGGGTAGTGTTTCCCAAAAGATGATACTAGGAAAACTGTCCTGATGCAACAAGATAAGGTAAACCCTAATGCATATATAAACATTAAGTCAAGATGAATCAGATACCTAAACTAAGAGCTAAAACTACAAAACACATAGAAGAAAACATAGGGGAAAATGTATATAATGTTGAATTTCATGATAATTTATTGGATATGATACCAAAAGCACAGGCAACAAAAAAAAACAGAGAAATTGGACTTCATCAAAATTATAAATTTTTGTACATCAAAATTTCTGTATCAAGAGAATAAAATAGTTGCCGAATGGGAGAAAATATTTGCAAATTATATATCTGATAGGGGACTGATATGCAGAATATATAAAGAACTTTACAACTCAACAACAAAATAAACTACTCAATTCAAGAGTGGATAAAAATTAGACTCAAATAGACGTTTTTCCAGAGAAGATATACAAATGGCCAATAAACATATGAAAAGATGTTCAACATCACTAGTCATTAAGGAAATAAATGCCAATCAAAAATCATGATATTATCACTTTATGCCATTAAGATGGCTATTATTAATAAGGATTAGTAGCAGGTATTGTCAAGTATTATATGTGGATAAATGGGAAATTCCTAGTGGGAATTTCCAGTGTTCACCAATGTTCATAGTAGCATTATTCTCAACAGCCAAAGGATGGAAACAACCCAAATGTCCATTGACAGATAAATGGACAAACAAAATATGACATATACATACAATAGAATATTAGTCAGCCTTTAAAAATATATAATTCTGTTACATGCTACAAAATTGATGAATCTTGAAAACATTATGCTAAGAGAAATAAGTCAGATACAAAAGGCTTAATTAAAGTAGGTGAATTTAAATAATTCCAGTTTCTGCTTGGGCTTAATATGAATTTTTTGGGGTGTCTGGTAAATGATAATGTGATAGGAAATAGCTTTCCACTTTTCAATGAGCATTTCTCAACGTATTTTTTGGTTATTACTATTAAACACTCTGTCTGGATTAGATTCTACAAAGTCACTGTTGGGTGTTACGTACATTTTGTATTTGCATTTCTGATTATTAGAATCCAGTGCATATGCTCTGGTACCTAAACTGTTCTTTTTCTATGTATGAACTTAAGGTAGTAAGGTTTATATCACAAAATGTACTTAAATTATTATTTTTTTAGCTTGAATTTTTTGTTCGTTTACTTAAAAAGCACAATTGTAATCTTCACTGACCATCAGCAGTCTGATCTTTTCTGGGAGATTAATAGAACCACGGATACCTTTTCCCTGAGCATTATTATTTTCATCCAATACAGAAATAAGAGTGGGAGAGATTTCCCTGGAACCAAAATTGTAAATGGAACTTTAAAACTTTAATTCTAATGTGTACACTGGTAATGAGACTATTAAGTTCAACTTTTGTGGAAGGCTATTTGTCAATATTTATCAGAGGCTGAATATGCCCACCCCTTGACCCATCAATCACATTTCTAGGAATTTACCTTACATTTTATTTCCAAATATGTGCAAAGTTTTATGTACAAGGGTACCCATTATAGCAGAGTTGGATGATTTTTTTAAAATTTTGAAGTGGGTGATGACTATGACATAATCATTCACTGAGACCATTGAAGAATGACATCATTCAATATATACTGACTTAGAATAAAATATCAATTATATAATTGTTAGTTTAAAAACTAAGGTATAGAACACTATGTGCTGAGAAAAGGTATGAGAATATGTCTGACAAACATTAAAATTTAGTTCTAGGGAATGGTATGTAAATATGAATATATTTTATCTTAATACATATTTAGAACTCAAGAATGTAGTATAAAGATTAAGAGCTATAACTCTTAATCACAAAATATTTTAGTGCTCTCAGGTAATGGTAGTATCATTGGGTGTAATGGCTGGATCACTGGGTTTAGAGTTAGAAGTCCTAGATTCATATTTTGGAACTATCACCCAGCTAGCTGCAGGACCTTGGAAGAAAGCCAATCTGTAGGAGCCAATTTTCTCATTCTTAAATGAAACCCTCGTAAAGTATTTTGTATCTCATGAGTTCCCAGTAATTTCATCTATTATTATAATGCTGCTGAAATCTTTCTTGAATGACATGATCAAGGGGAAAAAATAACAGAAGGACAAGAAACAAGAATAAACTATAATGATAAAACTTCCAGGCAGAAGTTTGCAAACTATTTGATTGAACTGCTGAACTTCTTGCTCAGGTGTTCTGAGTTATTTTGGCATTGTGTAGATATATAGAAAATAGTGGTAAATCAATGTGTTTACATAGACTACTCAGCCGCTTATCACTATTATCCTTAATTTCAAAAATACAACATATGGTACTTCCTGAACATTATCTTACCTTAAAATATGTGCATTTGGGGCTAAGTGCCGAGTGCGGGGTTCCATATTTGGCAGAGTCCATCAGAAATCTGGTCTGCCCCCAAGTGTCCATCAGTGGATGAATAGGTAATCAAAATGCGGAGTGTCCATAGAATGGAATACTATTTAGCCTTTAAAAGGAAGGATATTCTGATGCCTGCTACAACATGGATCAACCTTGGGGACATTATGCTTAGTGAAATAAGCCAGTCAAAAAAAAAAAAGGACAAATACTGCATGATACCACTTATATAACATACTTTGAGTAATCAGAATTGTAGAGACAGAAAGTAGAATTGGTGGGCCGGGGGAGGAGAAATGGGAAGTTATTATTTATTAAGTATAGGGTTTCAGTTTTACTAGGTGAAGACTGTGAAGATAGATGGTGGTGACGGTTGCACGTTATGAATGAATTTAATACCACTGAGCTGTACACTTAAAATGGTCACAATGGTAAATTTTATGTGTATTTTTATCACAGTAAAACAAAATTGAAAAATAAGTGGGTTACCAAATTACACAATGTAAGTTATCAAGCTAATGGTATCGCCTAAGGTTCAAAATCTAGAAATAGTTGCAATGTTAATAACTTATTTTTTCCTTGATTTTTCATAAGTCTAAGAAAAGCACTGATTTTAAAAAATGATAAGCTAAAAGTTCAAGTGGCTAAAGTATGACAGCTCACTTGCCTAAGAATAAAGAGACAGGTATGAGAAGACTTGAATTCCAGTCCTAATTTTGTCATTTACTAACTTTGTGTCCTTGCTGGGTTTTAGTCTCTAATGGAGGTATAATTTTACAGAGTTGATTTGAGCATAAAATGAAACAGGTATGAAAGTGTGTTGTAACTCTGGTTGGTGTGGCTTAGTGAATTGAGTGCTGGCCTGCAAACCAAAGGGTCACTGGTTCAATTCTCTGTCAGGTCACATGTCTGGGTGTGGGCCAGGTCCCTGGTTGGGTGTGTTCAGGAGGCAAACACACTGATGTTTCTCTCACACATCATTGTTTCTCTTCCTCTTTCTCCCTCTCTTCGCCTCCCTGTAAAAATAAATAAATAAAATCTTTAAAAATATATATGTTGTAAACTGGATGGCACTGTGCACATAGAAGGAGTTACATAATCTTTTTCTAATTTAGACTTTCTTTGCATAGTATGTTTTTATTAGATGACATAAAAGCCCATCATGACAATTTTCTTAATGGAACAAGACAGTAGTGGTAAAATGGAACACTTATTGTAAATCCATGCTAACCACTATGAAATCTTTTGGCCTAACTATGCATGCAGACTAATACACTGCCTGTGTTAGCATATATGAGCTTATGACCTAAGGACTGTTGAATTGCAAACAGATTTTTATAAGTCCGCAAAGACATTAATCCAAAATAACACCACAATTCC
Organism: Furipterus horrens; assembly: GCF_987537825.1. NCBI lineage: Eukaryota > Metazoa > Chordata > Mammalia > Chiroptera > Furipteridae > Furipterus > Furipterus horrens. Next base: position 187,817,610 of record NW_028327175.1, read on the forward strand.
AAGTGTTCTTAATGAGATGACTACCTGCCCAACTGTCACTCTCCCTGACTTCCAGGCTTTAGGTTTGGAGGGGAAGCCTTTTGAGCTGACGTCATTCAAGGGGGTTCTGATGAGCCTCCCATGCATACAGAATATTTAATTCTGTGAATAACTTGCATACCAGAATTACTCACTTCCATTTTGCATTTGCAGACTTTCTGTTCCTGGAGTGAATGCTATGTTTTCTAATCAGTTGGTTCCTTTAATGATCAGTTTCAGGCATGAGGAGTACTATTTATAAAAAGCAGGAAAGTGCAAGGAGGAAATAGCAAGGATTTAAAAATTAGTCTTGACCTTCTTTTACACTGGGAACTAAACCTGAAGTTTAGGGGTTTTTCCCTTCATCACAAACAATAGTAGACATAATTTTCAGAAGTGAGAATATACCTTTCCTTATGCTTTGGGAAGAAGTAGAACTTTTTGCAAAATAATTCCAGGATTTGAAGTAAAATAGAAAGTGAAAAATTACCTTTGTGGTTTAGAGTGTTAATTTGCTCTGACCAAGAATTAAAGAAGGAATTAATAAATGGACAAATCAGATTTACTGTCTAGTCAACACTGAGTAGATTCATAGGAATATTGAATTTGAAACCATTGGTGTAAATTTAAAATCCAAAACCTTCCTCAGAATGAAGAACTCTCCTTCGATTGGTCTTCAGTTTCCAAAGGGACTGTTGAGCATTGGCTATTCTATTGGGAAGATGGATTTATATGATTAGATACTTTCAGTTCTTTCTAGATTCATATCTTTATTACAAGTCGTTTGGATTGCTGGGGTCAGTGATGTAAGGAAACACTAGGTTATTAACAGTCTCCAATGATTTCCTTAAGAGTTCCTTTGGCTGCAAAATCTTTGACGTGTTTGTTCATAAGATGTAGGATGTGAGGGTGGTGACTTACGCAAAGGGATTTTTAAAATACATTCTTCACAGTTGTGAATAATGGAAGTTCTTTAAGGGCAGGAAGCTTGTTCTCCATTGTGTCCCCAACATTTGAACTGGTATTTAGTGCATAGGAGGCACTCAATACTTTTTATTGAATGATCACAAATATGCTTGTTACATATTATAGTATAAATTTATTTAAAGAATAAACCATTTAAGCATCACTTCTTTGAAATAACCCAAACTATAAGAACTAGTGATAAGTTAGTTATGAAGCATGGATCTTTTTTGTGTAAGTGTGGAAGAAAAGCTGGAACTAGATACTCGTTAGAAAATAGTTATAGATAAAAATCCCTGCATGAATATAAAGTGGAAATTGTTCTTATCATTCCCTGTAAGCAGATTTGCACTTGAGATAACCAATTGGGACAAAATGATGAATCCACTAAGGCTAACTTCTATCATGAAACGTTTCCTTGATTTAGTTATTTTTCTCCTGCATCTCTTGAAGAGGCCTGCTTGTTCTATATATGTACTTTGCTTTCCGTGTGCGTACGTGTGTGTGTGTGTTTAAATAAAGGCAGTGCTCTGTCTCCTTCCTTCAGGAAATACCTTTTTTCTATGTGAGGCAGTATTGTCCTTTCCACTTTAATATGAATGAAGAAGTCATCCCTTTCCGTGAAAGAGAAATTTCCCAGCTGTTTATAAATTGTGGAGCCTGCTGTGGAAGAGGGCAAGATTTCAGAACTGATTCCTTCTCTCTATTCCACGCGTTCCTTTACTTCTCTTTTCATACAGCCGATCTTCATTTCTAATGTATACCATCTAATTGACAAGGCAGTGACTTCCTCTTTGAAAGTTAGCTCTGTTTTTGTGTATCAGACCCATGGTGATAGGACTTTGCGAGGACTGTGGCAACACTCGTGTTCTTCTCTCCTGATTGATTTGAGAGGTAAGCTGGGAAAATCAAGAGATTGAAAGGGGTTGTGATTTTGAAAGTAATTCCGTAGTGTTTTCTTGGTTAAAATGCTTACCACTTCCTCTCTTCTCTGAACACACCCATTTGAATATATCACTGTTTCCTGTGTTTTGAACCTCTGTTATTTATGTGTGTAGAACTACCATTTGGAATATGATCTCCTGTTGATTAACCTGAGCACCTCTACTCAGCATCTACATATCCAGCTATTGGACTCTTTTCAGTATTACAGACTAATTAAGGATCTGGCATACTGTTAATTATTATTGGTCCCAAATATACCGTTGCTTTTACTCATGCTGCTCCTAGTGCCTAAAACATGCTCCTGCTGATTCTTTGCTTTGCTGACTCTTATCCTTTTAAATTATAATTTATAAATCACACATCTGTATATATATAGGCTTAATTTGTAAATCACATGTTAGCTGCATTATGAAATGCTCCTTTTCACCTTTGTTGCCTTGTCCTGGGTTACATTCCTTGTTTGTTAGCTCACGTACTAGTTTGCAAAGGATACAAAAGGAAATTATGGGTTTAAGTTATATTTTGGTGCCATGGAAACAACTTTCAGAAATGGGGAAACTAAAGATCATCTATACAAATACGAATTTCTTAAGAAATTCTTTTTTGCAACAACCTGTTTCTTCAGAAGAGTACAGCCAACACAGGTTTTTTATTTGGGGACATCATGATTAAAGATTATTCTGGCCCTGACTGGTGTGGCTCAGTGGGTTGCATGTCGGCCAGGAAAGCAAAAGGTGGCTGGTTTAATTCTTGGTCAAGGCGCATGCCTGGGTTGAGGGCCAGGTCTCTGGTTGGGGGTGTGTGAGAGGCAACCGATCAGTGTTTCTCTTGCGCATTGATGTTTCTCTCCCTCTCTTTCTCCCTCCCTTCCCCTCTCTTTAAAAACAAATAAAATAAAATTAAAAAAAAAAAATTTTTTTAAGGTTATTCTGTGAACTTATCATCCATCAAGTTAATCACTTCATCAAGACTATTTGATTGGGTGTATTACACAGACCTGGTCAAAGGGGGAGTGTGTGCTGGAAATGTGAAGTAAAAGGAATAGAATTAGGGCTTGGGAACATTTATATTTTTTAAATTGCTGCTTCCTGTTCAGCCAAGGGGAGTCCTATAACTTTGCTATAGCTAAGGAGATAGTCCTGAAAGCTTGACAGATCACAGCTGTATCCTCTACTTTGTGTGAAAATGTATTTGTTTTCCATCCTATTCATTTAATTTTTCTAATTTCCTAGTATATTAAAGTTTATTCCAGTGTTTCATGGAGCTAGAGGTTGGCTATATGCCCAGATGCTAGGTATAAGCAGAGAGTGAATTAAATATGGGACATGCTAGACTAATGCTGTAATTGAAGCAGTTTTGTTTCTTCTGTAAACCACGCAATTCCTTTACAAAGGATCAAGTATTTGGTCTGTATTCTAACAGTTCCACCATTTTATTCTCTCTCAAAGATTTAGAACAATCATCCTAAACATCTTGATTACCGCTGGCACAACATTAATTACCCAGAATTCACCCCTTCCTTCCTAACTGCCTTCCTACCAGAGTATTTTATACTCTGATGTCTGTTTAAGCCTAATGCTCTAGTGGGTTGCTCGCATCTGTGCATTTCTTGACATCTCAGTTGATGTGAATGTATCATTGATGGGACAGAGGAATGACAATTAACATGTTTCATAGGGGAGAGGATTAGAATTTCAGCATTCTTTTCCAAGTGGCAACTTTAACTTTGATAGGATGGAAAGAGTACTGGCCTGAAGTCAAGAGATAAGTTTTCTGTGTGACCTTAGGGAGCAGCCTTAGGCACTTCTGAATTCTCATAAATGAAGAAATTGGACTAGATGACCTTTAAGGTCCTTTCAGCTGTATTTGACATTCACGGGCCTGAGCTCTCTGCTTGGACAAAATGTAGTTGTCTCCCTTATTATATTAGTGTCAGTTACTCCCAAAGACACACTGTATAATATGAAAGGCGGAAAGAAGGTGAGCCAGTTGAGCTGTTTGATTTAGAAGGATGAAGCCTCAGCATTCCAGATGGTGAGGCTCATGAAGCGGGGATGAGGCTCATGTAGTCTTACAGCTGAAGCAGACGCAAGTAATGCCGATGGCCTGACAGTGCAGGGAGTGGGCAGGGGCTTATGGACTGATGTATACGATGAACTCACTTTTATTTGTACCACACAGTCTAGAAAGGTTGAAAAGGTTTTTCCTTTTCTCTTATGGCTACTTGGTCTTGGGGAAGCCTAGGTGGGAGTATTGGCTCTAGTTAAGCCTTCTTTTGGGAACACAGAGTGAGAACAGCCTCAAGAAGTACTTTTGTAAGGAGTGAAGTAAATTGGTGCTATATTAACCACAGGGTAAACTCTTCCTACAGTGCACTAAAAGCTGAAATACACAGATGAAATATAAAATATAGGTGCTTATAGAGGAATAACAAATATCCATTTGCATGGAGACCTACCCTAGCACTGGCTAATAAAAGATTCACTGTTGGGTTGGCCAGAAAGTTCATTTAGTTTTTCCGTAAAATAAAAGACATTTTTCATTTTCACCAATAACTTTATTGATATGGCTATTTTGAGTATGTGGGCTATTTCCCACGTTGTATAACATTGATTATTGTCAATTAATGTCTCAATTTGATTACTGTCAACTTCAACAGGTCTACCTGATTATAGAGCATTGTCCTGCGAGAAATCTCCAACACAAAACTTCGCAAACCACTTTTGACATGTTTGAACAGTCACAGCACCTTCTCCATTCCCTGCACATATCTTTTTTTGCATTTCAGTTATGTTTTTACCTTTCTTAAAATAATAAAGCATAATATGCCAAAAATGTTGCTTATTTTCTTCTATCTTCAATAGTAAAATGGCTACACATAAATTCAGTAGTTTTGATGTTTTTTTAAATGCACACTGTTATTTTTATGTATCTAGCATAATCATCCATGTAAATTTTAGTCTGAGATGCATCCTTCGGTATACTCAGCATTCTATGAAATCTCTGAGGGAATCTAGTTTTATCCCCTCCTTGGCAGTTGAAAAAATTGAAGCTAAAAGAGAATAACTTGCCCTGGCTGGTGTGGCTCAGTAGATTGAGCACTGGCCTGTGGACCAAAAGGTTGCTGGTTCGATTCTCAGTCAGGGCACATGCCTGGGTTGTGGGCCAGGTCCCCAGTTGGGGACGTGCGAGAGGCAACCACAAATAGATGTTTCTCTCCCTCTCTTTCTCCCTCTCTTCCCCTCTCTCTAAAAATAAATAAATAAAATCCTTAAAAAAAAAAAAAAAGAATAGCTTGGCCAAAATCATGCTATGAGTTAGAACTGGAGTTACAACCGGAAACTCCAGTTCTGATTACTCCTAGATTTTTACTATTGAGTATGCAAACCTTGAAAGTATGAAGTATACCCACAAAAATTTCCAAACAGTTAGCAATTTTAGTTAGCGAATGAGATTAAATCTTCTTTTCCTCCTAGGAATCCTCCCCCAAGCCATTGCTCTTCAATGATTTATGAAAGTAGCGTTCTGCCAATAGATATGAGTCCATATCACATTCTCTATCAGATTCTTGGACTGTGATATAAAACAGTGTTAGGCAAAAGTAGAGTAACATGAACGTAAAGTTTCTGTATAGTAAGGATCTGGAAAATTCTCTTATTACAGGGTAAGATTGTGTAACACTGAAATATGTTGGCTTTGAACTGAAATTTCAGAGTCTAGAGAATGTGATAAAGGAAGAAACAGAATTCCTGATTATTGTGCATTAGTGTTCACATGCAGGTTTTTTTTCACTTTACATAATTACTTAGTTTTGAACAATGTCTTAATTTTGTCATAGCTAAGAGGCCTGATTTATCTTTAAATGTTTTGTGAACATGTTGGGAATGTTTCTGATCACTAAAAAAATGGTATCAGGATCTGAGGATGGGAGAAGCTGTTGAATGCATTGAGACAGTGGGACATATTAATACTTTAATATTGGTGTTGGCCACAGTGATTGAACACTGGTCATTTAAGCTACACTGTACATTTCAATCTACTCACTGTATTATTAAGAAGTGAAATATGTAGTATGCTGATTTGAGACCTAAATTCTCTGCTTGAGAATCTCTTAATTTATTATGCTGAGTAGTTAAAACTATATGGATTATATATATATACTTCGTTCTTGTTTTTATAGGAAATATGCAACTTAACATGTAAGAGAGCTAGCGTTATTTCTTATAAGAGTTTAGATTAGGAAAATGCTTTGTTTTTTGAGAAAGAGGATTTAATAATGTTTCTGGAGAGCTAAACTAGCCAACAGAAAAGATGGCATCAAGTTATAAGCTCTTGCCAAAGAAAAAGAGAGGCTTTCTCTTTTAAATTATCTTAATTTTAGTCTTTTTGGTTAATTCTTTAAATGTGAGTTTAACATACATTAAGAAAAGTACACCAATCATGAGATACAGCCTGATAAATACATACAAAGTGAACACCCTGTGTAACCTCACCTAGATCAAGATATGAACATCAGAAACACCTTGATGTGTCTTCTCAGACAGGGCCCCTTCCAGCAATGTGGCCATAATCTTTACTTAGGTTAGTGTTGCCTTCTTCTGAATTTTATATAAATGTAATCATTCAATATCTACTCTTTTGTATCTGGCTTCTTTTGCTTTCTTTTCTGTGAAATGCATCCGTGTTGTTGCCTGTAACAATAGTTCTTTTCTATTATTGTGTGTAATCCATTTTATGAACATTCAGATTGTTTCCAGTTTTCATGTATTAAAAATAAATCTTGGTGTATTTTTTGGTGTATTTTTTTATGTTCATATGTATGCATTTCTGTTGAGTGTATTCTTGGGAGTGGAGTGGCTGGATTACAGGGTGTGTGTGTGTCTGGGCATGTGTGTGTCTAGCTTTTGTAGATAATGTCAAACAGTTTTCCAAAGTATTTGTACTAATTGACATAAGGACTTGTAGTGTTTAAGAGTTCCAGATGGTCCGCATCCTTGCCAATACTTGGTATTAACAGTTTTTTTTATTTTTCTTTTCATTTCAGCCATACTGGTGGGTAGATAGCAGTAACTCAGTGTGGTTTTAATTTGTATTTCCTTGATGACTGATGATGATGGGCACTTCATATATCTACTGGTCATTTGGATGTTCTCTTTGATAACACACCTGTTTAGTTCTTTTACTGATAGGCAAAATTAGGTTGTCTTTTTTGTATTATTTAATTTAGTGGTTTTTACAATATATTCTGGATAATCTTGTATCAGATTAAAGTTTTATCAATTTAAAGTTAATAGCTCTCTCTCTCCCCTTCTAACAATACAAGGATCTTTGAAACACTTGAACTCTTATTCTCCATTCCCATTGGTATGATACTGCTGACCAGCGTTTTACTGCTGCCTTTTAACCCCCTACATATATTACTGGTATTAAAATTTTATATAATATTTTTAAAATTACTCATTTACCAATATCTTTGCTCACTCTTTCATTTCAGTTCTTTCTTTCAATTGCTTTCTGAGATTCATCCTTTGAAAGTTCCTTTAATGTGCTCATAGAACTCTTTAGTGAAGAAATGTTTTATTTTATTTTTTGAAAGATAATTTTGTTTGATATTATTTCTCAGTCTTGTGACTTTTATTTTTTCTTTTGAAGTCTACTGCAAATCTAATTGTCAATCTTTAATAGGTGATTCGTTACAGCAAAGCTCTAAAAAATCCCTTGCCATGATCTCCTTGAATATGACCTTTCTCCCATTATCTCTCTTTTAGGAACCTTAAGTATGTTGAACCTTCTTTTTTCTCTGTCTCTTAATCTCTCTTTTATTTTATTTAAAAATGTTTTTTTTTTTTTTTTTTTTATCTCTCTGTGCTTCAATCTGGCTGGTTTTTTTGTTTGTTTGTTTACTTCAAATCTATATTCTTTCCACTGGTCTAATCTGTTTAATATATTCATTTTTCAATTATTATAGTCAGTTTTTCAAATTTATAGGTCTTCCTTTATAACATCTTGTTTCTTTCTCATGCTTTTAATTCTATCTTGAAGGATTTTGAACATTGTATAAATACTTTATATCCTGTGTGTCAATATTACATTGTCTGGTCTGCAGTTCTGGGGGGTTGGGAGGGAAGGTGTCAAATTCTACTCTCTGTTGTTTCTTCTGACTTTTGTTTAATGTGGTTTGTTTGCTCATGTGCTTTGTAATTCTGAATTTTGAACTGGGCAAGATTTATCTGTGGGATTCCTTAGGCAGCCTGTTTTGAGAGCAGCTTTCTCCCGACAGTATTGATGTTTCCTTTTTGCCAGGTGTCTGGGGGAGGGGTGCTACCATCCTAAGACCACCTTGTGTTACTCTCTTGGCTTGGGGGTTACTGGACCATGCTGGTGTATAAATAATTCAAATTCTAAATTCTCAGGAGGGTCCGCCTGTTGTTACAGATTCTCAGGGGAAACTTTTTCCCCTTACTCAGCATTTTGGAAAAGACATAAGTTTCTTTGTTTGTTTGTTTGCTTGCTTGTTCTTTAATTCCATCTATTGGTGATCATATTCTTTTTTCTTTTGTCTGCCTTTTAACTGAGGGTATTACCTTTCCAGGACTCTGACTTTGTGTGTGTTGGGGGTCTATAACAACTCCCTATTACCCCCCACCCCCGTAACTGGTGACTTGAAGAAAACCTGGTTTCTAATTTAGCAGTTTGTTTTTCTTCATAACATTGAGCTCATCACTTTCAGAAGACGAGGCAACTTTTGTGTTTTTACTTTTGATCCTACTCATCCTGGTAAATTGACTATGATTCTTGCATAAGTTTTAAGCTGTTTGTATTCTTGTGACACAATTAAATGTCTTGGTTTTCTTTTTATTGCTCATATAAAAGAGTATGTCTTGAATATCTTTCAGTAATGACAGGATGTGTTTAATGACTCTATAGTGAGAAGTATACATGTTTAGATTCCTGTTTTGAGCCCTAGCTACAAATTTTTGTTTTTAAAGTGAGTCAGAATCCTAGTGCTACAGCCGGTTGCTCTGTTCTGACTTCTAAAAACACTGGTCTAGATGCACTGATTGCTTACTGGTTTATCAGGTACGTCTTGACTTTTGTGTCATAGCAAAGGCCAACACTTGTTGAACATACAATGTCCTTTTTCCAGTTCTGTAGGAAGGTACTAATGAATGCTTACAAGAACGAACAGATTTGATTAATGTAATAAATCATCTGCAAAAAGCTTGAAATATTTTTTTCCTGCTTTCATTTCTGGGGAGTGTAACAAAGGTAATAAATAACTGTTAAACTTGAAATTGAAGAAAGTAATTTGCTTCTGGCAAAGGCCTTTCCAAAACCCTTTCTGTCATTTTTTAGCTACGTGAGTGAAAAATATAGCAGTAAATGTGTTATCTTATTGCTTCCCATTTCCAGTTGGTTTCCCCCCCACCAAACTTAATAGCAACTCTAAAGGTACTAGTTTAGGCCTCCTTTCTCTCCTCCTACTCCCCTTGTTATTTAAAACATCATATCATTTATATTGGACCAGCAGGAATCAGTTTAAAGAGGTTGAGAGCTGTTTTAGATTAATGGCTTGGCAACTTGGAAATAGCCCACTGGAGTCACAGTCCTGCTTATCTTGGAGTAAGCCTTAAAAACTTAGCTATTGAGAATTGTTTCTATAAGCTGCCAAATTGAAAGTTGGAGTGAAGAAAAACTTGACACTGATCCACATACCCCCAAATTCCTGTCAGTATGCTTTATGGGGGATCTTGTTTGGAGGGTGGCAGAGTCCACAGGATATAAAGCTTTTCCTGACCATCAGTAAATAATGCTGCTCCGTGTTTACATGGACTCTACTGTGTTTTTCCTCAGAGTTTTCAAATTTTTATTTTAATATATATTTTCTTATTTCATTTACTATTTTAAAGGGATCGCCATTTGTTGCACTCTAACTTTTTCTTCATTAGAAAAGACACCCCTTCTTTTTCCTTCTCCCATTTGTAGGATTGCACGACCTTTCAGTTAAATAAAACCAAAATTGTTCACTTGCTCCACCCCCTTGAAGTAAGCCACAGAGCTCCCCGTGGGTGTGCCAGACCTCAGACCGCTGCCACGGTTACTTGATCCTCCTTATCTCAAGCCACTCTGGGCTCCTTAAGCCGTCTCTTCATCTGCTTCCTTAGCTCCTCCCTTTCCCTCTTCCACCCAGTTTGTACTGCTCTTGCTCTAGCCACCCTCCTCTCAGAGGCTCAAGGGCAGTTCTCAGGAGTTGGTTTTTCTTCTCCTTTTCTTTAAATGCTCTGAGGAAGGGACTTAGGCACTGTCCAAAGATACATGTTTCATTGAGGAATACCTACATTAGGATTTAAACCCCTCAATTTGAACATTTTACAGAGGTTGTCTTTCTTTTCTTTTTTCTTTCTTTCTTTTCTTTCTTTCTTTTCTTTCTTTCTTTCTTTCTTTCTTTCTTTCTTTCTTTCTTTCTTTCTTTCTTTCTTTCATTCTTTCTTTCTTTCTTTTTTCTTTCTAACTTCCTTTCTTTCTTTTTTTTTTGTTGGAGATTAGGTATTATAGATGTGAATTCATGAATATAAAGTACAGATGGCCCTTGCTTTGTGTAAATACGTGCTCTAAAAAGTTGGCTGTATCCTAATATAATACATTAAATTCAGGGGAGATTACTATTTAAAAGAACTTGGCAAGGCATCTTTAGAGTAAAGAATTCACAATATAAGTAATGCTATCTTTCTCTGTTTTAGATTTTTTTTCACTCAGGTTGTTATATAGGGTGTGTTGGCATTTCCATCAATAGTAGTAACTTGAACAGTTACAGGGTTATCTGTGCTCAGCAATTTAACATGGTGTCCTTTTCACCTTGCATCAGATTAGCCCAATTTTCCAATCCCCAAAAGTAACCTTTCTATATGTGTCAACACTTTTCTGGGCCAGTGAACTTGAGAATTTAGGTGTCTTACAAACACAGTGCTTGATGATTAGTTGTGTCTTTCCTTTTTCTTCTCAGCCCCTTTCATTAAATTTACCATGCTCATACTTTTAAGTATTTGAGCCCATAGTACTGGTATTACAGGTTGACCATGTCTCTGTTTTTTGACCTTGGTATTAACCTATAATATTCTAATGCTCCTGCTTTGATGATGTGTGGCGACTGATTACATTTGAATGGCTTCAAGAGAACTGGTCTTAATTATTTCTGTCATTGGTTGGTTAGTGTAGTGTAAACAAGCATTGTTCCAAAAAAAAAAAAATATATATATATATATATATATATATATATGGCTTCTGAGTTTCTTTTTTTAGCATACAAGTAAAAAATTAGGATGAAGCGAAAGCATATGACACAGAAGTGTGTTTTGCTAGTAGATTGTAGGGTTTCTGTAGCTGAAGTTATGCAAACCACTATAAACTATTAGCTAATGACAACTTTGCTTTTCCCTTTTGTATTAGTTGCAATGTGCAGTCCTTTCTTTTTTTAATTAATTAATTAGTTTGTTTGTTTTTAGAGAGAGGGGAAAGGAGAAAGAGAGGGAAAGAAACATCACCGTGTGGTTGCCTCTCATGCACCCCCAACTGGGGAACTGATCGTTAATCTAATTATGTACCCTGACTGGAAATCGAAACAGCGACAATCCTTTCATTTAAAGTAAAGGCATGTGTTAAAGTACCAGCTTATTAAGAAGTATGTTGTTTTTGCATATCTTTCTGCAAGGGTTATGCATACCACCCTCTCCCCCAAATACCTACTCATCGTTTTCGGACCAAGTTCCAGTTGTAACTTCCATGGAACCTTTCAGATTGACTCCTTTCTCTGAGACTATAGTACATCTGTTAGAACACCGTTAACACAGTATTCTATATAATTGTTAAATACGCTGTCTCGCCCTTTTCCTCCCCTAACTGACTAAGTTGCTCTTAACTTAGGATCAGGGATACTGTCTCATCCATTTTTTGCATTCTCTACTATACTGCCCCCTCAACTGTAGCACATCATAGGTGTTGAATGAATTGTTGCTCAAAAAATAAATGAATTTAATCAGAAAGTAGAAAGCTTTGTTGATGAATTGACTTACCAACTTAGATTTAAAGATAAAAATTTTAAATCTAAAATCAGAGTAGATTAAAATCAGTAGACCCATAGATTTGGTGCAGATCAAGTTATTCTCCAACTTCAGTAATACTGGCGGGCAGAACGTGTGATGCAGTCAACTTAACTGCTCCTAAAATGCAGAGAAGAGATGTGTTTATATGCCATATTTCTGTTTTTGTGTTTGTTTTCATTTTAATTAAACCTCCTGTTATACCTGAGGAAATAGAAAGGTGGAAAATCTACCAACCATCTAAAAATAATTTCACCAAGGGTGGGTGGAACTGGAAGGACTGAGGAATGGGAGTGGGGAGATGGGGGGTGGGAGTTTCTAAACCTGTCTCTTGCCCTGTCTTAGAAAGAGCTTATGATAGTATCGGGGGACTCAAAAGCCTTAGTTTTAGAGGATGGAATGTGCTGCTCATCGTGGAGAGGTAGCCCATGTTCTAGAGCTTGATGTTGGAGAAGTAAAATTAGTCCTATAAGTCATGTGAATTGTCAGCTTGGCCACCTATTTTATAGCAGTGTTTGAAGGTAAGTACTTGAATTTTTTGGATAAAAATAGTTACATTTCCTAAGATTTAAAAAATGTTGGTATTAGTTTTTTACTGGGTAAATTATTTGAAATGTGAAATATATTTGTCCAACTAAAATTTTGTCTCATAATTAGGAAATCAACAATTTTAAAATGCCTGCATAGTCCTATGCCCTTAGAAATGATCGACAAAAGTAATATTTTTTTTACTTTAAATAATTTTTTATTTTCAATTACAGTTGACATACAATATTATATTAGTTTCAGATATGCAACCCAGTGATTAGACTCTATATAACTTACTAACTTCTCATCCTGATAAATCTAGTACCAATCTGACACCATACATAGTTACTACAAGTTTACTGACTGTATTCCTTTTGCTGTACTTTGCATCCCTGTAACTACTCTGTAATTACCAATCTGTACTTCTTAATACTTCACCTTTTTTACCTACCCCCTCAATCCCCCTCCCATCTGTCAACCATCAAGATGTTCTCTGTATCTATGAGTCTGTTTGTTCTCCTTGTTCATTTATTTGATTTTTAGATTCTATTGTTGATAGCTATGTATTGCCATTTTATTATTCATATTTTTTATCTTTTTCTTCTTAAAACTAATATTTCATGTAATACTGGTATGATGGTGATACACTCCTTTGGCTTTTTATTGTCTGGGAAGCTCTTTTTCTCTCCTTAGATCCCAAGTGATAGCTTTACTGGGTAGAGTAATCTTGGTTGTAGGTCCTTACCTTTCATCACTTTTAATATTTCTTGCCAGTCCTTTTCGGCCTGCAAAGTTTCTGTTGAGAAATCAGCTGACAGTCTTATGGGAGCTCTCTTGTGGGTAATTAATTGCTTTTCTCTTGCTGCTTTTTAATATTATTTCTTTGTCTTTAACACTTGACATTTTAATTATGATGTGTCTTGGTGTGGGCCTCTTTGGGTTCATCTTGTTTGAGACTCTGCTTCAAGGAATTGTATGTCTGTTTCCTTCATCAGGTTAGGGATTTTTCTGTCATCATTTTTTCACATAGGTTTTCAATTTCTTACTCTTTCTCTTCTCCTCCTGGACCACCATGATGTGAATATTGGTACACTTAAAGTTGTCCCAAAGGCTCCTTATACTGTCCTCATTTTTTTTAATTCTTTTTTTCTTTTTACTGTTCTGGTTGGGTGTTTTCTGCTTCCTTATCTTCAAAATTTCTGATTTGACCCTCTGTTTCAACTACTACACTGTTGATTCCCTATAATACATTCTTCATTTCAGTTAATGTATTCTTCATTTCTGACTGGTTCTTTTTGTGTTTTCTAGTTCTATTTTAATGTTTTCGGCTCTTTGTTGACGTTCTCATTGAGATCATTGAGGATCCTATAACCAGCATTTTAAACCCAGCATCTGGTAGATTGCTGGTCTCCATTTTGTTTAGTTCTTTTTCTGGAGTTTTCTTCTGCTCTTTCATTTGGGACATGTTTCTTTGTCTCTTCATTTAGGTAGCCTCATGTTGTTGGTCTCTGTGAATTAGGTAGAGCTGTTACATCTCCCAGGTTTGGTAGCATGGCCTTATGTAGTCGGTATTCTGTAGGGTCCAAAAGCACAGAGTCCCCGATCACCCAGGCTGGGCACTCCAGGTTCACCCCTTCCTTCCCTGACTCCCACTGTGTGGGCTGTGTACACCCGCCTCTGTTGTAGTTGAGCTTGATTGCTGTTGGCAGGTCAACAGAAGGGATTTACCCCCAGGCCTGTTGGCTGCAAGGACTGGATGCCACCACTATGGAGAATCAGCTGTGCAGGCGCTGACTCCACAGAGCAGGACTTACTTCAGTGGGGCTCTGGTGCCCACCCAGCCCACCCCTTGAGTGTGTTGCTTGTGGAGGTGGTTCTAGGGCCTCCCAGGAGATGCAGACCAAGGTCAACTGCCACCTCTGTGCTGCCGAGGCCACCCAGCTTGAGCTCCAAGGTGATCTGCAGACGGCTGCTACTAGCGCTGGGCTTGGAGGTGCCCAGGAGAGGCCAAGCTGCAAACCGAGGCCAGCTAACACTCGTGCTAGGCCTGGGGCCACTTAGCAAGAGGTACAGGCACACTGTGGCCAGATGCTGCTTGCTTGAGATTTTAAGAAAGACAGAAGTATGAACCAAGACAGGCGTTGGTATGGAAAAGCCAGAGGAAACAGCTTAAGTTGGGCAAATAAGTTGGGTGGGGCAGGTCTCAGGGAACTACCTGAGTGGGGCAAACAGTATGTATTAGCCAGGTTGATGGGGACTCAGATATGGCACCAGCCTCTCAGATCTGTGGGGTGAGGAATCTGCACAGAACAGGGGCCTCTGCCAGCACTTCAGTCTGGGAGAAAACTGCCCCCGAGCCCTTGCCTTAAAGTCATACAATTTAGTTCCTCCCCTTTGTGTCCCTGGCTTTTTGAGCTGCTGCCCCACTGCTGGAGCACAGGGTGAATGCGTGTGAGTAAGTCCATGTGCAGACTCTTTAAGAGGAACGCCTGGGACTCCAGAAGCCCTTTGTCTCTCAACCACAATCCCTTCTGGTTTTTACAGCCAGAAGTTATGAGGACTCTCTTCCGGGCTGAAACCCTAGCTAGGGGGCTTGGTGTGGGGCTAGAACCTTTTACTCCTAAGGGGGCACCTTTGGAGCCGAGATAGCCCTCCCAATTTTTATCCGCCACACGTGGTTGTGGGACCAGTCCATTCCACATCTTTGCCCCTCCTACCAGTCTCCATGTGGCTTCTTCTTTATATCCTTATTTATAGGACTTCTGTTCGGCTAGATGGTGATTCTGTAGTTTAGCTGTAATTTTGCTGTAGTTGTGGAAGGGTTTGAGTACTAGGTTTACCTATGCTACGATCTTGACCAGACAAGATCACAAAAGTAATAATTTTTAACAAAAGATTGCTTGTGTCATGAGTGTTTTCATATGTTGTGTGTTCATATGACATTTTAGTTTTACTTGTTTTCCATTATGTTTTTGGACTTTTTCCCAATGCAGAAATTATTTATGAATCCAGTTTTTTCATAGAAGATATATAATACTCTTCACTTTTTATTCTGTGTTTTGTTGTTTTTAAATGTAGTCTTTGTCTTCCTCTAAAGGAGGTTAATAAAATATGTTGTTTTTGGAAATATTATGCCTCAGTAGAGTCAAAGCCACACACTGTTTTTTCACTTTCAAGTTTGGCAACCTTCAGATGCAATGCAAGCTCACTAGTTTAGTTAATTTTATTTTAAATGGGGATCATGCCTAATCTTCAGACCTAATGATTTATTGAATTTCAACCTCAGCATTTTTTACCCAGCAGAAAACCTATTTGAACACTAACCGTATTTCACTTATCCCCAATCTTGCCTTTTCTATAATTGCTTACTCTTTGAATCCTGGACTATTTCTTTTAACAAATAACCATCTATCAAATATTAAGTAGGCAAAGGGCATTATTCATTTACCACCCCTAATATTTTTTGAATGTGCCCTGTACGAGGTAGGTCCTGAGGGGCCCTGTCCCCTAGTTGCTCACAGCACGTGTGAGAGCTGTACCAGTGAACAGACGGTGGTGAGTCAGTGTGCCGTGAGTGTCGTGTTGGAGGTAAGCCAGCGGGCTGTGGGATTTGAGGCTTTAAATTGCAAGGTGGAGGCTTTCCTTCACAAATCCATCTTTGCAAGGGAGGCAAAACCAGGGTGTTCCTAAATAGGAAATGACAGAATGTAGCCAGAGGTGCCCACAGAAAAGAGTTGCATTTCACCAGCTTGGCGAGGCTCTCATCTTCTGGAACATGAACACCATGGACAGCATTTTTATCATGGAATTCCCATGTTGTAGTATCACTTCCAAGAACAACTGTTTGGGGAGGAAAAAGTCGTGAGAGAGTAAGAGCTGCTCTTCAGCACTCCTGTGTTTCTAGGAGCATCTCTGACTTAGGTTTTAAAACTCCAGGATGGCAGGCTGTTCAGGGATGAGTACTCCTACGTAGAACACACACACCTCTTACCACCTCGGCTTCGGTTTGTTTTTGATCCATGCTTTTTCCTCCCCCTGAGAGTTGCTCCCTGAGCTGCATCTCTTGTGCTGTTTGGTGGCCCCAAACTATCTGTTTGTTTGTTTGTTTGTTTTTTAACTCAGAGCCTCACCACATGATGTAAAATTAGCCTATTGTGAAAATCACTGTGATGAACAAATCACTTCTCTACTTTTTGTCTCCATGGCCTTTAGCTGTGTGACGTATTTGCTTAAGCTTTTGGAGTCTCAGTGCTCTCGTCTCTGAGAGGAGCATGGTGGCGCTGTGTGAGAGGGTGTCATGGGTGGTGCATGGGGAGCGTATGTAAAAGCAGCCCCCCTTATTCCAGCGCACTGCAATGAGAATGCAAAAGTTTGCACCACGTTGGCCTGTAATCTCTTTTTAATTTCATGCCTTTTAATATGCCCTATGATCACCTCCCTGCCCCTATTTTTCTGACACGTTGCTTTCCTTTCTGGTGAGTGTGCAGCCATAGTTCTCCCACCCCCCACCCCCCCACCCCCACCCCCACTTGGATTGTAACGGAATCCCCATTGCCCAGGCGTATCCATTCAGCAGACATGGATGGTTTCCATGTGCCGGGCACTGGATACAGAGGTGCTCCCGTTCAAGCAGGGGAAACCCATGGAAACGGCCGGCTGGTGTGAGGAGTTCTGGAATGCTGTTGTTTAAAGCATTGTGGAGACACAGATGAAGGAACTTTTACATTTTTTCAGAGTAGACCAGAAAAGTAGGTTGCATTTCAACTGGGCCTTGAATTCTCACTTGGCAGATAAAAGGAAGATCTTGCTAGACAGTGGGAGCTGTTTATAAAAAGACAGGTGAAGAGACAAGTAGCCTCTGAAGTCGGAAGTCTGTGCTTTCCTCCTCTACTGTCCATCCCAGTTCTGTCCGAGTAGAAAGGCAAACAGAAAACAAGTAGCCCATTTTTAAAATACGATGTAAAAAGCTGCTTGTCACAGTAGTGAATAGAGTTCTGCTTTATTTGCTTTTGCTGTTATTTTCTTTGCATGTACAAAATGAGTAAGGACAGCACAGAGCCTTAGAAACAGTATATGAATGTACGTGTGCTTGAACTGTGCCTCGTACTATCAGTTTTTCCTCCACTTCCTGTGTTTCTTTCCTTTGATCACTTACTACATGCCAGGCACTTCGCAGTGGTTATCTCTTTTAATCCACACTGCTTTATGAGTTTAGATTTTTCTTGTGTTTTTGCAGATGAGAACACCAAGAGTCAAAGGAGTTTTAAAAACCAAAACCAAAAAAACTTGTTTTAGATGCATGGCCTGTAAGTGAGAGAGCTCGTCCTCGGAGCCAGCATTATCTCCAAAGCTTCAGTTCTTTTTATCCTAAAGTGAAGTGCGGAGCTGCTGCCTAAGAGCCTTAGACTAGGCCCAGCTAATAAATTACTGACCATCGGATGACTGGTACAGGCAGCCAAACTTTTAAGTCGTATTTCCTTCACCTTAGAAGTAGAGTAATTGGAGCAGAATGAGGCTACACTTTCTTTTAACATTACAGTTTCTTTTTAGGCTGCTCTGTCTGTTTCGTTCATGTCTGATCATTTTGTGCAACCAGGTATAAGTTATGTGATGTAGCGGAGAATGTTCCAACCAAGTATAAGTTATGTGATGTAGTGGAGAATGTTCTAATGCACAGGTTGCAAAATCATCACTGTTTGGAGTTGTTTTAAATCACTTTTAAAATCAAAATAGTGATAGCCTCTGGGGAAGTGGGAGAGGGCATTGCCTGGGAAGGGGCACGAGGGAACTTTCTGGGGTGACTGTGATGTTCTGCGTGTATATCTTGATAGGAGTTTGGGCTATGTAAATGTACACTTACATTTCTGCATTTCATTGTATGTAAATTTTATATCAAAAGAAAAGAGCCATAAACAAATATTTAACTCTAAATAATGATATGGCAAGCTGAAGTATTTGGGGGAAAGTATACTGGTATCTGTAATTTACTGTAAAATTCACTAAAAATAAGAGATGGATGGATAGAGGAATGGCTAGATGAAGAGATATGAATAAAATAATTATAGTACAGTGTTAGTATACTATACTTATTTTATATACAGTGTTAATGGTAGAATCTAGTAGTACCTATATGGTTCTACTAAAATTCTTTCAAATTTGCTGTATATTTTAAATTTTTAATAAAATAAATACATATATAGAATTAAAAATATTATTATAATAAATTGTTGCAGAGAAAATTACTTCTAAAATTAGTTGACATTTTTATATCAACAGCCTTCCCTGCCCTTGAAGGGTCTCTCTGTTAATGCTATCCCGGTCTCTAGTTAGACTCTCAGAAGTTTAAGTGACCTAATTTAAACAGCCCAGGGGGACCTTTTCTTTCCTTAGCCAACCTGTAGGTTCGGAGGTTCCTTTCCTTAAACATTTCCAGCTAGTCTGAATGTCCCGCAGAGCTGAAGCTTCCCAGGCAAAGCTCATCTCTGTGGCTGTTGTGTCACTAATAGTTATAATTCTAGAAGATAGCATCACCATCAACCAAAGATTCAACTTTTCGTCTCCTCCACCTTCCACCCCAAATATACCCTTAATCAGATGATGTTAAGAAAATAACCCTTTTTGGGTTTTGTGCTTTATTTTTAGTCTGTCACACGTTTGAGATGTCTTGGATTTCTTTAACAAATCACACTTGGTGCTTTCGCAGCCCTTGAGTTGCAGACAGCTTCTCATTGTGCAAGTTTGAGTTCCGGCACTTGAGAGCATCTTCATTCTGAAGCTTATAGAATGTTGCTCTTGTATTTGGAGCAGTTTACCTTTTTTTCATTGGTTAAGCCCCGGCCCCTAGTGGTGCCCAAAATGAGTCTTATCCAAGTTGTGTTTGAGAATGTAAGACAATTAGGAGTGCATGAACTCTTGTGCAGCAAAAGGGGACAGCAGTGAATTATGTTAGAGCAATAAATTCAATCTTAGGATACTTGTATATAAAAACCAGTAAGATAGCTAAAATATGTTTTCAGTTATTTCATTTTTAAAATGTCATTTTTCTCTAATTTCCATAACAATAATTAGTCACAAGTTATTTTACATACTGAAAACAAGTTACAAATTGTATGTTGAAAATACAACAACAAAATGTCATTTTATAAGATTTAAGTGAAACAAATATTTGAAATAAAATTGGAGTTGGAGGGCAGGAAGAGTGGGGGTAGAATACTTCTTGAGTGGCACCTGAGCCATACTATAGTTGTTAAACCTCTAGCTCTCAGTAAAAGAGTACTTTACATAAAATCCACAAAACTGATGGGGAGAGGGAAGGACAAATTTGATTGCTTGAGAGTTACCCTAAAAGATTGGATCTGTAAATTTACATGAATCGCTGAAACAAGGAGGTGTATGTGAGTGCCAAATAATGTCTGAACTAACCGAGAAAAACTTGCTTTTCTGCATGACTGTGGTGAAAGCATTGGTTTCCAATAACTTTCACGTTTATAAGAATTTTTTTTTAAGGGAGTAACTGTACATTGGGCAAGCAACTATGTAGTCCAAAAAGTATTGGCTGCATTTAACGTGCTGGGGGCATGTGGATTCCTAAGAATGTCACACCTTATCTATGCCAATAAATCAGAGTTTCTATTCTTGATACTAAACCTGATGTCATTGGCAGATTTTCTTCTTTATTAGAAGGGTGATATTCAGAAGGGAGAATATTTTTTCATGTATTTTACTCTTTCTGTGATTTGGGGTGTTTCATGGTTGTTGTTTTTTTCTTTTTTCTTTTTTAAGCTATGAAATATTACTGGCAAGTCCCAAGAAAACTAGATCTGGATTTCATTTTGTCTCTTCAACTCTGTGTGATCTTGTGCACATTCCTGACATGTTACAAACAGCTTGTGTCTCTGAATGTGCAGTATCAATTTTCAGTGGTGAAAGCCCCAAAAGGAAACAGGCTGATTCTTCCATGCACAAACAGCTGGGCAGTTGTGGATGGAATTAATTGCTGATATATATTGGCTGTGTTTTTCTTCTCTTGTCATTTCCTTTGCAGCTGCAAAAGTGAAGTTTGACTTGAAAACAGACATTTCCAGCAGTGCAAATCCAAAAAGTATCAAGATGGGATTCTTCAACTATAATATCTAACTCTGCTACCTTTGAGTTGTTCAGTTTGGGGAAGAGCAAAGAAATGATTTATAGTTACACATATGGTTGAAAAATAATTAAATTAGGCACTTGAACTATGAAAGGAGTATTTTGGAATGGGTCTATTTATCTTACGGTAAGAGTGACCTCATAATTCAATGAAAGGCTAGATCAGTCAGCACTCCCTCCCTAGGATCCTGAAAGAGGGTGTTCTAGGCTATTTCTCAAAATATCAAAATGATCAATACTCCAGACTGATTTATTGTTCCAATATGAGGAAATAGCTGTTGGTGAGGGTAATGTGACATGTATCATTAAAAATAACATTTTCCTGGTTTTTCCCCAAAGCCTTTCTATTGTTTGTTTTAAATTCTATGTAAATTATTATATTGCTTTTTTTTTTTTTACATGCTTGGGTATTTTACTGAGAAACATTTTTATTTCATGAGTTATAGGACTTCTTTTAAAAGTAACTATTGGTTGTATTTCTGAATGTGTATATTTAGAAAGAAGTGTTGATTAAAATCACTTTGAATAATAATCAGATGTTTGTAACAGTTTCAGTAACTGATAAATTATTTTAGACATCATTAAAAATTTTAGACAGTTTTGTACATCCTACTGAATATCTTCTTTGGAAATAAATTTTTAAAAATTTAAATCAGAACTCATGAAATTATTTTTACCAGTGGGTAATCACAAAATGTTTTCAAAGTATAGTGTGCATATTAGTGATTTTCATCAAAATAATTTGTGTTCATTTCAGTATTCTACCAAAGGATGTCCTTAAATCAAATCCTTTGTTTTTGAAGGCAACTCTTGTTAGTTGATAAGAAAATGATTTTATTGTCTCCACTTGCCAGGAGAACTAGAGCATTGGTAGAGAAGGGTAAGTAATGCTTATGCTCTTGTTCAAGTCCCCTGTTTTGGCCAAATGGGCCAAAGTAAAGTTCTAGAGTGAGCAGTGTTGCTGACACCTTGAGATAGGTAGAAGCTGCTGTTGCTAAACTTAGCAGTTGGAGTAGCTGGACTTCCTTTATAGTAGTTCACTTCCACCTAACATTCTGTTCCTGTTGATTGAGCTCTGTGATCCACCTTTCATTTTAGCTTTACTTTCCTCAAGAGAAAGAAATGAGTCTGTATTTCATTTCATGGCAGGAAAGCTGATCTGCAAACATGGACTTTCCCTGTTTCTTTGAGGAGAATTCACCAATTAATTTTGACTCGGAGGCCCTGAAAAATGTTGTGGCAATATTAACATGCAGTTTGCTCTCACTGAAGTCTGCCTGGGTGTGTTGTTTCCCCCAGAGTGGGCTCCACCCTTATCTAACCGCACTGAGCGTGGATATCTTGCTGTTTAAAGCAAAGTTCATTTTTAGGGCAGCATTGCATCAGAATTGCCACACAAAAACCAGCTTAAGAAATGTACAGCAGCTTCAGTTTTTTGTAAGTAATGGATTGTCTATTGTAATACTGATAGCACACAGCTTAGGGGGAAGCATAGATGAGATAGATGGTTAATTTTGTGCCAGCTGCTGGTAATATGCAATATTCTTCTTGGGGAGGAGCCTGTGGCTTTATCATGCAACTGAATTTCTCTATTCACTTGTCTGTTCTTTTTTAAAAGCATTATACTGAATTTTTTTTTTTTATTGTTTTGGGGGTGACTTTGACTGTTAAAGGAAAAATACTGGTAGTCTCCTAAATGTGCTAATTATTTAACATAAAAATGTTCAAAGTAGTGTTTTGCACTGAATTTATTGAACTCATTAATAGCATAATCTGGCAGTACTGTATTTCGAGACATCATGGCGTGAACTTCGTGTGTAAGAGTGGGTTCATTGAGTTAAAAAAAAAAAAGCATCTAAAGAGCCTTTATTTCTGTCATAATGATGCTTTGTCCTGTTGCTATTGGGTATTTGTCAGAAGAGTTGGGGAAGGCTGCAGCCCAAGGTTCTGTTCCATGCCTTGTCTGTGCCTCTGTGTTCTTTCTAGAGTTTGTGACGTGAACAGTAAGTTGAACTATAGGAGAATTATAGTTATTCAATGAGGCCCATGTTCAGCAAATTTTTCTTTGCCAACAGGGTCTGACATTTCTCCCCTCACATATTGGGGTTCTGTTTATAGGTGGGTTTTAAATGCCTGTGAAGCGTTTGATTATGCACTGACCAAAGTGGGCATGTTGAGAGAGGGGCTGTGCTTTGGGATGTCTAAACTGTTTTCTTCCTTTCATGCGTGTTCATTGTGTACTTTTGTGGGGTAGACACACCCATTCTGTACAAGAAAGTTAAACCGCTTGCCCTAGATGAAATCAGAGCTGCATGTTGAAATTGGTAGATTTCAATAAAGTTTGCAGGGGTGACATTGTGTCATCCTTTTTGGACTTAGACATTTTTAGCATTTCCTTGCTTCATCTTCCTATTTGTAACTTGGTAGTAACTGTGTTCAGCAATCTTCTAGCATCATAAGGATGTGAGAATAAAGTAAAATCATTGTATCATAGGAAAAAGCACTAGCCTGGAAATCAAAGGCTATTTCTTTGGACACAAGCTTTTTCATCTATAAAGTTAGGAATTTGGGGTAGCTCTCAAAAGATCTTTCCCAGCTTAAAATACCCTTATATTCTTTGTAAAGACACATGCCTATTCCAAAAATACTAAAAGGACTGTATTAGAATTGAGAAGAAATGTTTAGATATTAACCCAGAATCGTTCTTATAAATGACATGAAAACTAAAGCTTTCCTTTAAATAAATAGTGTATGTATATCAGAAATGTTGGAAATTTACTTTTTAATACCTGAGCAGTAGAATTAGCTGTATAAATCATCTCCTCAACAAGGAAGTCATTTTCCAGTTGAAACTAGGCAAAGCTCTTGTTGCAAGTGTTGTATAGACATTGCCTTTACTCAGTGTACAGTTTTTAGTAGTGTCACCTTCAGTAAGTAGCTTTAAAACTTTTCTTTGGCCCTGGCCAAGTAACTTGGTCAGAGCATCATCCTGATAAGCCAAGGTTGTGGGTTTGATCCCTGGTCAGGGCATACAAGAATCAACCAATGAATGCATAACTAAGTGGAACAATAAACAGTGCCCTGCCCCCCGCTGCAATTAAAAAAGAAAACAACTTTTTTTCAATGTATTGTGCCTCGTGACCCAATATATACACCACATGCACATCACTTAATCTCTGGAATAAATTTCTCTTATAGCACAGAAGATACTGCTATTTTCTGTTCTATTATATTTTTATAAATGTTGGTTTCCATCCACCCAGCTAGATGATTTCTACTGACCCTTCGAACTCCAGGAGAATACAGTTACTCTTAGGCTTTTACAGTTGCTCTAGAGCATAGTTTGCCAACCAGTTTGCAGTTAAATATTGAAATTAGAAGATTTTTCTAAATAGATTTTATTTTTGACTTTTGTAGAAAGTCAGAAGTTATATAATACTCTTTATTTTTTCTTATAATAATTATTTAATATAAAGAAAATGGGGTGAATTTTTTTAACCAAGCCTTATAGAACTGCCCCCCAATTTCTTCTGTTTACTCCAGGATGCTATACAAATTTTATGTTATTTATGCTGACTGTATTAGTGAAAACTAAGACACATTCCATGACATAAAAAGAGTTGGGAAGTCTCTTCTGGAGAGTTAGATATAATGTGTCATGTAGATTAAATGTAGAATATCAAATTACCTTTGATAGACCCCATCTTTATCCCCCTCAGCCGAGTTTTCCCAGGGCTCTACAGAAGTTCCCTTCTCTGCTTTAATATACTTCTAAAAAGTATTATTTTTATAACTTTAAAAATGCACATGGTAAAAATATGAAATAATAAAAAGAGCATACGACAAAACATCTCTTTCCCACTCTAATTCCGTGCCCTACTTCTGGAGGGTGGGGGGAAGTTTCTTCTTTATTTTCCCAGAAAATTCCTATGAATACAAGTGACGTTATTTTTTTTAATGCAATAAAATTATACTATGTGTACCGTTATGTATCTACCTCATTCTTGTACCTACCTCATTCTTGTACCTACCTCATTCTTTTTAATGGCTGCATAGTACTTCAGTACATGGATAGATATACTATACTTTGTTCATACATCTTTTGATCGATATCTGGATTATTTCCAAAATTTTTCCTTTCTCCCCTATCAGATGTATTTATACTATCCGTCTTCTTTTACCTACATTTTGGGACAACCCAGAAGCCAGGGACTACAGGAAAGGGGAGATAGTACTGTGGAAATGGAGAAGCCCCTTACCAACTTCTCCTCCTCTAGAACACCAAAGGTAGGCCCTTACTGTCCCAGCCTTCCATGAGAAGGTAAGAAACTGCCCTGGGAGTCATTTTTTAGCAGATAAACGAGATAATGTTAGGTTCAAAGTTCAGTAACGCGAGTGTGAGGTTATGGACAGATCAAGTAACTCCTTGTTCCTCAGTTATATCATCAATAAAATGAAAGGTTGGAATGGATAAGTTTTAATGTTCCTTCCAACTTTAATATTTACCTAGTATTTTTGTTGGAATATTGATTTAAACTATGTAACCTAAATTATATGAAATTTCTGTTATTTAAATTGAAAACATCTTTAGTATATATTGTGTGGTGTGTCAATTTTTTGACCTACACTTATGGCCTAAACTATTTGAAAGTTCAAGGATATTGAAAAGGGGAAGTTGAATATTATACTATATTTTACATAAACTCTTTTGTAAAATGTCAACTCCAAAAGCATAAAACCCATCCCAGAGGCAAAAGCAAATTTTTTATCAAGCTTGAGTATTTGAGGAAAAGATTCCAAGTGAGGTGATGTTTGTTTTTAAAATGGATCCTTGCAATTTTCAATGAATCTAACCATTCAAAGCTAATCCTAAGGGCTTTGAAAGTTGGCTTCAGTGCCCTTATTTAAATTGTTTTCACATTCTACCGCGCTAATCCATCTCCTTGTTTCACTGAATGCTAAAATTGACATTGCTTGACATAGCTAAAGTTTTCTGATTTGGTGCTGAGGAAGCAGCCTTAGAGGTGAACTGTACACTGTCATCCTGCCAGCAAAGTTATCAAGTTACACAGCAAAGTTATAAAGTAACAGAAGCAGGAATCTTTGCTGCATCACACATGGGTTATTTAGCTTGCCTGTTTCACAATTTTATTCTTGTAATTCTGTCAAATGACAGCTGTCTCGAAAGCAAAGTGGTATAAGAGCATCAGCATTTGATTTGTGTAATTTCAACATGAAGATAGACCTTTTTCTGGCCTGGAGGTAGGGAACCTGTGTGTATTTGTGGACTGGTTACCCTAGCTTCTTGGCAGAAAGCTTGGCATACTTTGAATAAGTATACTTTTCTAAAACCTGAGCTATTATTTATTATCCAAATAATGTTAGGTACTCACACTACTGGTATTCCATGTTAATTTTTATATCAAGTGTTTGACATAAGGCTCAGTTTATCAAAATGCATTGAAGACCTTCTCGGCCCAAGCACTGCATTGAATGGTGGGACTACCTAGGTGACAGTCTCATTGGTGTCTACTAAAATGACAGCTGTTCCTACTTCTTTTGTTGTTGGAGTGTTCTGATATCCACTGTTAAATGGAATTAGAGAAACTTCTTCAAATTTCAGTCTGTGAAAATTGATGAAAACAGAGGATATTTCCATTATTTAAAAAGAGTCTTCATGTCTTGTTAGGGCACTGTCAGTTACTGTGCAGGCACATTCTTCTGTATGTGGGTCTACTAGTGACATCAGTTTTTCACTAATCACATTCTAAATGAAATAAAGTTGTGATGCTTGGATTAATTGAGCCTCAATCTTAGCCTACTCAAGTGTATCTGAGATATAAAAACCTATTGCAGTTATTGTACCTCAGATGTTCTAATGACTTAAACAATTGCCTGTATGAAATTAACCTTGAAAATAGTCACAGTATGTCTTGATGACACATCCTGATACCTCCTTTGTCAAGTCACCCCATCCATTGTGGTATTTATGACTAAGGAAATTTCCTATAGTTAGAAATATACAGGATACTGCTGTCTACAGGATGTTGAATAAACTTCATATAAAACATTTTAAATCATTTTAGAAAAACAGTCCTATGATAGCAAAATCAGTCAAAGAGATTGTGCTTTGAGCTGAAGAGGAAAGCTGTTTAAACAAGGGAGAGAGAAGAAAAATTTAATCATTACTCTGGTCTGTTATGCAATCTAAGGGACTGATGTTTCTCCTTTGGAGCCCACCCAGCCCCTTTGGCTGGGGTCCTGTGACACACAGTGGGAACTCACTTCCTATCAGGAAACGCTGTTTTTCAATGTATTATCTTGTTGAGACAACCACAGTTGAACAATAGGCTATTAATGTATTAGAACAACAAGTATCATAACTAAGCCAATATTTGCTTTGTTTTGAGTGTTACACTAAAAAAAAAAAAAAAAAAAAGCCTGGCTGGGCTTCAGAATGCATTTGTACACTTGACCATCAGTGACTGCTGGACATAAAAGCCATGACAGTTAAAAAGAACAAAGAAGAAAAGTGCTTTAATAATGGTGATGAAATTTTTCAGGTTTACTGTAGTCACTTCCTGTTCACAGACAATAATAAATTCAATAATTTCAAATACATCTTTCAGCTATGAAAAATGTCCATTTTAAAGTCTGTTTTGAATTTTGGAAGCCACAGCAAGAAGCTGGCATAAAGAAAAAAAAGCCTCCAACTCAAGTTCTCTTATGAAAATCAAACCCTTTTGTGAGATATGTCACATTCACTTTTGGATATTTATATTTAAAATAATTTGATAAAACTACTTATTCGGGGACTGACAGCTTTTCAGCTTTTTAAAAGCTATTACTTTTTATATTGATTAGGAAGAAGAAAACTTCATTTAAGGGGCAGTAAGAGAATATCAAGTCATTACTGCAATTATGTGATAAGAGTACAATAAATTTCAGAGCTGGAAGGTAAACCTAGAGGTCATCTGGTCAAATCACCTCATTCTGTACACGAAAAATTTCTGATCTTAGCTGTTTATCGAAACCTTCCTTTACTCTCTTAATCCCAAATTCTGTTTATCAGCAATCCTCAGCAGCTCTTGGAAATCTCATATTTTTCTTTTATTTGGTAGTTGTCATAAACTGGCTTTTACTATCACTTATCTTCCCATGTGGTCAGGTTTTAGTTCTCTCATTGATTAAATTGGAAAGGCCTTAAGGGCAGGCTCTAGACCTGTACCTTATATTTCTTCATACCCTTTACTTAACAGCTGATTTAGTGTTTGGTGATTGCCTGAATCAGTCATTTCGGGAGTTAAGATGACATTTTTGTAGTATTATTGGTACCTAGTCTCAAAACACAGCAGTGAGTATAGACTTTTTAAAATTGCTCTTCTTATACCTCTATACTTTCTTGTGATTACTTTTCAGTCAGCTTGAGACATTTTATATGCAGATCACACTCTTATTACCTCAGCCATCTTGGCTACCTGGTCATTCTGACCAAACCATGATTAGCCCAGTTTTCCAGGGTTGTTGTAGGTTCTCTGCCCTAGTTTATTCTAAGATGAGTAGACAATGAGATATGAGTCAACGGCCTTACTCACCTCACTCAGTTTATTGTTACTTATGAGTAACTTGAAGTGGACAGTGAAGGAGGGAAAAAGCTTTTGACCCAGTTACTGGGACAGACACACATACTCAAATAATTTAAAAGCAACACAAACTATGACAAAGTGCTTCGGGTACACTAAGGGGAAACAGGCTAATTCTGACTGAGGAGATTGGGGAGGCCATAATGGGAGGACACGACTTTGAATGAAGACCTCCCAGTGTGGGTTAAGATTTGGATGAATGAAGATGAGAGGTGAAAACAGCCCAGATGTGTGAGAAATAAGGTGAACAAAGCCTCAGTCAGAGAATGGCTTTTGTTTGGATAGTCATCATTTTCCTCTGTGTCTGTGGGGGATACTGGAAGCCTTCTTCATCCTGTTTTTCGATCCTGAATTTGAGAAACCGGTAGGCTGATTCTTAAGGTTTTTTTGTTTGTTTTTGTTTTTTAAAGATAGGACTCTAGTATGCTTTTTCTTTTCCCTTGAGGGAGGAACTAAGAGCATGGTATTGTGGTAAATTACAGTAGGTAGCTTTGGGCTTCTGCTTTGTAATCATGAACCCCAAGGGTTCTAGTATCCATACCACATTTTAGATGTTTGAAAAACACTTTCCCCCACTTTACAACTCTGTAGAACCCGTCCCTGACAATAGAAATCAAAAGTAGACGCTAAATATTTACCAAACTCTGGAGAGCTACTTAAATTACTAAGCTCCATGAAGATTGCTTTTTATTTGACAATAAAGTACTTGATGTAGGCTTTAAGTCCAGCTAAATAAACACTGTAGAGCTAAGCTGTGAGTCTAGTCTTTGTGAGCCTCAGAAAAACAAGAATCCTACTGCAAGCTTGAATTTAAAATATAACAAGCAATTTAAATGGACCCTTCAGGCTTGTGTGAGTGGGCACAAAAAGCTGAGTCATATAGTTTACTCTCTAGTGAATTATCATGAAAGCTTGAAAGAGAAGTGTTCCCATTTTGTTTAAGACTTGTATTTATTTATTTGTAGAGAGAGGGAAGGGAGGGAGAAAGAGAGGGAGAGAAACATGAATGTGAGAGAGAAGCGTTGATCAATTGCCTCCCATACACACACCCTGACCGGGGACGAATCCGCAGCTCAGGCATGTGCCCTGAACAGGAATTGAACCAGCAACGTTTCACTTTGTGGTACAACGCCCAACCAGATGAGCCACATTGGTCAGAGCAGCATTCTCATTATTTAAAAATGGTATAAATGGCCTAAAGTCTTATGAAAACACATTTTTAAAAATCTGTTTTTTGTGTTGTTAACCCTGAATGTATACCTACCAACTCCTTAAAAATCAAGAAATCAGAGCTTGAGTCATTAGGTGCTTTTTCATAAAAATTAACGTTTTATTTAATGTACAGTAACTGCAGAAATTAGTTTATTGCCAAAACCTTTAGTTAAAGGAATTTTTAAATACAGTTTATGTTTTAAATATATTTTTACAATTACAGATCATATAATCTATATTCTGTATATTATATACTACTATAAATAATTCAAAAGCTCTGAGTAAGATAAATTGAGGGACTTGGGCATGTCACATTTTCTTTTGGGACCTGTTTCCTCATTTGGAGAAATGAGGAGGTAAGACTGGATATAATACCATATATCCTATTAATCTCTAATACCTTGACATTTTAAAGACGCTATTCCTCTTTTGGTTCTAATTAGGTAATATTAGGGAAGGCAGTATTTATTTCTAAAGAACTGATTTTGATTCTGCATAGGTGTGCTATCTATCCACATTGTTGTGATGGTAAAATGCCTCCTAAAATAGGTATTATTAGAACGGAAATTCCATTGGAATGGTGTGTTCCATTGGAACAGTATGTGTATTAGTTTCCTAGGGCTGCCATAGCAAAGTAACAGTAATACAAAGTACTAGTGCATGTATTTGTTTCCTAGGACTATCATAATAAAGTACCATAAAATGAGTGACAAGAACAACAGAAACGTTCGCTCCTCCGCTTCTCGAGGCTTCAAGTCAAAATTCAGGATGTCAGCTGGGTTGGTTTCTTCTAAGGGCTCTGAGGGTAAATCTGTTTTATGCCTCTCTTCTTGCTTCCAGTAGTTTCCAGCAATCTAAGCTTACGGACACACCAGTTCAATCTCTACATCCATCATCACCTGGCTTTTCCCCCTGTGTGTGTCTCCTCTGTGTATCTGTGTCCATCTCTCTCACTTTTCTCTTATAAAGGCACTAGTCCTTGTACAATGTTCAGGATCTGTCTTAATCCAGTATGATCTCATCTTAATTTGACTACAAATTAAGACTATTTTCAAGTAAGATCATATTCTGAGGTAATGACAGATTTTAGGGGACACATTTAACCCAGTACAGTACATAATATTGAACTGTAGATCTAAAGATGATTCATTTGAAAAAACTACTTTCACAAAAGTGGGTTTTTGGGGTTTTGTTTTTTTGTTTGTTTTGTTTTACAAAAACAGATTTCCAAGGTTGATAAATATCTCTTTTCATGGATTTCCATTTAAAACTATTTTCAGTTTTCTAAAATGACAGATAGTATTTTTAAAAGTGACTTCCAAGTATTATTATTTGTGCTTAGTAAGTTGCATTTCTCATGGCTCAATATTAGGGAGAGAGGGACAGATGAGGTCGTGATGATCTTGAAATCCTCCTCGCTAGCCAAAATCTGGGAGTAAGATCCTTCAAACCAAACTTCTTTGCAGTACTGATGTATTGAGTTACCTACAGCGTTTGGATTGACTTTTACAGCTACATTTCATAAGTTAGAGCCATAAAAGCCAAAAATCTTTTGTTGGAATACCTGAAATAGGACATCAAGTTGAACTCTTGAGACTTAATTGTACCCTGTTTTTTGTTAACATTTTATATTTGCATAGTTTTTAAAATAAGAAACATTGCCTCATATTTTTATGCTCTCCCAGCCTCCCTCCTGTCCCTCACTTGTCACAGTGACCACAGTAGGGGTGGACCTATTAGAAGTATGGTCCACAGTAACAAATCAATTTTCTAGGTTAACCTTTTGGGTGAATGTTAGCTTTTGAAAACCCAACTCATTTTTAATAATGAGCTTTGAAGAATTGTTTGCATTCCTTCAGATTTAGGGACCAGAATTTCTTGAGTTCAAAAATCCTTGAGAAATAGACAGATTTAAGGTTGGAGTTTCAGGGAGTTAAGTTTTCTATATTACTTGTATTCTGATATTCACTTTGGGAAGTTTCCCAGGTTTCTAGAGTAAATATGCAGTAATATGTAAAAGTGAAGTTGACCTCAAACATTACTCTCAAGAAAATGTCAAAAGTAAGGGCTTTAAATTTTCAAGCTCAGTGCTGGACAAATAATTAAATTGACTGTATAGTTCATGACGTACATGAGAGTTGATGTTTCTTTAAAAAAAAAAAAGGATTTTTGCCCAGAAGGAGTATGTACTAAATAGTAAAGAACCAAAGATGTATGGTATCTCCAGAAATTGAGAGTAATGAATCTTTCTTTAAAAATCATAATCTCCAGTGATTCCATTTATTGAAACCTCTCATTTATCATGAGTTGTCAAGTTCTGGATAGTTTCCTGGACCTCAATTTTTTAAATTTCACTGAGACCAGGGGACTTAATAACAGAGACTAAATGTCTGAGAGGCACATTTGAATAATCAGTCCACTTGTCTTTGTCAACTTGCTCTTAGGGAAAAAAATTCCTCCTTTTGTTTTTTTCCCCAAGCATTTCCAAAAACTCCATATTGTAGACAAATGATGACTGAGGCAATATATAGAGAGTGTTCATTACATTTTATAGAAAGGTGTATAAAGGCACCGAGGCATGAATTTTGAATTCTGTGAGATATGTGGAGGATTGCGTCTCCATGGTTGCTTCTTTTACTCATCGTTTTACAAGACTATATGAGGTCTGTCCGGAAAACTCTAGCCATTGTTAATATAATGAGAATGGTTTGCACATCATTGAAGTAACCTGGCAGCCAAGAAGAGTAGACTGGAATGTGCATGCACGAACAATGATGACTTCACTGTACTAGTCATTGGGGGCAGTAGACGCTATTGAGTGAGCATGTGTACTATGTGGCCGTCACATTCTAAATGACTGAGCAGTAGAGCAATGAATCTGCATCAAATTTTGTGTTAAGCTTGAACATTCCTGCTTGAAAACTATTTGGATGATTCAAAAGGCTGCAATGAGTGCAGCACAAATAAAAGTGTGGCACAAACACATCAAAGGTGGTCGAGATTCTGTTGAAAGTGATCCACGTTCTGGAAGGCCTGCAACACGCAGAACACTTAAAAATGTTGAATGCGTATGGGCTGCAATCGACAAAGATCGGCGACTAACAGTGTAAGAACTAGAAGCTGATGTGGGAATTACAAAAACTACTGTGTCCAAGATTTTGATACAGGATCTTGGCATGAACCATGTCATGGGAAAATTCATTCCACAAAATTTGTTCAGTGGCTTCTGCTATCAGAGCAGAAGAAACATCATGCTGCAGTTGCTAATGACTTGATTCAAACTACTACCAATGAACGAGATTTCCTCAAGAAGGTCATAACCTGAGATGAATCATGGGTCCGTGGCTATGATCCAGAAAAAGGCCCAGTCATCCCAAAGGAAGTCGCCTGGCTCTCCACGTGGCAAAGTCATAGCAAGATCAAGACCATGTTAACTCTTTTGATTGCGAAGCTGTTATCCATCACAAGTACACCCCTCCAAGCCAAACAATTAATAAGGACACTACCTCAATGTTCTTTGTTGGCTAAGAGATGCAATATGATGAAAACGGCCACAGCAATGGGCAACTGGTGATTGGCAGCTTCATCACAACAATACTCCCACTCATGCATCATGTCTCGTACAGAGTTTTTTTGGCAAAACAGCAAATCACCCAGTGACTCAGCCCCCATACAGACCAGGTTTGACACCCTGTGACTTCTGGCTTTTCCCAAAACTAAAATCACCTTTGAAAAGGAAGAGATTTCAGACCATCAATGAGATTCAGAAAAATAAAATGGGGCAGGTGATGGTGATTCCAGCAAAGGGTTTTGCAGAGTGTTTTGAACAGTGAAAGAGACGCTGGGAGAACTGTGTGAGGTCCCAAGGTGTCTACTTTGAAGAGGACTGAGGCATCATTGTTCTATGTACAGTGTTTCTTGTATATTATAAGTTCTTCAATAAATGTCTTTTTCTGGGTGTATGGCTGGATACTTTCTGGACAGGCCTCTATGTTAGTTTATTGAAAAATCAGTTTCATATTTGCTTTTCCAAATGATTCGTGGTGTGAACAATCTGAGCTAAGTCTAGATCATGATTGAGTTTGGATTTAAGGAAATATATTTCCTCTGAACTTTCAGTACATGTTTTGAAGTTTGCCCTTTGCATTACGTTATCATTGGTAAATTTATAACAAAAACTTTCTTTTCAAGTTACCAGTCAATATTATTTTCAGTCCTACCAATGCATAAGCAAGTAACTGCCTTTCTTCTCCTCAATACCTACTCTTCAAATCTAGAAGTCCAGCTCACTCTTCCTTGCAACAGGTAGTGTTAATCAATAAAATAGTCTTCACGAGTCATTGGTACTTTAGTGAGAAAGATGTTAGATTCATCCTCTGCTTTGTCCAGCAGTGAATTCCTTTAGTCTTTGGATCATCTTAATTAACAATGTTATACCAAATACTCTCTTAGCTGTGGCCTCCAATTGACTTTTCTTTTTCAATGAATGCCAATCCAGCTGTCCAGTTCCACTAAGTAAAGGACACTTAGTGATGTAATGGATTGTTGCTACTCTTACTAGTTTATTTTGTTATTGTTGGTATTTTTTTTCCTTTAAATTGGATCTTTAAGGCTCAGATTAATAGTACCTTTTACTAATCAACCGTAGATTCACTGATTCATACATAGCCTTTTAAATTGAAGTTTAGAATTTATACTTTTATTTTAAAGATATTCTTAACAGAAGTCATTTCAAAACAACATAAAGGATTTAGATATTTAAGAAGGATTTGAATCAATCTTAAGATTCTGGCAGTAGGCCAGGGTGAGTTAAGTTTCTACCTTTATACCAGTTTTATAGCCATATAAGGCTTTTTAATTTTACTACCTTGAGAACATTTACCATTTCTATTTTGATGCTAAATATTGTGATCCTATTATTTCCACACACCACAATAAAGAAAGGCCATAATCAAGGTTGTAATAGCTATATATACTTCTGAGAAATGACAGTCCTTTGTGCCATTCCATGTTTTTTGGTCAACTCTTCCACACCTATTAAGATCTGAAACCATGAATAATTTCTTATTTGAAGAACATTTGGTTATCTGAGGCAAATTATTAAACCTCAGTTTTTTAATCTATGACATGAGGATGTTGCTGATGTAATCTTTTTCTGAGGATTGATTTGTTTCATTATAAATAAAGACCCTCAACTCTTTCAAAATGATGTCAAATTAACTTGTGGTCAAAGTGTAAACTTGAACATCATTTATTGTTACCCAGGGCACAATCAATGTCATTTTGATAACCTCTAGTTAAGACATAGTAGTCATCTCTTAGGTTAACAGTTACAGCTTCCAAAACAGTGATCATTGCCCGTGTAGTGGTGTTTTCAGGTGGGTGTGAGCCAGTTTAAGGGCCCTTACCCTGTATGTATTAATAGTTCCTTTCTGTTTGCAACTCAGAATTGTATGGAATGTTCTATGGTATTTTATGATATCATCCATATGTGCCTGCCTCATTAAGTTTCTTGGTCTGCCCATCCTCTAATACCCCTTGTCTTTATGCATCTTATTTATCTGGTTTGCTACGTACTGAGGGAAAAGATGAGGAAGCAATACTTTATCAGGCAAGAGCCCTGAACTAGGAGAACTCAGATCACCCCTGATGATACCAAGTATATGATCTTGGACACATCTTTTTATGGAGACTTCTTTTATCAGTTATCTAACCTAGAAAACAAGGGGTTTGGACTAGATATCCTCGTAATTTTTGCTTCAAAGCCTTCAAAAAATCTAAGTGGGAAAGCAGATCCTTGACAGTAATATGTTAGTAGATACTTCTTAATCTTTAAAAATGTAGTTACTTAAAGAAAATGTGTTCCTTGGGTATTTAGGTCAAAGAAACCACCACCATACAACTACATCATGCGTCTACTCTTCTGTACATGCTAGACAGACAATCATAACATTAAATTCATTAATAAGTGCTAGAATTTTTAGCCCTTCCTTATATCCTGTTCCTCTCAGTCAGGGGTATTTATAAACTGCCTGCCCAGCCCTGGATGGTGTGGCTCAGTTGGTTATAGCATTGTCCCATAAACCAAAAGGTCGCGGGTTTGATTCCCGATCAGGGCACTGCTGGTTTGGTCCCCGGCCAGGACACATGCAGGAGGCAGCTAATCAATGTTTCTCTCTCACATTGGTATTTCTTTTCCTTTCTCCCTCCCTTCCCCTTTCTCTAAAATCAATAGACATGTCCTTGGGTGAAGATAAAAACAAATTTTTTTAAAAGGAAAAATAAAATACTTGCACAAACTGTGTGTGATGGGCCTGGCTTTTCCTTATATTTTATTGAAGAAGTAATATTGATCATGGGGCAATCTGTGACTGACATGGAAGGCTAATAAATATCATTATCATTATTTTATAGCAGTATCTGATACTTGAGCGTTGTAGCTTTAGAAAAATCATTCAACATCTCTGAGTATAGTTTCCTCTCATCAGTAAAATGTGATCCTTGAATCTAGTCTGAAATATTCCAAGACAGCTGTCACAGAATCAATAGCCATTATAGCAATCAGTGCTTTGTGGGATAATTAAGTCATCTTCCATTGGGCACTTAACAAGTGTCATCTCTGTTGCTTGGTTCTACTCAATGCCAGTTTGTTTTTTTCTCTTTTCATTTTCCTTGACTTCTATCTACTTTTCCAGACCTATTGACTTAATATGAGTTGCATATAAAATTTTGGCCAGCAGTTGAAAGTAGTTCATGCCTATTGGAATTTAAAATGAATACAAATCCACTGGTCAATATGAGGATGTGGCTTGTCATAGATTGTGCAGAGTCCAATTTGTTTTCTAGAACTTTAAATACCTTCACAATTTTATAGTAATTTTCATCAGGAAAAATTATAACTCAGTAAACAAGCTGTTGTTGTTGTTACCAAATATTCTGCTCTGAAGTCTTGGCATACCTTTGATTACTGTTTTAAATAGGGAACATTAGGCCTGGTACTTGAAAGTACGGCCATCTCATTGCTTATATTCTAGAGAAAGCTGTTAAAACTGCCAAGAATTTTCAGTTTGGAAAGACTTTTATAAGTAGTAACCTTTCATAAAGATTGTTTTTACCATTCCCAGCCTAGAAATAATGCAAACCAGATTGATTTGGAAGAATCTGTGATGTAGTAAAATAATTCAATTCAGCCGCCACTTAGGGAGTATTCTGCCTTTGTGGGGACTGCAAACATGAGCAAAGAGTGTTGGGCAATTGAACTAGAAGTAGATAAAAGTCAGGAAAAATGAAAAAACATCTGGTGTTGAGTTATACGGATAGTACTTTCTAAGTGCCCAAATGGAGGAAAATTTAATTATCCCACAAATCACTAAGACCTTATTTCTATAACCTGCCATAAAAAATTTTAATATATATAATATATGTATCAATAAATCATTTCTTATTTCATATATATGTGTGTGTGTGTGTATATCAAGGAGTCATTTATTTTCTTCTATCTCTAGCACATATACATTCCTACCTCTTCTCTCATATCTCTCTCTCTGTGTCTCTCTCTCTTACACACACGCCTCTTTTCCTTTCTGTTTCCCATCTGACCATCAGTTGAATTTCTAGGGTAGTGTTTTTCAAACTGTGTGTGGGTCATGACTCTAAGAGATCATGAATCAATTTAACCCACATTTGTTACAAAAATGAAATACATTACAATAGAAAATAACTGTGGGTAGCACACAGTAAGGGCAAGTATCATGTCATGAATTTATTTCACATATATATCATCTATTTGTATGTGGTTATAATATAAAGTGTATTTCTTATTGTTGATTACCATTTTTAAAAAGTTTGAAAGCCACTGTTCTAGAGTGTTTCATCTATTTGTGTCCTGAACCTAATGTTCTTTAAGCATACATGTTGAATAGTTAGTTACTGCATAAATATTTGGATAAGATTTTTTAAACTACAGTGTTGTTTATGCTTGATATCTTGTTTCTGATCTGCATTGGCCAGAGGAAAACCCATAGTGTTAACAAGTTGTATAATACTACTTTTAAAAAATTCATCTTCCTCATAATTTTCAATTCAAAAAACACTGTTAAAAGACTGATCTTGTGCCCTTACCCAACACGACACTGGGTTGAGTGTCGTCCCAAAAACGAAAGGTGGCTGGTTTGATTCCTGGTCAGGGCGCATGCCTGGGTTGTGGGCCAGGTCCCTATTCAGGGACGTGCAAGAGGCAACTGATTGATGTCTCTCTTGCACATTGATGTTTATCTCCCTCTCTTTTCCCCTTTGTTACACTCTCTGAAAATAAACTCTTTAAAATAAAAAAAACTAATGATTTTTTTTTTCTTGAATGGAGTTCATACCGGTTTGCACTGGTTTCTAGTGCTCTGAATTTCTAGAAAGCCTGGCTGTGCATAGTAGTACGGTATTAAAAATAGATAGCGTTGGTTAATTTTAAAGAGAAGGAACCCAGGAGTGAATTGTGCAACATATCACCTAGAAGCAAAAATATTTGTTAGTTTTTGTTGTTCAAGGTTAAGAAGAACTGGAATCTACTATTAATACTTCCCTTAAAACATCTCTTCTTGTGAGGCAGGATAGTGAAGATGTATGACTTCCTTCCAAGCCATGGTAATTCTGATACTTTAAAAATTATTTTTATTTTTTGAGCCTGGACAAAATCAATCAGAGCTACTGAGTAGCTGGAATTGACATTTGGAAAGAAATTACTATTGCTGGTGGGAATGTAAACTGGTACAGCCACTATGGAAAACAGTCTGGCAGTTCTTCAAAAAAGAATCAAGTTACTATATGACCCAGCAATCCCTTTCCTGGATATTTACCCCCAAAACTGAAAAACATGTATTCGCAAAGATATTTGCACCCCTGTGTTCATTGCTGCATTATTTATGGTTGCCAAGATATGGGGGTGACCACAGTGTCCTTTTGATTGAGGATTGGATAAAGATGATGTGGTACACATATGCTGTGGAACACTGTCAGCCATAAGAAAAGACAAAATACTGCCATTTGCAACAACATGAGTGGACCTTGAGAATATAATGCTAAATGAAATAAATCAGTCAGCAAAAGCTAAGAACCATTTGATTTCATTCATATGTGGGATATAAAACAAACTTGTGGACACAGATAGCAATGTAGTCGTTACCAGAGGGAAGAGGGGTGCCCAACATATGGTGACAAAAGATGGTTTGCATTTGGGTGGTAGGCACATAGTGCAATATATAGACCTAGTATAGAAATGTGCACTTAAAATTGATATGATCCTATTAACTAATGCCATCCCAATAAATTTAATAAAAATTAAGAAAAAAAAATTAGCTACACCCTGGGTCTGGATTGTGATTAAGATCTTGGGCTTTAGAGATCTACAGACTAGATTTAAATCCCTGGTCCACCACTTAGCAGCTCTTTGACCAGCTCAGTGACTTTATTTCCTCCTGTAAAATGGAGATAACACCTACCTCATAGGATTTTAAGGATTAAATGAGCTAATGTATGTGAAGTCCAGTGGCTAGCACATACATGCTATGGTAACCCATCAATAAAGTAAGGAACACTTAGTTATTGTTAGAAAATCACTGGCTGTTATGAATACTAGCCCATATCAAGGGTCTTTATCTGCCTCATTGTAGGAATAGATCAGAGGACACCAGCAGAATCATAGGATATAAGAAATCAGGAGATCTGAAGCATCTTTTGAGATAGTCCTTTTTTTTTACAGTTGATCATGGCACCTGTATGATGTGTCTTGCAGCACTATATCTCATTTGCTATTGTATCCCCACATAGTAGGACTTGGCACATAGTAGATGTTCAGATGCTTGTTGAATGAATATTCCATGGCTGTTCTGTCACACAACAGTTGGTGGAAATGCAAAGACTTGAGTCCAACAGTTGAGTTAATATTTTCACTTGCTGTGTCTCCTGGCTTATAAAGACTAATACTGAAGTCTCAACAGTATCCATTATATGCTGTTTTTACAGTATTTTATTTTGTTGCCCTTTTATAACCACACCCACCTCCCTCCCTCTTGAATATATCCCTCCCCAACTCCTGGCAACCACCAGTCTGTTCCCCACTTTTATAATATTCTCATTTAAAGAATACAGTAAGTACTCACTTAATGTGGTCAGTAGGTTCTGCGACATAAAGCAAAACGACATAGAACAAAACCAATTTTACCATAAGGTAATTGATATAAACAAGAGTTAACTTCCTACGACATCTTATCAACATAACAAAACATTATTTGAGGGCCTGCTGTGTTATATAAATGGAATCATGGTCTATGTAACATTTTTTGATTGACCTTTTGTAAATTTTTTTATTCAGAATAATTCACTGTAGATTCATTGAGGCTATTGTGTGTATCTAATTCATTCCTTTTTATTGTATTTATAATATTCACAGTTTAATCATTCCCCTGTTGAGGGACATCTCGATTGTTTCCAGTTTTTGATTATTACAAGTAAAGCTATAAAAATTTTCGTATAGATTTTTGTATTGATATGAAAACGTGTTTTCCTTTTTCTGGGTTAAATGACTAGGAGCATAATTGCTGGGTAATAGAGTAGTTGCATGTTTAGTTTTTAAGAAAATGCCAAACTGTCTACCAGAGTTGCTATTGCCATTTTACATTCCCAACAGCAATGTATGAGGGCTCCAGTTTCTCTGCATCTTCTCCAGCATTTGGGATTGTCACTTTTTTTTTTTTTTAACTATTTTGCTACTTGTGATTTTAATTTACATTTTCTTAATGACTAATGATGTTAAGCATCATTTTATGTCCTTATTTACATTTGTCATGCCTGTTTTTCCCATATTCTAATTATTTTACTTTTTGAACTGCTGAGCTTTTGAAAGTTTTATATATTGAGTACTATACATACTAGTCCTTTGTAGGATTTGTGGTTTGCAAGTTTTTTCTCATTATCTGTAGTTTGTGTTTTAATCCTTTTTAACAAGTTTTTGCAGACAAATATTTCAGTTTTTGGTGAAGTCCAATACATCAGTTTTCCTTTATTGATCAGGTTTTGATGTCAAGTCTAAGAACTCTTTGCCAGGCCCTAGATCTGAAGTAGTTCTCTTAGGTTTTTTTCAAAAAGTTTTACAGTTTTTGGTTTGTTTGTTTGTTTGTTTGTTTTATTCACTGATTTCAGGGAGGGAAAAGCAGAGGGAAGGAGGGGGAGATGGAGAGAAAGAGGGAGAGAGGCAGAGAGGGAGAGAAAGAGAAACATTGAACAGTTGTTCCACTTATTTATGCATTCAGTAGTTGATTCTTGTATGTGTCCTGACTAGGGATCGAACCTGCAACCTTGGCATATTGTGATAACTCTCTAACCAACTGAGCTACCCAGCTAGGGCCTAAAAGTTTTGTAGTTTTACAATTAAGTCAGTGACCCATTTTGAGTTCATTTTTTTATAGCGGTGAAATACATAAAACATAAAATTTACCATTTTAACCATTGTGAAGTGTACAATTTAGTGTCATTTAGTATATTCACAATGCTGTGCAGCCATCACACTAGATTCAGAACTTTGTGATCACCCTGAACAGAAATCTAGTATCCATTAAGTAGTCCCTCCCATTCTTCCTTCCCCTGAATAATATTCCATTATGTGGACATACTACATTTATTGTTTATCCATTCATCAGTTGATGGAATTTGGGTTGGTTCCACCTTTTGGCTATTGTGAGTAAGTGCAGCTATGAACATTTCATGTACAAGTTTTTTTCTGTCTGACTTACCTCACTTAGCATAATGCCCTCAAGGTCCATCCATGTTGTTGAAAATAGCCAGATTTCCTTCTCTTTATAGCTGAATAATAATAGAGTAGTTCATTGTGTACATATACCCCATTTTAAAAATCCATTCATTCATCAACACTTAGGTTGTTTCCATTATCTTGCCTATTGTAAGTAGTGCTGCAAGCTTCTCTCATATTTTTCTGAATTCTGTTTATGTTCAGATAATCCTGTGGATCCTAAATTTTTTTCAAGGCTTGAAATACACTTCAATCTGTAGTACTTGGTGTACAAAATTTCAGATAATTGGTTTTGCTTATGATTGGCTTAACATCTATGTAAAACTTACTGTTCAGCATCTATGTTCAGCACTTAAATAAGAAGTTACTACTCTTATTCTTTATTCCATATCCTTTATATAAATTCCTAATTCTTATTCCAAGTACATAAAACTTTGAAACTTCTTGTTTCAATAATGAGCTTTTGAAGTTTGAGAAAGTTCATAGTGTTTTGTGTCATTTCTAATCTTAATTTCCCTTTTTTTTGGTGTTATTTCCTTATTTTTTGATAAATGCCATAAGCTCCAATTGTTCAATATTCAGGACAGAATGTAGATTAAGTCTCAAAATTTTGTAGTCTTCTTTATGTTTTTTTAAAATATATTTTATTGATTATGATATTACAATTGTTCCAGTTTTTCTCCCTTTGTCCCCCTCTGCCTGGTGCACCCCTTCCCTCCAACAATCCCCCGCCTTAGTTCATGTCCATGGGTCATGCATATAAGTTTTTTTGCTTCTCCATTTCCTATACATTTCTTATCCCCCTGTCTATTTTGTACCTACCAATTATGTTTCTTATTCCCTGCACCTTTTCCCCCATTCTTCCCTTTACCCTTCCCAGCTGATAACCCTCTAAATGATCTCCATCTCTATGACTGTGTTTCTGTTCTGGTTGTTTGCTTAGTTTGTTTTTTTAGATTCAGTTGTTGATAGTTATGAATTTGTTGCCATTTTAACATTCATCATTTTTATCTTTTTCTTAAATAAGTCCCTTTAACATTTTATGTAATGATGGTTTGGTGATGGTGAACTCCTTTAGCTTTACCTTGTCTGGGAAGTACTTTATCTGCCCTTCCATTCTAAATGATAGCTTTGCTGGATAGAGTAATCTAGATGGTAGGTCCTTGCTTTTCTTTTGAATATTTCTTGCCAGTCCCTTCTTGTCTGCAAAGTTTCTTTTGAGAAATTAGCTGATAGTCTTATAGGAACTCTTTTGTAGGTAACGCTCTTCTTTTCTCTTGCTGCTTTTAAGATTCTCTTTAACCTTTGGTGTTTTAATTATGATGTGTCTTGATATGGTCCTCTTTGGGTCCAACTTGTTTGGGACTTTCTGTACTTCCTGGACTTGTATGTCTATTTCCGTCACCAAATTAGGGAAATTTTCTTTCATTATTTTCTCAAATAAGTTTTCAGTTTCTTTCTCTTCCTCTTCTCCTGTGATTCAGGTGTTCGTACATTTGGGTATGTCCCAAAGTCTTCTTACTAGTATCCTCATTTTTTTTTAATTCTTTTTTCTTCTTGCTGTTCTGGTTGAATGCTTATTTCTCCCTTATGTTACAAATTATTGACTTGAATCCTGGCTTCCTCCCCTCCACTGTTGGTTCCCTGTAGATTTTTCTTTATTTCACTTAGCATAACCTTCATTTCTTCCTTTATGTTGTTGCCGTACTCAATGAGTTCTTTGAGCATCCTGATCACCAGTGTTTTGAACTCTGCATCTGATAGATTGGTTATCTCCATGTGGTTTAGTTCTTTTTCTGGAGTTTTGTTCTGTTCATTCATTTGGGCTGTATTTCTTTGTCTCCTTTATTTGGCAGCCTCCCTGTGTTTGTTCCTCTTTATTAGGTAGATTTTCTTTGACTCTCTGTCTTAGTAGTGTGGCCTATTGTAGAAAAGGCATCTCTAAATTATGTGGGGCAGAGCCGTAGTTAATCACCAGGGCAGGGCAACTCACTTTACCACTTTGTGTCTCTGTGGGGGGAGGGCTCAGAGAGGGGACAGTGTTGCTGCCTGGCTTCTGGAGGTTTGCCCAGAACTCACCCTGTTTCCAGTCAATTCACCCACTCCCCATATGCTAGTGGCACCCTCCCAGCTGTTGCCCTGGTGCTGAATCCCAGGGTGGATGGGTTTGCATACATTCTATGTTCATGGGGCCCTTTAAGCGGAGTCTCCTGAAAGTCCAGCAGTTTCTTCCACGGCCCCAACCCCCACTGGTTTTTACATCCAGAAGTTATAGGGATTTATCTTCCCAGTGCTAGACCCTGGGCTGTGTGGTCTGGCCTGGGGCTGGGATCACTCACTCCCATG
This sequence comes from Furipterus horrens, assembly GCF_987537825.1. Lineage (NCBI taxonomy): Eukaryota > Metazoa > Chordata > Mammalia > Chiroptera > Furipteridae > Furipterus > Furipterus horrens. The sequence goes on from NW_028327175.1 coordinate 187,861,304, forward strand.
GTATCCCTCCCAATTTTTCTCCCCCACATGTGAATGTGAGACCACCAGTTCTGCCGCCGCTGCCTCTCTGTGCCACACTGCAACCCCACACCTCTCTGCCAGTCTCCGCATCTCTGTCCCTTTTACCCATCAGGATGAATGTGGCTTCTTTAAATCCTTGGTCGTTCGACTTCCACATAGCTCGATTTTCTGACGGTTTTGGGTGCTATTTTTTGAGGTCTAGTTGTAATTCTGTGGTTGTGGGAGAAGCCAAAGTGTGTCTACCTACACATCCATCTTGACCAGAAGTCAGTCCTCTTATGTTTTATGGTGTGTGAAATAATATGTGTCATTATTAACTAGGAGACAGAAAAACCATGGCTTGGAATATTTCCTAAAACATAGCAGTATGAATTAGAGCAGGATGTTTAATCCAGTGAACCTCTCAATTATCAACCTCTATCTCATTGTATAGCTGCAAATATAAAATCAGGTAAAAGGTATAAGAGGTGGTATAAACTACAAAGGGTTATACACATATAGTATGTTCTTTTATTATTAACATGGGTGGTTATGTATCTTTCTATTTACCTTACTCATTGAAAAATGTGTTTGTCATCAAGAGTTCTTCTAACTATAAGCTTTTACTTGTCAGTGTTTACTTATCAGCTTCTTAAACCAATGCTGGGATAATGAAATGAAAGTATTGCCACTGCTGTTTACATAAAATTATTAGTTAGACACAAGCTTGCTATCTAAATCTATTCTCCATTAAGCTTAATAGTGATTCTGGAATTGAGGAATAGGTAGATTCCCACTGAAGGCAATATTTGTGGACGTTTTTTTCTTAATATGCTTTATTGATTATGCTGTTACAGTAGCCCCAATTTCTTTTCCCTTTGTTTCCCTCCACCCAGTGACCTCCCCTCCCTACAGTTGCCCCCCCTTAGTCCATGCCGATTGGTTGTGCATATAGTTCTTCTCAACATCTTCCTGTCACTCCACTCCCTTCTACTGTGCTTCTTAATTCCTATACCATCTCCCTCCCTTTCCCCGCTTCCTTTTCCCTGCTGACCTCCCCCCGTAATGTTCCCCATACCTATAATTCTTTTCCCACTCTCGTTGCCTACTTAGTTTGCCTTTGTTTCAGTTCCCTAGCTTCTGTTGTTGGTTGTTGTGATACAGTTTTCATTTTAATGCTCATAGTTTCGATCCTCTTTCTCCTAAACAAGTCCCTTTAACATTTCATGTAACAGTGTTTTGGATCTGATGAACTCCTTCAGTTTTACTTTGTTCTGGAAGCACTTTCTCTGCCCTTCTATTCTGAATGACAGCTTCACTGGATAGAGTAATCATGGTTGTAGGTTTTTACTTTTCATTACTTTGAATATTTCTTGCCAGTCCCTTCTTGCCTATAGTTTCTTTTGAGAAATCAGCTGATAGTCTTATTGGGGCCCCTTTGTACATAATTCACTTCACTTTTGCTGCTTTTAAAATTCTCTCTATCCTTAATTTTTGACATTTTGATTATAATGTGTCTTGGTGTGGTTCTCCCTGGGTCCAGTTTTTTTGGAACTCTCTGTACTTCCTGGACCTGTAAGTCTATTTCCTTCCCCAAGTTCAGGAAGTTCTGCTTCATTATTTTTTCACACAATTTTTCAATTTCTAGTTCTTCTTCTTCACCTTCTGGCAACCCTGTGATTCGGATGTTGGCCCGCTTATAGCTGTCCCATAGGTTTCTGATCGTCTCCTCATTAACCTCATTTTTCGTTTCCTCTTTCTGCACTGGTTGACTGTTCCTTCCCTATGTTCCGATTTGTTGATTTGATCCCTGGTTTTCTTTCCCTCACCACTAATTTCATATGTGTTTTCATTCATTTCAGCAGGACTAGCCTTCGTTCCTTCCCTGTCTTGTTTAAGGTCTGCTGTCAGGTCTGTAAGCATTCGTATAACCAAAGCTCTGAACTGTGCCTCAGAAAGATTTCCTATCTGCTGCTTTGTTAGATTAGATATTTGCTGTCTGGGATCTCTATCATGATCTGTGCCATCCTGACAGTTTTGTGTTTACCTTTGCTTCCTGGGTGGGACTGTCACACCTCATATGCTATAGTGGGGGAGAGCCCCATGCACTCATCACTACTGGGTTACCCTTCTCACCACACTGTGGTGTTTTCTGCAGGAGTGGGGGTCCAAGATGGATTCCTGCCATGCACTCTCCACTGAGAGACAGGTAGCCTCCTCCATCCTCACGCCCTCCAGCCCTCAAGAGTCCGAGGCAATGGAGGTCTGCCTTCCCTGGCATTGGAATTGTGAACTGACGGGTTTGGTCTGCAGCCGGGGGTGCTCCCCAGGCGCTTCTCGCCTCCCCTTAAATATGGGTGTCTGTACTTACCGTGTCCTGCCACCACCACCGCCACCAGCAAGTTTGACCTCTCCGCCCTGGCTTCATCCCTCCTACCCGTCTTGACGAGCACCACTTCTTTATAACTTCATACATTGGATTTCCATATACAGTAGTCCCTCTCTATATCGTGGTTCACTTATCGCGGCCTCACTGTATCGCGGGATTTTTAAAAATATTATATTTAATTATCTATCACAGATTTTTTGCTATATCACGGGATTTTGCAGTACTGTATACATATGTGGTTAAAGTTACATAGGTTTAAGAGTGTAGAATATGTTTAAGAACATAAGTAGTGTTTATAAAAGAGTGGAAAAGGTTAATAAGGGACTGGGAATGGTTTATAAGTGTGTGGGAAGGGTTTATAAAGCCTTAAAATATATATAAATACTAAAATAAATGTAAGGTTCCTACTTTGCGGATTTTCACCTATCGCGGGGGTGTCTAGAACATAATACCCGCCATAAGTGAGGGAATATTGTAGCTTTATTTTCTGGAACTTCTGGTTATTTCTGGTTTTGCAGTAGTTGTATTCCTTCTTAGTTGTGGAGGGAGATGGAGCGTGTCAGTCTAGGCATCCATCTTGGCCAGAACTCTTCTTTTCTGTGGACTGTCTTTTTAAAAATGATTTCAGCCAGTGGCCTACTGTGGTAAACTAAAATAGAATTAATTTCTTTATCAAGTGATATGCCAGTTATTGAGTACTCACTTAGTCTGTACTTGGCCATTTAAAAGTCAGCATGGCATTATAAACTTAAAAGTCAGCATGACATTATAAACAGCTAAGAAAATAAGATCTCTAGACTTCTGATAACCCAGCTAGATATGAAAAAAAGAAACGTTTTTTACAGTTGGTGTTCTGTGTACCACATTTTTGGATAATAGCAAAATAATGGTAGAGACCATAGGTTGGTAACCCAAACTAATAACAGTACAGCAAAACCTAGTTTTTGAATAATACATAATATTGCTAGGGTCATTCCATTAGTAGTGGATATTATATAAAAAGAAAAAAACTGTGAAGAACATATTTAATTATCACACACTTGTTCTTTAATTGTGTTTTCTCTTGATTTTTAAATTAATGACTTAGGATGTGAAAGCGTCAATTACATAAAAGCCCATATTTTACATTTCCTTCACTAGTTAGTTGCTTTCTAGGCACAAAATCAGAATATCATTAAAGCGGTATGATATAAAGTGTTTTAAACTACATTTCCTGAATTTTTTGCATAGTACGCTAAACTAATTTAGGTAACTTATAAGATGTTGCATATGACATTGACGTTGGGAAGAAGGAAGCCGTTTTAATATGTCTTGCAAAAATTATTTTTAACAGAATGAATTTACACTTCCAGAACTAGAATTAATGCAAGAATTTATAATGTCTTTATCATTAGTTTGCATGGGCTAAGTTGGGTCAAGGCAGCTTTAGCAATGAAGCCTATCACAGAAGACTACAGTTAGAAACAAATTGGTTGTTACTGTGTTTAAAAGGCAAGACCAGATGTCTCTGGTCTTTATCAGGGATTCAAATCCTTAAGATGAACATGACCTTTTTTGCCTTTCACCTTCTGGATCTATCTAGAAAAGTGTTCTGCTAGGACTTTGAGGTTGTGAAGAATTTGCAGTTATGGACTCCACAGAAACTTCTCTCCCTTTAAGTTTTCGACATAAATGGAAAAAGAATACTTGGATGTTTTCCATTTAACTCCCCTTGTTATGAAGTGATTCTTCCCACCAGACAAATAATCACTGAAAAATACAATTTTGTAGTTAGAATGGTTTTTCTGTTAACCAGTCATTTATATTGAAAAGGTTGCATGAATGAAAGTCCCCACCTGTAGAAAAAAAATTAAGCAAAACCATACTTACAGGTTTTTGTTTTGTTTTGTTTCCTATTCTCCTTCCTTTTTGCATATTTTTGCATTTTCTGTACTCAGTTCAAAAGCACAGCTAGGGAAGGGGATACACCAATCAGTGGTCTCCCTTTCTCCTGATTTAGGCTTACTGCCATTTCACTTCTAAAAGTTCGAGGAAGCATTCCTTTAGTCGGCAGCGACCGTTCCTCTCTGCTAGGTCATTGCTCCTCTAAGTGTGGTTCAGGATTTTGTGGCAGTCTGCAGGCTGGGCTGTTGGTGACAAGTACAGACCATGGTATTTTGTGTTTAGAAACCTCTTTCAGTTCGACATTGCCAAAGCATCTAAATGCATAATTTTGTGTTTTACAAAAATATTGTCCCACAGCAAATTGGAGAAAGTCACCACAGACAATTTGAAAAGCACCAAGCTAGATTACTTCAACTCCATTTAATAATGACTGTCCTGTTGATCTAGCTATATATAGTTGGTTAGGTGCTCAGCTGAAGCGAAGCCCAGATGAATTTATTTCCCTAGCATAAAATCAAGGATGATCCTTAGTATCAGTGATAGTCACATTAATTAAGTGAATCAGCTGTTCATGTGTTTTCTGAATAGCTTTTCATTGTCGCTTGCTTGGATTTGAAGCACTATCTGCTGAAGTTATGTATGTAGTCTAGCAACCTTAATAATGGCTATATTTTCCCTGGGAAGTTGTTGAATCATTTTTAAAATGTAAAGCTGTGTTTCTCTCATGTTAGTAAATTCCATTCACTACAAAATGTAGTGGCCATTAAATATGGCCAGAGTTTGGTCTAGCATAAAATCATAAGTAGGAGAGAAAAGGGCTCTCCCAAAAGTAGTCACTGTGAAAATTTGCCATCTTAGATGTAGCGTTTTACTTCTGTGTATTTTGATCATTGCTTCCTTTAAAAGTTCAGTAGCAATTGATGACATTGTTATAATTGAACCACACATTTCCATTAGCTCTGAAAATATCCATTTCCAATTTAGCGTAACAATCTAAGATATTTTTACTTTAATAAAAAAAATTGTTCTAATTTGGTTTTTTTTTGAGAAGCTATGTTATAAAGAAAGGTAACAATGTTACTCTGAGGGAGGAAAAAATTCTACTTGATCCATGTAAAATTTGAATTTTATAACAAATTTACCATGAATGTCCTTTGTGTTTATTAATACAGATAAAGGGAGTCAGCGGGCTTGAAGCATGAGTTCAGATACCAGCCAAGGTGTGATCACTACTCCTCCTCCTCCCAGCACGCCTCACAAAGAGAGGTATTTTGACCGCATCAATGAAAATGACCCAGAGTACATCAGGGAGAGGAACATGTCTCCTGATCTACGACAAGACTTCAATATGATGGAACAGAGGAAACGAGTTACTCAGATCTTGCAAAGTCCTGTGAGTTGAAATAACTAGAAGGCTATAATTTTTCTTCCTCTTTGGAAACCTTGATATAGTTAAGTGGAGATATCTTAAGTCTCAGCTTAGAAGAGAGGTGGAGGAAGAGTGCCTCTTGGAGAGGCAAAAATGGACACCTAATTTGTATATTTAATTTGCAAGGCTTTATTAGCAAACTAGTGTTGTCTTGGTAGTGTATATTTTCTTTATGTGTTTTCTGAAGGAAATGCTTCATTAAAGATGGAAAAAAGACACCGCTGAGCTCAGGGACACCCAATTTGGACCGAATATCTCTGAAGAAAGGAAAGTCATGACTGAAGTGTTAGAAACCAGGAAAGGAGTTAGGTACATCTTGTGCACCTATTTCCTTCTTCCTTTGGGTACCTTGACACTCAGAGCAGCGTAGGAAGACTTAAGGTTTTTGAGGTCTGTGATTTCGCAGCCTCATGTTACTCACATATATGCATACACACCAAACTAACTAGATTAAAAGTGGATTATAATAGCCTAAACTCAAGCAGAAAATTCCGTCTGTACAGTAATATCCAGACTTTGCAAATCATGTTCAAGTGATTTGTTAGTTTTCTTACCCTTAGTGGAACTGCAAAGGTCACGTATAAATGATAGAAAATGAGAGAACAATTTAATTTAAGATGCAAAATTAATTAATAACTTTATGCATAATGAAGGTCATGGGCCCCTTAAGGCAGACAGAGTCCAGCACACAAAGACACATGATGCCCAGGTTAGGGTCATATTAGGTTTCCAACTTAGGTACTAAAATAAGCACCAAGGCATAGACCTGCCTGGGGTGGCCCTGGTAAATCATTTGTGTTGTGCTCTTGTGCATTTAATCGCAGAGGTTAAGTCCAAAGCCAAAGGGGAATTCCTCTCTGAATAATTCTCCTATACCAGTGGCCTAGATAAAAGCAAGTAAAAGTTATAAAAGCAATGCAAGCTTTGAGGAATTTAAGTTAGCTTAAATTTAAAGCTGCCCTTTAAATAAACCCTGAAAGAAACCCTTTCTCAATGGAAAAGAGATTAAGGAGAGACTTCATCATGAGGGAGTAAGTGCCTTCTTTTATGCAAATCTGAGTGTCTCTGTCTAGAAATAGTTGAAGGGCATGTTAATTATTTGGATCAAAATAGATATATTTCCTCTTCTAAAGAAACCCCACTTTTAAGATCTAACTTATTAGCCAGCTGGTTATGTAACATATAAAGTAACTGAAAGAATGAGATGAAGTTTGGATTTTGTTCAGGGCTGTTAAACATTGAGATTTCTTTGGGAAGTGCTCCAAAGTGGACCGTTTAATCTAACTGGAAAGCTTAAAAGGAAAATATGCTAAACTACATGTCCATGCAAGGGTTTTTGTTTTATAATTTCCCCGTTAAACTAGAGACAGCATAACTTTGAGTAGATTATCTCATTTTTTAATACTTAGGCATTTTCATTTATAACTTGGCTTAAAAGGATCAATTTTACTTACGCATTGGGGAACTTAATAAAATAATAGGAAAGGGCAGGTATATAGCTTGTTATTTCCATATTCATGTAGCAAGAGTGATAATCTTCAGCCCAGAGAATAACAAAAAAAGGTTTAAAAGAATTGTGAATTGATCATTTCTTTTCCTAGATCTTTGCTAGTGAATTTAAAATCTTGTTTGTGAAAGTATAAAAATTTGTCTTCCTGTTATGTTTAACACAACAAACTTTTCACCAAAGAAATTATACATAGTGGCCTGTATTAGTTACCTATTACTAAATAACAAATGCCCCCAAAACTTAACAGCTGAAAACAATGAGCTTTGATCATCTCATCATTTCTGTAGATCAGGAATTTAGGATCAGCTTAGCTGAGTGGGTCTTGCTCAAGGTCTGTCATGACATTGCAGTCAAGACATCAGCTAGGGCTGCTGGCATCTGAAGGCTTGACTGGCCCAGAGGTTTCCACTCTTCAGATGGGTTACTCACATGGGTATTGATTGCCAAAAGGCCACAGTACCTTGCCACATGGACCTGTACCTGAGGCTGTTTGAGTGTTCTCTTCTAGAGTATCTGAGAGTCAGCAAGGAGGAGCCTACAGTGTCTTTTATGACATTAAACACTATCATCCCTGCCATATTTATTAGTTAGAAGTGAGTCATTAAGTTCAGCTCGTGCTGGAGAGGAATTAAACTCCACCTTTTGAGTGGAGGGTTGTTCTCTCTCTGATCTAATATATTTTAAAAGCATTATAGTCTGCCAGAATTTATTTACCTTCCTCCCACATGCAGATTATACTCACCTTCTCCTAACACCCCTGCACTCCAGTACCACATTAGCCTGAATCCAGAATCTCATCTAAATCCAGTCCAGGTACAGACGATGCCCCTCAGGTATAATTTCTTAAGTACAGCTCCCTCAATCTATTGACCTAGAAGAACTAAAGAAACCAGTTATCTGCTCTTCACCCCACCCAGTGGTGGGGCCAGCAGAGATAACTGCTATAATATTCCTGTTCAAAAAAGGGGGGAAATTAGATTACAAAGGAGTAACTCATCCATAGCAATTCTGAAATCCCTCTGCGCAAACGTTTGGAAGTTCCCCTGGCGAGGACTCAGTCCTTCTACTTATTAGGAGTGAGTTTCCTTAGCTCCTGACCCAACCCCTCTGAGCTTTTTTTTTTTTTTTTTTTTTTTAATTGTTTTTCTATTACAGTTGTTCCACTTTTCCCCCCATTGCTCCCATCCCTCTGGGCTTTTGGTTCCATCCTCTGAATCATCATTTCTTTCCCTTGAAAGGTAGCCTGTGATTGCCACTGTTTTTTCTCAGCCTGCTTCCTTCTTGTAGAGGTTTGGGGGTTCAAAGACCTGTTTTCTTTTGTATTGTCTTTGTTCCTTTAAGCCCAAGCTTGCATTGTTTCTGCTGATATAACTCTTTAAAAACCTGTGGGTCTCCTATGAATATTGGGGTTTACTCTGTAGACAAAACTCATAGCCAATAAAGATTTTTTTAAAAACAATGATATGTCTAATTCGTGTTTGTAAGAAACAAACTTATAAGCCTCCTATTTAAAATGAGTTTTATTTTTGAAGAAAGGAAATAAGGAGAGAAATTAATAAAAGCAAAGTATAATACTTTTTTTATTAAGCCCTTACTGTGTGCTGGGCACCTATTACATAGTGAATCCTATTTAATCCTCAAAAACTCAATCAAAGAAGTATTACAGATGAATAAACTGAAACTTAGAGACAGTAACTAACTTGCTGAAGTTTTTAGAAGTTTAGTTAAATGGTGGGATCTGAAGTGAAACTACCAAGGTTCATACCCTTAACCACTAAGCTGTACCACTTAAAGCAATAACAATGAAATAATTCCACCCATATATTTTTTTCATTCATCTTCAAATTCTGTTGCACAAGTTATTTCAACCCAACTCATGAAGAGTTTCCAGTCAGAAGACATTTTGTTGTCTGTAAATTTGAATAATAAACACAGCACAATATTGTCTTGAGCTGACAAAATAGGAGAAGAGAATAGAATTTGTCTCAACTTAGTACAGAATTTGTCTCATCCTGACTCCAAGTACTACTACTTTCTAGGAACTTCATTTCCTTTTGTCATAATTTTTTTTTAATTTAAGAAAAGTATTTGTCTTAGAAATTAAGTACTGGTGAGTAACTGGTTTAGCTAGAGATTTTATTAATGCAATAGAGAGAATCCACAAGTTTTCTTTGACTCCTTATTTATGTCTATGGAGACCCTGGATTGTCATTTACCCCCTTGTCTCAGAATGAAGCGTTCATGGCAAACCACTGGAATTTAATGATGCCTCATCAGAGTTAAAGAAGCATGTAAGTTGAAAAACTAACAGCACATTGTGCATAGTAGACATTTAGTAAATTCTGAATCATGGATGAATGGCTATATAAATAGCTGGGTCGGCTTTGAGTCATTAAACACTTGAATATTGTCCGATCAGCTCCTACTGAACTTGGGTGCTTAATATGGAAACCAGTTAGTGAGTTTCAGAAAAAGAATGAAAGTTCTTAAACCTTACTGCTTATAGGAAGCAATTTAGACTGGTTGACAGATGTGCAGTGTTAATCTGAGAGATGGCACAACAGTAGTATAGGTGGCGAGAGTTCAGGCGCATGACACACGAACATTTCTTAATAACAGGGCAATGTGTAATGCTACAAGCTTATTTTGAAGATAGGAGAAACTTCAAAGTCATATACATCTTAGAATGTCACTGTAATTAAGACCTAAAATGTTAATGGTGCCTTAATTAGAATAGTTGATCAAAATCATCATGATTTATCTGGGGCACTTTGGAAGTTTAATATGCAGGTATTCTTTATTAACTGTTTGCATTTTTATTATATACCAGTTTCAAGACAAGATATTATTCTAACCTTTCGCCTCATATTAATTAAGACTTAGATACAGGAGAAAGACCATCCAGAAGAAAAATTGGTTTATTTGTTTTTTCTCCTTTCAACAGGACCAGTGGTAATCTATTTCCAAATGAATACATTTCTTAATGGAGAATTTCTAAGTAAGTTTGTTATGCTCCTAATCCCACTTCAGGAGAGATCTAATAACATAATTGCAGGCTGCCTTGGGAGCAGCAAGTCTGTAATCTTTTATTCTTTTTGCTCCAGGTTTTCTCTCTAGTAATTAGTACGAAGTAGAACATCCACAAGTGGATATTTTAAATCCATCTCTGATATTTATCAGTATTGTCACCTGATTTCCATGAGTTAGGTATTACTTATAAATTAGCCTATATGATTTTTTTAGCCTTAACTGAAATAATTGCATCAGGTCAGTTTCTTTTATCAAAGTGGTCCTCTTTTTTGTGAATTAAAAAATCATCTGTCGCCACTTTCTCCTAAGTTCTGATCTTAGATGCAGAAACCTTAAGATCTGACATTTCAAGTTAATTCTACTTTTGGTTTATAGTATAAATGAACATGTATATACTTAAAAGTATACTCTTACCCTACATGAATCTCAAATCTCTGAATCTTTTCATGTTTTTGTAAGTTTACTTTTATTCATACCTTATGAATTCAAAGTTTACAGGATCACTGCCTCAACACTTGACAGAAGATGTATAAAATAAAAAGTTCTAAGATTCAGATAAGGCTTTTAAGGCACCCTCCCTCTAACTTAAACATTTTCTTTTTCACCTTGTGATTATTTTGTCATACTTTTTTGGACATGTTTGATGAGGGAGCTGACCAAACTATAGTACTCTAGGGACAGAGCAAGTTTTCAAGTGTGATATGATTTTGAGTTGAAGAATGAAATGACTTTTTAAGAATGTGTAACATTCAGTTTAGATTCGTTTCTTTAAAAAAAAAAAAGATTAATTTATCCTATTAGATGATGGACAGGCCTAATTACACAGGAGAGATTTCTTATTCAGGTGACAGACTGATGAGACTCTTTTTTAGAGCTTCAGATTCTGGTACTAATAACCTATGGAGTGCATTTTGCTGTCATTAACTCAGTCAAGATTGACATCAGATTCCTTTTTTCCCATTAATCTAGAAAAATAAGAAGAAAACTCTAACTTAATATTTTATTAATTAAGCACTGAACCAAACACTCAAGGGTGACACTCCAGGAATATGAAAGACAGTCCCAGCCATGAGATACTGTGGTATAGTAGAGTAGGAAAAATACATTACAGTCATATGGTAGGTACCCTAAGTATAGTATAGGCAAATGTTAAAAGAATCAGAATGGGGTGGGAAAAAAAGAAATATGGAGCTCCTTCTTAACTGGGGTGATTAAAGAAGAGACATCAAGCAAGAAGGTGGCCTTTAAGATGAATGTTGAATAAAAGGTAACTAACTAGGTAGACGAACAGTGGAAGCTGACATTTTCATTTGATGGAATATAGTGAGCAAGGATAGAAAAGACAAGTTGTGAAAAGACAATGTTTGAGCAAACCTCACAGCTTAGACCAGAGCACAAGGGAACAATGGTAGACACAGACAAAATTTACTAACAGGGCATAGAGGTCTGGAGTAAGACCAGACTGTTTCTGTCTAAGTTAGGGGTCAGCCCATTTTCTCATCATTTCCAGTTTTAATCTGTTCATATAATTTTTATATATACATATATGCATATGGTGGTTGTTTTGGACCTGGTTTCATCAGCACTTATTAGCTGTGTGACACTGAGAAGCTCACTTAACTTGATCTTCAGTTTCCTTGTTGGTAAAGTGGACTTCATATGGTTGTTGTGACAAGTCACGTAAAAGCATGTAGTATAATAGCTAGCATATAGTAGGCAAATATTTTTGAAAATTATATACAGAAAATTATATACAATATTGCTAATTTAAAACATTTTAGGCTTTGGTGGCAATACTTTGAAGATTATAATAATAATTCCATAAATTGCATTTTAGTTTTTTAAAGATCTCAAACAGTCTATGACACTGATGGCACTCTGTGTTCACATTCGTGTATTCATGTATTCAAGGTGTAACAACCCCCACTGCTTCCTCTTCTCTGCTCTTCTGTATCTGAGATGGAAGCTACAGTTTAGGCTGTGGTTGTGTATATGTGTTGTTTGATCTTTTAACCTGACTCCTCTCTGGTGGAGACTCTAGGGAATTGTTGGCTTAAAGTGACTTTAGAAGCCAGCCTGTCACCTTGCTGACCTGCTCTAAGTTAGTTTCTCATTCTGCTTTGATGGGAGAATTCCTAGTTGTAAGAGGGCAAGTACTCCAAGGTCATCATAATCTGCTGCTATAGAGGTTTTTTGCTGTCATTTCAACCTAATGCTCTAATGTAGCCTAAGATGTTTACTTGGTATTGCTGGTGACAACATCGCTGCTGCCTTACTAGTTGTATTTCGTTTAAGTGATACAAACTCATCTCTGATAAAATTACAAAAAGATCACATGCCCAACTGAGAGTTCAGATTGGAATCTTTGTTTCATTATGTATTAGCTGTGTCTGCAACCTTGAGCAATTCCCTGTCTATCTCCAGACTTTTTTGTGAGATTCAAATGAACCAACTGTAAAGACTTATTTTGTTCACATTGGATTTTAGAAGGAATATGATTGATTATCCATTACAAAGATAAGAAAAATTTTATTAATATTTTAATGAAAGGTTTATAAGTTAATTGGTATGTTTTGAAAACCAGCTGAAACAATTTTACATCATTAGTAATTTTTACACTAACTTTTATGACTTAGGTGATATCTGAATAATAATTCAAAAATATTTCAAACAGTTATGAATGTCATGACAAAAATATTAAATCTTTTGGAATAGAAGAATTCATATCTGTTGAAGCAGTGTCAACAATATTAAAAGGCTGGGGAAATTTCATTTACTTTGAAATTTTCCTTTTCTTGTATTTTATAGAAGCAATTCACTAGCCTTAAAGGGGGAAGTCATGTTTTTCTCGTAATTGATCACAGAAGGGCTTATATATTCCTCTGTGTAAGACCATGGACCATCCCAAAGCTTTAGGATGGTGCTCCCCATGTCTGATAACAACTTGTACTTTTCTAATGAAAAACGCATTTGGCCTGACTCATTGCCTTTTAACACATTACAGCTATGTGACCTTGGACAAACTTTTCAGCCTTTCTTATTTCGCTTTCTCATCTCACCCAGCAGAAATTTCTCATCAGTGTTACAAATAGTTGTGATTCTCTTGCGCAGCTAGTTAATTTTAATCTTAAAGCCAATGTAAATCAGCACACTGAGCAGATTGTCTTGATTCATGTTGACTGCTAGAGAGTTTAGATAAAATAAAAATTTGACTCATCTCTAGCAAGCACATACAATTTTATAGCATGCACTTTGTATCTTGACCTCATTCCTGGCTCTGTCTAGCCTCCTTATACATATTTCTCTTGAGCTTGATTTTTTGAACCTATATTTAATTTATTTTTGGATCATTTTAGTCTATGAAATATGCCTTCTGTTCTTCCTGGAACACGATTCAATAAACTAAATAGTGCCTACTTCTCAGAGCTATTGTAATTGAATAATGAGTGATGTAGTAGGTAGCCTTAATTTTCTTTTTCACTAAATGAAAGAATATTGGTTATAGCTGCTTTGAACTGAGGAAAGATTAAATAGAATTTGGTTTTAAAGAGAAGATTAAGTTTCAGATGAGCAGATTGGCCCATTGCCAGGTGTACAGAAGTTTTCTGTAGTTTATATAAAGATAAATGAGGATATCTGGAGGATTCTTTTCTTTTCAGCCTTAAACATGGTAAAATACTCGTGTTACTCATCTCTATGAAGGCATCCATCCATCTTGTATGTTCATAAGGTCTCAGAAATGTATTAATATAATGTGACTTTGTAGAAGAGATTTTATAGGATAGTTCCTCTGGTTTAAATAATATATCTCAATGAACTAGATACAGACAATGGAATTAGATGTTTAGAATTTTTATAACTGTGTTAATGTATTTTCATCTTAACAGCCTTTAATTTATAAAAGAAAAACCGTATTTAACTGGTATAAACCATTCCACGGACTCAGAATTCAAATATGGTCACAGCTAGTATTTTTTAAATTAATTACTCCAGCTCTGACCTGTGTGGCTCAGTTGGTTGGTCATCGTCCCACAAACTGAAAGGTCACAGGCTTGGTACCCAGTCAGGGCACATATGAGAGGCAACCGATCGATGTTCCTTTTTCACATCAGTGTTTCTCTCCCTTTCTTTCTCCCTCCCTTCCCCTCTCTCTAAAAATAAATAAAATCTTTTTAAAAATAAAATCTTTTAAAAAAATTAATCACTCGAACATCCCCCTGCTTATCTGGTGGAAAGTGCAGCATCTTCTTCTTGGAATTTCTGCTTCCCCCTAAGTTGCCCCAAGAACATCAGTAGCTTACATAGTCCAAAAGGTTCACCAGTGGCTTCCATATTCAAGGTGTGGTGTACACATCTGTCTGCACATGTGAATGAGTCACACTAAAACCTCTTGAGTCCACCACGGCAACTGCCCGTCCCTGCCATGTTGTGGTGGTATTGAAAACTAGGCTGACCCTGTCCAACAGAAGATCCAGGTTCACTGTTGACCCAGATGCCTGTGCAGACCACCATGGTGCATCAGGGAAGGATGACCTCCTCCTTGTCCCTCTGCCTGTGCTAAGCTCAGTTAGGATTTCCCAGGATGCCCCATGATTGAGTTCGCAAGATTACAGCTATTAGCACTCAGCTGCTTCAGTTCATAGCACAGATGCCACTCAACTGCTGTTCAAAAAGCAACACAGCATTGCTGCAGGATTGGTCCTGATATCTACCACCCCGTAGCGTCAGAACCACATGTTCCCTTCCCACTGTGGGCTCATATTATTATTTTTAAGTTAGTCTTTATTATTTTTTTTTAAGTTAGTCTCTCTGAAAACCTCTAAGTTAGTCACCCATACTCTAAGCAACGCTGCATCTAAGCACAGGCCGCAGAGGATCTTATTCGCAGCCCTCTGAGGAAGGCTACTGTCCGCGTCTCAGAGGAGAGCCACCCCTCCAAGGAATAATTCCCCAGTGATCTCCAGGCTCTTCAGATCTACCCCTCTTGGAGGGAGTGATTCCAAAGCAATTGCTTGCCTTCTCCTTCGGTGAACTGGGGGGAGCATTGAATTCAGTTTCTCGGACAACGTTCTGCTACACATGTTACCAATCTCAAGTAGAAGAGCATGGTTTAGATGATTTATATTGCAAGAGCTTTCGTGTTTAAAATGAATGAAAGTAGACATGAGCAGGAGAACAAATGATGAATTTAATCAAATAAGTGTAGTTGGGTGTGTTGGAAATGACAAAATGAGCTATGTCAACTACTGTGAGAGATTGAGAAGGGTTTCAAATGGTCAATCATATTAGCAACGCAAGGGTTACTGGAATAGAGATTTTCTCTTAATGATCAGGATTTTTATTTATATAAACACTTCCGACTGCACACAACTCCCCCCACCCCACCCCCCCAAAAAGAAGAAGAAGAAAGATACAGCAGAACTGCAGAATAGGAACATTCAGTATCTGAAGTTGGGGGAAAAAATGTTCTGTCTTTAGCACAGTGTTGCAGAAGGGGAATAATCGGTGCTCAACTCTTTATCAGTTTGCTTTCAGAGTTCATGCAGCTAAGGCACTGCCTTAGGAATCATGAATGGAAACCATGATTTAGTGTGACTTCGTGAAGACTTGCTTTGAGGCCTCTGTAGTCGAGTCGCACCCCATTCAAAGAGGGACTCTACTGTAACCTAGACAGTGAGGCTGCTGGGCAAGGAATGGGTCTCTTTTGGTCATCAGTCATAAATGACGCTCTAGTTGCAAATTATTAACAGAGTTGCTTTTACTGTACCTATACTTGTCTGTTGTAGATGTTACAAATATTAGCTAATTTTCTTTGAGATAACGAATGCCTAATGATTTTTTTCTCCCCTGAAAGCATGTTTCTTGCTGCTTCTCCCAGTTTTTAAATTTTATTATTTTGTTTTATATTTGTTTTAAAATAGTGTAGATGAAACCTATTCAAAAGAGGGCTGAACGAAAGATTGACTATATTGTATCAGAGCAAGTTATGTTGGGCTGTTCTGCTCCAGGTGAGATGTATGTGCTCAGCAGTTATTTTTGTGTATTGCAGGCCTTTCGGGAAGATCTGGAATGCCTTATTCAAGAACAGATGAAGAAAGGCCACAACCCAACTGGATTACTAGCGTTACAGCAGATTGCAGATTACATCATGGCCAGTTCTTTTTCGGGCTTTACTTCACCTCCCCTCAGTATGTCAGTTTTGGAAAGTTTAAAAAATTATAATTTTATCTCTCAGTTTGAACACTGTACATCTCTGGCAGCATATTCTGCTCTGGTTCAGTCCTTAAGTTTAAACATCTAATACTTAGAGCAACACAGTGTTAGAATCTCTTTTTCATATCAGCCAGGCATTTACTAGACTTTGGGAGGGTTATAAAATAGTTATAAGGTGTGTCTCTGCCCTACATAACTGTATACTTTGGTTAAGGACACATACCGTGAATGCACAAAGGATTCAAACTGCAGGGTAACTATAGAGGAAAACTTACAAAGCCGTTCATAAGCAGTTTTCTAATGAACTCAGAGGTGGAATTGTTTGGCTGCAGTGGCGTGATAAAACTTTAGGGAAGAAGAGAGGCCTAAACTAACCAGGTTTAAAGGCAGGAGTAGTTAGGACTTGGTGTTAAAGAGGGGTTAGGACATTATATTTATTAACAGCTGTTAGTGGGAGCACCACGTTGGTGAGCTGAACCCTCTAAGGGTATCAAGAATCATACGGCGTTGAGTTCAAGCACTTTACATCTGAGAGAGACATGTGTAGAATTCACTGCAGTACGAGGGCAGGCGCACAGTGTCAGGGGGCGCAGCGACAGCGTCACATCAGTCAGTGGGTGACCCTTCATATCAGAGTTTAAGGATTTTCTCCCCCACCCTTTTAATTTTTTTTTTTCTTCTCTTTGTTTTACTTGCTTTTTATCTTTTTAGTTCAAGGTTTATAAGTAGGAGTTCAGTGATTTGGGGTACTTTTCAATGACAGAAGAGAGAGAGAATGGGGAAACCTGCAAGGCATGGGTATGTCTGTAGAACCCTTAAGTGGGTAAGTGTGTCAGCACACACATGCTGGTTAAAGAATCTTTGGAAGAGGCTCAGGGGGAGGCGTGAGTGCTTGATCTAAACTAGTGGTTGTGGTTACAAGAAGGAAGAGGTCAGTGAGGAAGGCATCACCAAGGAAAAGCAGAGAAGACTCAGCCACAGGTTTGACGTGGTAGGATGGGGTCCTGGGGAGAAGGGTGAGTTCCAAATCACCCACTGTTTCGTAGCTTGGCTTGTTCCTTCTGTAACGTTGAATATCAGTTAAATGTCAAGCACCCTGTTAGGGACAGGGGATGCAGTGCCGAACAGGACAGACAAGATTCCTGTGCTTGTGGAGACAGAAAATAGACTTAAGTAAATAAAGAAAATGGTCAGAAAATAGGAAGTGCTGTGCAGAGAGTTAACGTGGTGATTAGATACGAGGAACTAGGTGACTGCTTTAGACCTGGTGATCAGAGAGAGCCTCGCTGCAGTGACATTTAAACTGGAATCTGAATTGCAAGAAGGAGCAATTTATACCAAGATGGAGAGAAAGCATTCCAGGTACAAGAAACCAGAAGTACAAGTGGCAAGTGAGAGTGAGTTTGACCCCGTCTTCAGGGAACAAAAGTTAGGATTCTGGTCTAGAGCTTGTGTTATGAGGGAACAAGTAGAACAACGTGAGGTCAGAAACCTAGGCAGAGGCTACATTATATAGGGCTTCACAGCCAGGCTTGGAAGTTGGGAGCTTACTTTAACTTTGGAAAGCCATCTTCCACAAGAGGATAATGTAGGAAAACCACTGTAGATCCCGAGTAAAGAATTAACTGGGAGATTTCACAGTGTTACTAGACAAAATCAGGACTGTCCAAAGTTGGGGATCTAGTCTGGCTTGGGGAAAGGAGGAAGTTCAACTTTGGGCGTGCCAGAGTTGCCAGGACGCGGCAGCAGTTGGAACTGTAGTCCCAGAGCGGCTGGGCAGGTGAGCGTGGAGAAGGAGGGCTCGGAGCCTGCATGTTAATCAAATAATCATACAGGAGGGTATAGACAGAGATGAAAATAGTCTAAGAAGAGAATTCCAAAGTTGGAAGAGGAAGACTAGTCAAGGAAGACCAATATAAAGAGGAGCTGTCCTGTGAGTATCCTAGATGCCATGGCAGGAAAGGGGTGCTGGCTGGCATGTACGAGGTGTGGCAGCAAGAAAGCCATGTCCCAGTGTTCAGAGGTCAAGGAGTAGAAGTCAGCCAGTTTGGCTGGAACATGTATGCTGTGCTGTGAAAAGTGTAGGTTAAAGTTGGAAGGGCAAGGAGACTGGGAGGTTAATGGTTGACTCTGAAATTTTGCCAGAAATTATACTATTTTGTGTGGCTTAAAATGTTAAAACTATTTCTTTGAATTAGTTCACAGCATTTAAGAATTAGAAGATATCACAGTAGAGTGCCAACCTGAGACTTCTCTTTAAATGTTCTGATAGCCCTGGACTCTGATTCTCACATGGTAACAGCTGACCGAGAGGTTGTAGCTGCCCCTTCAAACCAGGCATGTGCGCTCTTGTAGCCTGCAGGCTGCACTGGTCCCAGTTTAAGGACTTGCACTAATTTCCTGGCCCCTGTAGACCTAGTCTTGGGGCTCCTGCAAAACTTTGAGCAGGATAATAGTAAGTTAAAGGTAGTGCTTTAGGAAATTAATCTGATGACTTCATGAAGAAATGGTTTACAAAGAGAGGCCTTATAGGCAAGGACAAGAAAGACAAAGCCATTGCAAGGCCTGAACTCA